>NC_136073.1:758712522-759042522 GCF_964261635.1 Lissotriton helveticus
AGGAGGGTCAGAGTGGGGGCTCCTTTTCAGGGGAGCTGGGGCAAATCTGGAGCTACCAGAATCGCAAGTCGTATTTGGCACAGGGGCCACAAGCCGGCTGGCAAGTGACCGGGCCAACGCGTTGAGCCAAAAGAAGCAGAAGGGCCCCACGCAGCACTCGTCGAGTGTGGAGGGCTGAACTTTGGTGCAAGAGTGGCTCAGGGTTGGGGCTCCTCAAACCCCGGTGTACAGCTTCAAGGGTCACTTGTGGGCTGCACGGTCAGCGTCTCGTGGTCTTTCCAAGAGGGCGTGCCCCACGCTTCCGGTCACCTCCATGGGTCTCAGCTCTGCAGGGACTGTGGATGGGGCTGTTGGAAGGCAGGCAAGCTTGATCTCGTTGATCTCTGTCACTCGAGTTCCGGCGGGAACTGCAACAAAGCAGACGTCGAGGTGCTGAATGGTGCCTGTTTGCACAGGGTGGTCACTCCTTGACCACAAGGGAGATTCTTCAGTCTTCTACGTTGAGTAGGATGTCGAAGGGCCCAGAGGTTCGTTTCTTATGTTTCATCAGGATAATCTGAAGTGCATTGGCACTGCTCCCACTCTTATTCGAATCTGGGAGGCTGGATTACCTGCTAGGTCCCCTCCTATGGGTGGGACCCAGGAAGGGGGTGGATACACCCCTTTCCTTTGATCCAGGCCGCGCTGGGACTGGGGCTGATGTGCCCCAGAACCGGTTTGACCGGATTATGCAAGGGGCAGCCTTGTGCTCCCCATGCAGTGTCTGGTTTCTTTCAAACCTCCCTGCTACAATCCACTATCTCCTGTCTGGGGGGGTGTAACACCTCCCTGCGACAGGAAACCCCTTGTCCAGGCCCCTTGGGCTGAGTTTCGGTCAGCTTCAGGGGGTCAGACTTGTGTCTGTGGCAGAAGCATCCATTTTGTGGATCTGAGGCCCTTTTAGAAATTAACCGCATTTAAGTAAAGTAACATGTCTTACCCCTCTAGAGGGGTGGAATGCTATCCCCGTCACCAGAACTGGCGAGGGGATAGTATTCCAAATCGTATGACACCTTACACGACATGTTTTGATAAAGACAAACCAAAGTTGCTATATAACCGCGAGGATTATAATGCACTTAATAGTATATGGTATGGGATTATCCTGAAACAGCTTAGGGATTTGTTCCCGACGGCTGCAGACAGGCTCAGCTCATGCTAGAGCTCCATCTCACATTAAACCACGCACTCTGCCTCCAGGATTGATGAGGCCTTTCATAGGAGTGGCTCACAGGTTTACATGTGTCCAGATATAGATTTAGATATAGGTATACTATATCTAAGCAAGGGGTGATTACACCACCTTACCCCAGCTGAGTGATCAGCCAGTTGTGTCAATTTAAGAACCAGCCAGGGGTGGCAAAAGATATGCCGCAGCCCCTGGTAGGCCTTGGTGGCACCTATGCCCTGAGCACCTATAGTGCATGGTACAGGGGCTGACAAGGAGTCCATTTCCAATTGTGGTATGTACCTAGGGTACATGGAATCCATTTTACAGAGAGAGCAGATAGCCTGGGGCCCTGATTAGCAGGGAACCAGGCCAACTAAGTCAAAAACCAGCTAAACACAAGGCAAAAAATCTGGGGTAACCATAGTCAGGTAGCCACCTTCCTACATAACCCCCCCCCCCCCCAAACGAAAGAAGAAAAGGCTATCCTTGGCCAGGTAAGCCTATATTGCCTGAGTGGCCATATAAGGAAGTACCTGCCCTAGCATGGGTACCCCCTGTCTCATGGTCCACTAAGCAGTCCCTCACCCTTGGGGTATTAGAGGGTCTCCACCATAGGGAATCACTACCTTGGGTGTGTTTATGCAAAGTTAAAGGCTGGTTTGGATATGGAGTATTGAAGTGAGGCTCCACTAATTTAGGGCTCAGCTTCCTCCAATTATCTTCCACCATGTGTGCCTTTCTTTCTTCAACTGGGTTGCACTGTGCTCTCAGGGTCAGCCTCTGGCTACCTAAAGCTGGAGGCTGGGTCCCTCTGTTTGGCTTGCTGGAGGGACAGTTCAGGTTTGGGCCCTTTGGGTCCCAGGTTTGGCTGTGCCCAACACAATCCATCTGTGGGAGGTCCCTAACTGTTTTTAAGGGGGCTCCCTCAGGAGTTTTTAAAGTTTTCACCTTACTAGGGCTACTAGTTTTGGTGCCCCTAATCTGTTGATGGGGGTGCTTTATTTGACAGGGGGCCCTCTGGGTCTCACTGTCCTTCTTGTCCTCTGCAGCCCTGGGCTGACTAAGGCAAGGTAGAGAGGGGCAGGTTACCTGCTACAGACTGGGTCCCACCTGAGAAGGGTCCACTGACATCAGAGGCTCTGTCAGGCTAGGCCTAACCACCTCTGGGGCAGTTCCTTCATCAGGGGTAAGATCAGTTCCCTGAGGAGGCTGATCCTTTCCTAAAGTCTGGTGAGGGGGAGATTTCTCGTCCTCCTCCGTGCTCTCAGTTTGTGTGAAGTTATCCATCATTTCAGGTTTCACAACACACATATCAGTTTGAGTTTGGGCTGTGGCCATCACAGCCCCACCAACCTTTTCAGGAGGAGACTCAGTTTGGGTTTCTGCTGTTATCATAACAGCTTTGCTATTCTGTTCAGGAAGAGCTTTTGCTAAAGATGGGGCAGAGAGTTGCTCAGCCCTACCAACCTTTTCAGGAAGGACATCTTGAATTGGGGCTGTAGCCATTACAGCCCCACTAACCTTTCCATTGGAATTTACCATTCTAGAATGGGTTTTCTGTTCAACCTCAGCCCAGGCTGAGATTTCCAAATCATTACCAAGTAGGCAGTCTACAGGCAAGTTTTGTGACACTGCCACTCTCTTTGGGCCAGTGACACCTCCCCAGCTGAGACTTACTACTGCCATGGGATGATTGATTTGGATGCCATCAATGTTTGTTACCTGGTATGTGGCACCAGGTAAAAGTTGCTTAGAGGTGACTATACAATCAGCCACCATGGTGATGCTAGCCCCTGTGTCTCTAAAAGCTTCAACTTTCAAACCATTGATGAAGGGTTCTTGTCTATATTTGCTCAAAGTATTTGGGCAATCAGAGAAGTTGGCAAACCCCATGCCAGTCTCATAAACAAGATTATTTGGGGATGGGGACCTGGATAGGCCAGGGTCCTCCTGGGCTCCAAAAGTAAACCCACCCAGATCCCTGGGTGTGCTCCCACTTCCTGGGGGATTACTGCTGACAGTAACAGAAGGTGTTGGAGCTGGCTTTGGAGGTATATTCTCTTTATTGCCATTCTTGGGACAACAGTTGTCTGTTTTGTAATGCCCAACCTGCTTACAGACATGGCAATAGGGCTTTTTCTCAGTTGATGAAGTGTCTTGGGACCCACCCCCATTCTTGGAGTTTTGGGGCCCTGGGGAAGTCTTTTCTTTACTTTTATCCCCACCCTTATCTTGAGGCTTGGTAGACTCCTTCTTCTGGTTACTGTCCTGATTCTTAGGCCTAATCCTGGCTCTGACCCATTTATCTGCCCTCTTTCCCAATTCTTGGGGAGAGGTCAAATCTGAGTCCACCAGTGCTGGTGTAAGAGCTGGTTCTGACAATTACTTAGGATCTGCTCCCTCATAATCAAATTATACAATCCTGTGAAGTCATGTACTTTGCTGCCATTTAGCCAACCCTCAAGGGCCTTAGTAGCACAATCTACAAAATCAGTCCAGTCCTGTGTCTGTGTCTTCTGGGTGTCTCTGACCTTCAACCTGTACTGTTCAGTGGTTAAGCCAACCCCATCTATTAGGACACTCCTCAGGACTTTGTAATTGTTTGCATCCTCATGTCTAACAGCGAGGAGCTTATCTCTCCCTTTCTCTGAAAAGGAGTACCATAAGATTGCTGCCCACTGTTCCTCAGGAACCTGCTGTACCATGCAGGCTCTCTCAAGAGCAGTTATCCACTTGTGGATGTTGTCCCCTTCCTTGTAGGGGGGCACAATCTTTGTCAGGTTTCTACTATAATAGGACCTGGGTTTCTCTCTAGGAATATTTCTGCCACCAGTGGCATCTAAGCCACACATTTTCTGTTCTCTTGCCAAGGCAAGTCTAGCTTGAGCCAGGGCTACCTCCTCCCTCTCTATCTGGAGTTTGACAGCCCTCATTCTTGCCTCATGCTCTTTTTTCTGAGAGGGAGTCATTCCTCTCTGAGATTCTCTTGAGGCACTAGAAATATGAGAGTCCCCTGCTGGAGAGCTCACTCTTCTGTTGCCTGGGAGAATGTTATAGGATCTGGGGAGGTGCTGGCCCTCTCCATTCCTAAGTAAGTTTAAGTTGGCCTGGCTAAGCCTGGCAACTATAACCTGGCTACCCCTCTGATCCTGATCTTCAGGGTCCTCTACCTCTGAGTCCTCCTCCTCTTCTTCCACTGGGGGAATCTCATTCTCAGGGGGTTGTACTCCATCTCCTGATCCTAAGGGAACTGCAGTTGCCTTATCTAAGTCATCCTGTTCTAGAATGGCTATCAGGGAAGGACTGGTGGGACTTCTGCCCCTTTTTAACCCTCTTGATATGCACAAGGCAACCAAGTCTTTGTGGGTTAGTTTGTCATAACTGGAAGTTGCCTGGGTAAGGTCAACTGTCACAGGAGTAGAGCCTGAGGCATTTCCTGTGTCAGACATGACTCTAGTGTGGTGTAAGTGGTGCACTTACCTACACTAAGTGTTTTCCTACTGTACCTTGCTAGTGAGTTGTAGTCAGGGTGTGCTAATCCCTTTTATCTACAACTACTAAGTTCAGTAGAACTTAATATGCTAAGCCTTTGATTTATATGTACCTAAGGTACTTGATGTGATCTTTCAATTTGATAAAAAGATTGCAATGGTAAAACAAACAGCAAGCTCAAATCTGCACCGCTGCTCACCAATGTGAGAAGTTGGCCTGATATATGATGTTTCCAATTCTGGAACTACCTTGTATCAGTCCAAATATCCCCTTATGGTGTCTAGTTGTAAGTCAACCTTATAGACAAGTTATCTTAATGGTAGCATAGACTAAGCAGCCTTAAAGGCTTAACTCAAGAGGTCGTGTTAAGCGAGCTGTTTTACCAATCACAATCCTGTAATATCAAATGAAAGGACACCACACAAGTATATATTATAAAAATATATGTATTTATTACTCAAAATAATCCCCAGTACTCTTTATGAATAAAGGGGCACAAGCGTTAAA
This sequence comes from Lissotriton helveticus, assembly GCF_964261635.1. Taxonomy (NCBI): domain Eukaryota; kingdom Metazoa; phylum Chordata; class Amphibia; order Caudata; family Salamandridae; genus Lissotriton; species Lissotriton helveticus. The sequence goes on from NC_136073.1 coordinate 758,717,732, forward strand.
TCAAAAGCACAGTATAACATACGAAGTTGCACAATTATGGATGAGGGCGAGGGGCCACTCAGACCATATACTAAACAAGTGGTATAAGAGATACCAATCGAACAGTGGTTAGGCCTAGGGCCTAGGGAATCGCTGGGAGCAGTCGGGACAAGCAATGCTGAAGTCGGGAAAAGCCCGCGGGATTCGGGTGCAGCGCTGAAAGCGCACGCATGCACCAATGTTAGTCAATGGTGCGTAAAAGTTACACAAATAGAGTTTAAGGACACTTCCGCTGAACCTAGAGGGACAAAACTTAAGAGACAGACCCTAGAGGTGTGTACCAGTGTGGGAACACCGGCGTTGCAATGTTACCTCACCCACAGGAAGCGGGTGCACAGGGTCGAAGTAGTGTCGGGTTTCGTCACGCTGGTTCTTGGCGCTTGGAGCTGAAGAGGCTGCAGGCGCTGTGAAGGAGAAGTGGGATCCAAGGGTGGATCGAAGTCGAAAAGTACCTGAAAGCAAAGGGGACAGAGTCTGGGTCACTCAGCAGTGACCAGGGTGGAACCAGGACGGAACCAGGCAATGTCGGGCGCAATCAGGTGGTTGTCTAGGAGCTTCTCTCCGCTGTCACGTGGGCTCTTGGGCATCTGCGAAGTCCAGGAGCAGGTCACGATCTGTCCCACGTAGGCTCTCGCCGTCGGCGCTGTCGGCTTCAAGTTTGGAGAAAACAACACTTGGCAAAAGCAATCCATGAGGTACCGGAAGATTGCTTCTCACTCGGACCAGGAGGGTCAGAGTGGGGGCTCCTTTTCAGGGGAGCTGGTGCAAATCTGGAGCAACCAGAATCGCAAGTCGTATTTCAAGTTTCGTCGGCACAGGGGCCACAAGCCGGCTGGCAAGTGACCGGGCCAACGCGTTGAGCCAAAAGAAGCAGAGTGTGGAGGGCTGAACTTCAGTGCAAGAGTGGCTCAGGGTTGGGGCTCCTCAAACCCCGGTGTACAGCTTCGAGGGTCACTCGTGGGCTGCACGGTCAGCGTCTCGTGGTCTTTCCAAGATGGCGTGCCCCATGCTTCCGGTCGCCTCCATGGGTCTCAGCTCTGCAGGGACTGTGGATCGGGCTGTTGGAAGGCAGGCAATCTTGATCTCGTTGATCTCTGTCGCTCGAGTTCCGGCGGGAACTGCAACAAAGCAGACATTGAGGTGCTGGATGGTGCCTGTTTGCACATGGTGGTCACTCCTTGACCCCAAGGGAGATTCTTCAGTCTTCTACGTTGAGTAGGATGTCGAAGGGTCCAGAGTTTCGTTTCTTATGTTTCATCAGGATAATCTGAAGTGCATTGGCACTGCTCCCACTCTTATTCGAATCTGGGGGGCTGGATTACCTGCTAGGTCCTCTCCTATGGGTGGGACCCAGGAAGGGGGTGGATACACCCCTTTCCTTTGATCCAGGCCGCGCTGGGACTGGGGCTGGTGTACCCCAGAACCGGTTTGACCGGATTATGCAAGGGGCAGCCTTGTGCTCCCCATGCAGTGTCTGGTTTCTTTCAAACCTCCCTGCTACAATCCACTATCTCCTGTCTGGGGGGGTGTAACACCTCCCTGCGACAGGAAACCCTTTGTCCAGGCCCCTTGGGCTGAGTTTCGGTCAGCTTCAGGGGGTCAGACTTGTGTCTGTGGCAGAAGCATCCATTTTGTGGATCTGAGGCCCTTTTAGAAATTAACCGCATTTAAGTAAAGTAACATGTCTTACCCCTCTAGAGGGGTGGAATGCTATCCCCGTCGCCAGAACTGGCGAGGGGATAGTATTGCAAATCGTATGACACCTTATATGACATGTTTTGATAAAGCCAAACCAAAGTTGCTATATAACCGCGAGGATTATAATGCACTTAATAGTATATGGTATGGCATTATCCTGAAACAGCTTAGGGATTTGTTCCCGACGGCTGCAGACAGGCTCAGCTCATGCTAGAGCTCCATCTCACATTAAACCACGCACTCTGCCTCCAGGATTGATGAGGCCTTCCATAGGAGTGGCTCACAGGTTTATATGTGTCCAGATATAGGTTTAGATATAGGTATACTATATCTAAGCAAGAGGTGATTACACCACCTTACCCCAGCTGAGTGATCAGCCAGTTGTGTCAATTTAAGAACCAGCCAGGGGTGGCAAAAGATATGCCGCAGCCCCTGGTAGGCCTTGGTGGCACCTATGCCCTGAGCACCTATAGTGCATGGTACAGGGGCTGACAAGGAGTCCATTTCCAATTGTGGTATGTACCTAGGGTACATGGAATCCATTTTACAGAGAGAGCAGATAGCCTGGGGCCCTGATTAGCAGGGAACCAGGCCAACTAAGTCAAAAACCAGCTAAACACAAGGCAAAAAATCTGGGGTAACCATAGTCAGGTAGCCACCTTCCTACAACTAGACTGTCTTTCATGAAGGGAGCCCTGCTAAAAGTAATGGAAGCCTTGTAAGGTAAGGTTGGACCTATGACCGGGTCACTTAAGACCATGGGCCAGTTCCTGTTAATAATCTTGCATAGATCAGAATGTTGCCTACTGTAGCCTGTGATGATTCTGAACGGACTGGGTTTGCTCCCTACTCGTTCCCCACATGTTGTATTGGCGTGTGTCTCAGTTTATTCTATGGTTTCATTGGTAGCTAGGAGCACCAGTCTGGTGTGCCTCATCGGTTTGACTATGGTACTGTGAATAGTTTGTTCTGTATATCCCCTCTCAAGAAACCTCAGTTTACTAGCCAGTTGTGCCTGTATTAGGTCGTGTTCATTGCTACACACCCTCCTAAGGTGGAGCATCTCTCCGTACGGAATACTCATTCTTAAATGTGCCGGGTGAGCGCTACCTACGTGTAAGATCTAAACAACCTAGTCTGCATGTTGTTATTGCAAATGTACAGCTCCATGTCCAGGAAGGAGACAGAAGACTGGCTCATGGTTACTGTGAATTGGAGATTTAAATTATTGACATTTATTTGAGTAACAAATGCCTCAGCCTGTTCCTTAGTGCCACTCCATACCACAAACAGGTCGTCAATTTATCGCAACCAGACAACTACATTTGCGTCAAGTGCTGATTTGTGCTGGACACTGAGGACCAGCTCCTCCCAGCTACCCATGTGCAAACAGGCGTAGCTGGGAGAAAAACTGGCCCCCACTGCTACTCCCTGCAGCTGTTGATAAAGCAAACTGTCATACATAAAAATGTTATTTGTTAAACAATGCTCCAACATATTTAATAACATTTCACTATGATCATTGAACTGCTGCGGTCTCTGGGATAAATAATAACGTACCGCTCGCAACCCATCCTCATGTTTTATACTTGTGTAGTGGGATCTGACATCCAGGGCCATCATCCACTAATCCTCCTTCCAAGTAACCTGCTGTATTTTGCGTAAAAATTCCCCAGTGTCCTGTACATATGAGTTAAGGGACCTCACAAAGGTTTGCAAAAAATAGTCAATGTAAACAGAGGTTTTTTCCAACATCCCTCCCCTGGCTGAAATATTCGGCCTGCCAGGCGGTTTGTCCATATTTTTATAAACCTTGGGGATGAAATACATCGAGGGAGTTACAGGGTTGTCGTTTTTTAAGATATTTGTATTATTCATCCTCTGATATTGGTTGCTTGTTTTTCCACCTTGCCAGTTCTGGTAGTAGTCCTTATATGCTATTTTCATTGAGGCCGGATTGATATGCTCATAGCATTGCCTGTCATTGAGCTGTGAATAGGCTTCCTTGTCATAGTTCATACGCGTAAGTAGGACGATATTCCCACCTTTGTCACTGCCCCGTTGATGATATCTTTTTCCTTCTACAACTTGGCAACAAGTGCCTCATATTGCTGCGATTGTTTGTCGTAGTTCCATTTTTTATTCTGAGTTTTTCTTTCAAACTGTTTCAATTGTATTGTTACTTTCTCATGAAAAACATCTAGGGGCATATTACCAAGGATCAGCGATATTTATCGCTAACTAGGCTTAGCAACGAATTTTTTATCGCTAAGCATCGCCGGAAATTATCGCCGAGATAACGTGCTATTAGCAACGTTTATCTCCAAAGCGATACTTTTTCCGGCGATAGCATGAATATCGCTGAGAATACAGCAATATTCACGCAGTAGCGACAAAATGCTCTTAGCCATGTTATTCACCTCCTATTGGATAACATGGCTAAGAACTGGTCAGAGCAGGCGTTAGTTTTTGGCGATAGCGGGAATATTTCCATCGATACGCCTGCCTTGCTAATAGGCGATAGCGACGTTAGCGACTGCTTTCAGTCGCTAACAGGTTGGGTACGCCCACTTTGCATGTCATTAGCGATAAATATTGCTGACATGCAAAGCGGGACCCAAACCGCTCGCTATCGCCTAAAGCTGTTGCTAACTGCTGTTAGCGACAGCTTGCTAATAGGCGATAGAATTATCGCCGCTTAGCGGCCGAAAACGGCCGCTAAAGCGGCAATAATTGCCTATCGCCCTGCTTGGTAATATGCCCCCAAGTGTGTCCCGGGGCATTGATGGATTGAAGGTCGACGGTCGTTTAAACGGTGTAATTGGAGCTATTTGTTTTGTACTTTGCAAATCCAACCCAAGGTTTACGTCCTGCCTGTTAGTTGTACTGTAACCCGCTCCTTCAGTTTCCCACAATTCCAACATTTCTTGGAGCATAGGTGTATCTGACTGTGTTAATGCTTCCGCTTGTCCTTCACCATATGGAGTTGTAATTTTGTTTGTCCTCAACAAATGGAATTTACGTAATTTTAGTTTCCTTACGGCTTAATAGACATCCAGTCTAGTTGTTACATAATCAAAGTTTGTGCGTGGTGCAAATGATAAGCCCAGTTTTAAAATATTTTCTTCATCATCCGTGAGCTTAATCGATGCAAATTGATAATAGTTCGATTTGTCTGTTTTTCCACAACTATTTGTTTGCTGCCCATTGCCCCCTGTCCTTCTTCTTGCTTTGATTTGTAATTACTTTTCCTGGCCCTGTACCTCTGCTGCAGGTTAAAGTTTGCGCGCTTTCGCTGTAATTCCTTTGCATTCTTGGTCGGAGGGTTTGCCTCTCCTCGTAGCACAAAAAATTAATCTCTTCTCCTGGCGACGGTTTTACGATCTGCCCCCTTGCCTCAGTGCCCTGGAATTCCGAATCCGTGTATATATATATATATATATATATATATGTTTATATATAAAAATCACCTACTAGCAGTCACCAGTAGTTTGTTACAGTTAGGGCTGCCTTTTCCATAGACAAAGCGTTTTTTTGTTTGCTAATTACTTTGGCCCTGTTTCACGAATCTTCATGAAACATTCATTCACCTCAGCTCCTTCCTGGAAAGTTTCAGGGTGATCTGTCCACTGGGGGCCGAGAAAAAAAGGGAGGTCCCAAAACGTGAAATCTGCGTGCATTTTCCATAGACTTCTTTAAGACAGGTTATAGCAAAAACTGTAGAACGGAATTAAACCAAATTTGGGAGGAAGCTAGATCTTGGTCCTTAGAGTGTGCCTGATGTAATTTAGTGTAAATCCATTCAGTAGTTGAAAAAATAATTGTATATTTTCACAGTTGGGCTTGCGAGAGTCTCGTAAGCGTCCAGCAAGAGCCCAAAATCCAAAATGGATCCCTGTGATTAGTGGAGAGGCCCGTTTTTCTCATGAGCCTTCACGCTCTTGTGCGAGCGAGAGGTTCCTGTGAGTCTCGTGAGAGTGAGCACTCTGATTGGCTGCCTATTGGAATGTTATAAATGAAGTGGCCGCCATTACTGTTTACTGTGGAAAATTGGAGGTGTTGTGGGAATTAAGTAAAACAGCTATATAAAGGAGCAGTAGAAAGGTATGCTGTCCCCATAGATTTAGAGAGGAGGTGTCTAAGTGATAACTGCTGTGAAGATAATGAATGTATATTATTTTAAACTAATTTTTATGATCTTGCGGGACTCACAAGGGATCGTGAATAGTAAAAAGGAATAGATGAGCTCTCAATACACTCTGTTAATAGGAATACATATTGAGGTGCTTGTTTTCAAGAGGAAGTGTGTAAGCGATAAGTACTGTGATGATTAGAAGGTTAAATCTTTTTTTGTTTAAATGTTACGATCTCGCAAGACTTTTGCAGGATCGTGAAAAGTAGGAAGCAGTAAGTGATGTTTGAATACACTCTGCTATGCACCCTTGTTATTGAATAAAGGAGTCTTACTGGAGATGATGTTTATCAGACGCTACTATTTATGCTCATTGGTTTGAGAAGAGTTGTGAGTAGAGTTAAAGCTCATCCACACACCCTTCTACTCACACCGGTCATCTGAGATTGATGTCTGAAAAGAGAGGGCAGTCCCTCCCCACACCCTACTATACACACCTTTCATCTAAGAGAGCGGTCTGAAAGGAGATGTCAGTCTCTTCCCATACCCTACTACGCACACCCAGCTTTACAAAGAGAGTTCTCACCAGAAATGCCAATCCCTCAACACACTCTACTATGTACACCTCCCTTCTGAGAGATGGGTCTGAAAGGAAAGCCCAGTCCCTCTCCGCACCGTACTAAATGCACCTATCATTGCAGAGAGAGGTCTCAGCAGAGAGGCCAGACCTGTCAAACACCCTACTATGCACACTGTTATCTGAGAGAGAGGTCTGAAAGGAGAGGTCAGTGCCTACACACACCCTGCAGTTCCTGTTAATAATCTTGCATAGATCAGAATGTTGCCTACTGTAGCCTGTGATGATTCTGAACGGACTGGGTTTGCTCCCTACTCGTTCCCCACATGTTGTATTGGCGTGTGTCTCAGTTTATTCTATGGTTTCATTGGTAGCTAGGAGCACCAGTCTGCTGTGCCTCATCGGTTTGACTATGGTACTGTGAATAGTTTGTTCTGTATATCCCCTCTCAAGAAACCTCAGTTTACTAGCCAGTTGTGCCTGTATTAGGTCGTGTTCATTGCTACACACCCTCCTAAGGCGGAGCATCTCTCCGTACGGAATACTCATTCTTAAATGTGCCGGGTGAGCGCTACCTACGTGTAAGATCTAAACAACCTAGTCTGCATGTTGTTATTGCAAATGTACAGCTCCATGTCCAGGAAGGAGACAGAAGACTGGCTCATGGTTACTGTGAATTGGAGATTTAAATTATTGACATTTATTTGAGTAACAAATGCCTCAGCCTGTTCCTTAGTGCCACTCCATACCACAAACAGGTCGTCAATTTATCGCAACCAGACAACTACATTTGCGTCAAGTGCTGATTTGTGCTGGACACTGAGGACCAGCTCCTCCCAGCTACCCATGTGCAAACAGGCGTAGCTGGGAGAAAAACTGGCCCCCACTGCTACTCCCTGCAGCTGTTGATAAAGCAAACTGTCATACATAAAAATGTTATTTGTTAAACAATGCTCCAACATATTTAATAACATTTCACTATGATCATTGAACTGCTGCGGTCTCTGGGATAAATAATAACGTACCGCTCGCAACCCATCCTCATGTTTTATACTTGTGTAGTGGGATCTGACATCCAGGGCCATCATCCACTAATCCTCCTTCCAAGTAACCTGCTGTATTTTGCGTAAAAATTCCCCAGTGTCCTGTACATATGAGTTAAGGGACCTCACAAAGGTTTGCAAAAAATAGTCAATGTAAACAGAGGTTTTTTCCAACATCCCTCCCCTGGCTGAAATATTCGGCCTGCCAGGCGGTTTGTCCATATTTTTATAAACCTTGGGGATGAAATACATCGAGGGAGTTACAGGGTTGTCGTTTTTTAAGATATTTGTATTATTCATCCTCTGATATTGGTTGCTTGTTTTTCCACCTTGCCAGTTCTGGTAGTAGTCCTTATATGCTATTTTCATTGAGGCCGGATTGATATGCTCATAGCATTGCCTGTCATTGAGCTGTGAATAGGCTTCCTTGTCATAGTTCATACGCGTAAGTAGGACGATATTCCCACCTTTGTCACTGCCCCGTTGATGATATCTTTTTCCTTCTACAACTTGGCAACAAGTGCCTCATATTGCTGCGATTGTTTGTCGTAGTTCCATTTTTTATTCTGAGTTTTTCTTTCAAACTGTTTCAATTGTATTGTTACTTTCTCATGAAAAACATCTAGGGGCATATTACCAAGGATCAGCGATATTTATCGCTAACTAGGCTTAGCAACGAATTTTTTATCGCTAAGCATCGCCGGAAATTATCGCCGAGATAACGTGCTATTAGCAACGTTTATCTCCAAAGCGATACTTTTTCCGGCGATAGCATGAATATCGCTGAGAATACAGCAATATTCACGCAGTAGCGACAAAATGCTCTTAGCCATGTTATTCACCTCCTATTGGATAACATGGCTAAGAACTGGTCAGAGCAGGCGTTAGTTTTTGGCGATAGCGGGAATATTTCCATCGATACGCCTGCCTTGCTAATAGGCGATAGCGACGTTAGCGACTGCTTTCAGTCGCTAACAGGTTGGGTACGCCCACTTTGCATGTCATTAGCGATAAATATTGCTGACATGCAAAGCGGGACCCAAACCGCTCGCTATCGCCTAAAGCTGTTGCTAACTGCTGTTAGCGACAGCTTGCTAATAGGCGATAGAATTATCGCCGCTTAGCGGCCGAAAACGGCCGCTAAAGCGGCAATAATTGCCTATCGCCCTGCTTGGTAATATGCCCCCAAGTGTGTCCCGGGGCATTGATGGATTGAAGGTCGACGGTCGTTTAAACGGTGTAATTGGAGCTATTTGTTTTGTACTTTGCAAATCCAACCCAAGGTTTACGTCCTGCCTGTTAGTTGTACTGTAACCCGCTCCTTCAGTTTCCCACAATTCCAACATTTCTTGGAGCATAGGTGTATCTGACTGTGTTAATGCTTCCGCTTGTCCTTCACCATATGGAGTTGTAATTTTGTTTGTCCTCAACAAATGGAATTTACGTAATTTTAGTTTCCTTACGGCTTAATAGACATCCAGTCTAGTTGTTACATAATCAAAGTTTGTGCGTGGTGCAAATGATAAGCCCAGTTTTAAAATATTTTCTTCATCATCCGTGAGCTTAATCGATGCAAATTGATAATAGTTCGATTTGTCTGTTTTTCCACAACTATTTGTTTGCTGCCCATTGCCCCCTGTCCTTCTTCTTGCTTTGATTTGTAATTACTTTTCCTGGCCCTGTACCTCTGCTGCAGGTTAAAGTTTGCGCGCTTTCGCTGTAATTCCTTTGCATTCTTGGTCGGAGGGTTTGCCTCTCCTCGTAGCACAAAAAATTAATCTCTTCTCCTGGCGACGGTTTTACGATCTGCCCCCTTGCCTCAGTGCCCTGGAATTCCGAATCCGTGTATATATATATATATATATATATATATGTTTATATATAAAAATCACCTACTAGCAGTCACCAGTAGTTTGTTACAGTTAGGGCTGCCTTTTCCATAGACAAAGCGTTTTTTTGTTTGCTAATTACTTTGGCCCTGTTTCACGAATCTTCATGAAACATTCATTCACCTCAGCTCCTTCCTGGAAAGTTTCAGGGTGATCTGTCCACTGGGGGCCGAGAAAAAAAGGGAGGTCCCAAAACGTGAAATCTGCGTGCATTTTCCATAGACTTCTTTAAGACAGGTTATAGCAAAAACTGTAGAACGGAATTAAACCAAATTTGGGAGGAAGCTAGATCTTGGTCCTTAGAGTGTGCCTGATGTAATTTAGTGTAAATCCATTCAGTAGTTGAAAAAATAATTGTATATTTTCACAGTTGGGCTTGCGAGAGTCTCGTAAGCGTCCAGCAAGAGCGCAAAATCCAAAATGGATCCCTGTGATTAGTGGAGAGGCCCGTTTTTCTCATGAGCCTTCACGCTCTTGTGCGAGCGAGAGGTTCCTGTGAGTCTCGTGAGAGTGAGCACTCTGATTGGCTGCCTATTGGAATGTTATAAATGAAGTGGCCGCCATTACTGTTTACTGTGGAAAATTGGAGGTGTTGTGGGAATTAAGTAAAACAGCTATATAAAGGAGCAGTAGAAAGGTATGCTGTCCCCATAGATTTAGAGAGGAGGTGTCTAAGTGATAACTGCTGTGAAGATAATGAATGTATATTATTTTAAACTAATTTTTATGATCTTGCGGGACTCACAAGGGATCGTGAATAGTAAAAAGGAATAGATGAGCTCTCAATACACTCTGTTAATAGGAATACATATTGAGGTGCTTGTTTTCAAGAGGAAGTGTGTAAGCGATAAGTACTGTGATGATTAGAAGGTTAAATCTTTTTTTGTTTAAATGTTACGATCTCGCAAGACTTTTGCAGGATCGTGAAAAGTAGGAAGCAGTAAGTGATGTTTGAATACACTCTGCTATGCACCCTTGTTATTGAATAAAGGAGTCTTACTGGAGATGATGTTTATCAGACGCTACTATTTATGCTCATTGGTTTGAGAAGAGTTGTGAGTAGAGTTAAAGCTCATCCACACACCCTTCTACTCACACCGGTCATCTGAGATTGATGTCTGAAAAGAGAGGGCAGTCCCTCCCCACACCCTACTATACACACCTTTCATCTAAGAGAGCGGTCTGAAAGGAGATGTCAGTCTCTTCCCATACCCTACTACGCACACCCAGCTTTACAAAGAGAGTTCTCACCAGAAATGCCAATCCCTCAACACACTCTACTATGTACACCTCCCTTCTGAGAGATGGGTCTGAAAGGAAAGCCCAGTCCCTCTCCGCACCGTACTAAATGCACCTATCATTGCAGAGAGAGGTCTCAGCAGAGAGGCCAGACCTGTCAAACACCCTACTATGCACACTGTTATCTGAGAGAGAGGTCTGAAAGGAGAGGTCAGTGCCTACACACACCCTGCAGTTCCTGTTAATAATCTTGCATAGATCAGAATGTTGCCTACTGTAGCCTGTGATGATTCTGAACGGACTGGGTTTGCTCCCTACTCGTTCCCCACATGTTGTATTGGCGTGTGTCTCAGTTTATTCTATGGTTTCATTGGTAGCTAGGAGCACCAGTCTGCTGTGCCTCATCGGTTTGACTATGGTACTGTGAATAGTTTGTTCTGTATATCCCCTCTCAAGAAACCTCAGTTTACTAGCCAGTTGTGCCTGTATTAGGTCGTGTTCATTGCTACACACCCTCCTAAGGCGGAGCATCTCTCCGTACGGAATACTCATTCTTAAATGTGCCGGGTGAGCGCTACCTACGTGTAAGATCTAAACAACCTAGTCTGCATGTTGTTATTGCAAATGTACAGCTCCATGTCCAGGAAGGAGACAGAAGACTGGCTCATGGTTACTGTGAATTGGAGATTTAAATTATTGACATTTATTTGAGTAACAAATGCCTCAGCCTGTTCCTTAGTGCCACTCCATACCACAAACAGGTCGTCAATTTATCGCAACCAGACAACTACATTTGCGTCAAGTGCTGATTTGTGCTGGACACTGAGGACCAGCTCCTCCCAGCTACCCATGTGCAAACAGGCGTAGCTGGGAGAAAAACTGGCCCCCACTGCTACTCCCTGCAGCTGTTGATAAAGCAAACTGTCATACATAAAAATGTTATTTGTTAAACAATGCTCCAACATATTTAATAACATTTCACTATGATCATTGAACTGCTGCGGTCTCTGGGATAAATAATAACGTACCGCTCGCAACCCATCCTCATGTTTTATACTTGTGTAGTGGGATCTGACATCCAGGGCCATCATCCACTAATCCTCCTTCCAAGTAACCTGCTGTATTTTGCGTAAAAATTCCCCAGTGTCCTGTACATATGAGTTAAGGGACCTCACAAAGGTTTGCAAAAAATAGTCAATGTAAACAGAGGTTTTTTCCAACATCCCTCCCCTGGCTGAAATATTCGGCCTGCCAGGCGGTTTGTCCATATTTTTATAAACCTTGGGGATGAAATACATCGAGGGAGTTACAGGGTTGTCGTTTTTTAAGATATTTGTATTATTCATCCTCTGATATTGGTTGCTTGTTTTTCCACCTTGCCAGTTCTGGTAGTAGTCCTTATATGCTATTTTCATTGAGGCCGGATTGATATGCTCATAGCATTGCCTGTCATTGAGCTGTGAATAGGCTTCCTTGTCATAGTTCATACGCGTAAGTAGGACGATATTCCCACCTTTGTCACTGCCCCGTTGATGATATCTTTTTCCTTCTACAACTTGGCAACAAGTGCCTCATATTGCTGCGATTGTTTGTCGTAGTTCCATTTTTTATTCTGAGTTTTTCTTTCAAACTGTTTCAATTGTATTGTTACTTTCTCATGAAAAACATCTAGGGGCATATTACCAAGGATCAGCGATATTTATCGCTAACTAGGCTTAGCAACGAATTTTTTATCGCTAAGCATCGCCGGAAATTATCGCCGAGATAACGTGCTATTAGCAACGTTTATCTCCAAAGCGATACTTTTTCCGGCGATAGCATGAATATCGCTGAGAATACAGCAATATTCACGCAGTAGCGACAAAATGCTCTTAGCCATGTTATTCACCTCCTATTGGATAACATGGCTAAGAACTGGTCAGAGCAGGCGTTAGTTTTTGGCGATAGCGGGAATATTTCCATCGATACGCCTGCCTTGCTAATAGGCGATAGCGACGTTAGCGACTGCTTTCAGTCGCTAACAGGTTGGGTACGCCCACTTTGCATGTCATTAGCGATAAATATTGCTGACATGCAAAGCGGGACCCAAACCGCTCGCTATCGCCTAAAGCTGTTGCTAACTGCTGTTAGCGACAGCTTGCTAATAGGCGATAGAATTATCGCCGCTTAGCGGCCGAAAACGGCCGCTAAAGCGGCAATAATTGCCTATCGCCCTGCTTGGTAATATGCCCCCAAGTGTGTCCCGGGGCATTGATGGATTGAAGGTCGACGGTCGTTTAAACGGTGTAATTGGAGCTATTTGTTTTGTACTTTGCAAATCCAACCCAAGGTTTACGTCCTGCCTGTTAGTTGTACTGTAACCCGCTCCTTCAGTTTCCCACAATTCCAACATTTCTTGGAGCATAGGTGTATCTGACTGTGTTAATGCTTCCGCTTGTCCTTCACCATATGGAGTTGTAATTTTGTTTGTCCTCAACAAATGGAATTTACGTAATTTTAGTTTCCTTACGGCTTAATAGACATCCAGTCTAGTTGTTACATAATCAAAGTTTGTGCGTGGTGCAAATGATAAGCCCAGTTTTAAAATATTTTCTTCATCATCCGTGAGCTTAATCGATGCAAATTGATAATAGTTCGATTTGTCTGTTTTTCCACAACTATTTGTTTGCTGCCCATTGCCCCCTGTCCTTCTTCTTGCTTTGATTTGTAATTACTTTTCCTGGCCCTGTACCTCTGCTGCAGGTTAAAGTTTGCGCGCTTTCGCTGTAATTCCTTTGCATTCTTGGTCGGAGGGTTTGCCTCTCCTCGTAGCACAAAAAATTAATCTCTTCTCCTGGCGACGGTTTTACGATCTGCCCCCTTGCCTCAGTGCCCTGGAATTCCGAATCCGTGTATATATATATATATATATATATATATGTTTATATATAAAAATCACCTACTAGCAGTCACCAGTAGTTTGTTACAGTTAGGGCTGCCTTTTCCATAGACAAAGCGTTTTTTTGTTTGCTAATTACTTTGGCCCTGTTTCACGAATCTTCATGAAACATTCATTCACCTCAGCTCCTTCCTGGAAAGTTTCAGGGTGATCTGTCCACTGGGGGCCGAGAAAAAAAGGGAGGTCCCAAAACGTGAAATCTGCGTGCATTTTCCATAGACTTCTTTAAGACAGGTTATAGCAAAAACTGTATAACGGAATTAAACCAAATTTGGGAGGAAGCTAGATCTTGGTCCTTAGAGTGTGCCTGATGTAATTTAGTGTAAATCCATTCAGTAGTTGAAAAAATAATTGTATATTTTCACAGTTGGGCTTGCGAGAGTCTCGTAAGCGTCCAGCAAGAGCGCAAAATCCAAAATGGATCCCTGTGATTAGTGGAGAGGCCCGTTTTTCTCATGAGCCTTCACGCTCTTGTGCGAGCGAGAGGTTCCTGTGAGTCTCGTGAGAGTGAGCACTCTGATTGGCTGCCTATTGGAATGTTATAAATGAAGTGGCCGCCATTACTGTTTACTGTGGAAAATTGGAGGTGTTGTGGGAATTAAGTAAAACAGCTATATAAAGGAGCAGTAGAAAGGTATGCTGTCCCCATAGATTTAGAGAGGAGGTGTCTAAGTGATAACTGCTGTGAAGATAATGAATGTATATTATTTTAAACTAATTTTTATGATCTTGCGGGACTCACAAGGGATCGTGAATAGTAAAAAGGAATAGATGAGCTCTCAATACACTCTGTTAATAGGAATACATATTGAGGTGCTTGTTTTCAAGAGGAAGTGTGTAAGCGATAAGTACTGTGATGATTAGAAGGTTAAATCTTTTTTTGTTTAAATGTTACGATCTCGCAAGACTTTTGCAGGATCGTGAAAAGTAGGAAGCAGTAAGTGATGTTTGAATACACTCTGCTATGCACCCTTGTTATTGAATAAAGGAGTCTTACTGGAGATGATGTTTATCAGACGCTACTATTTATGCTCATTGGTTTGAGAAGAGTTGTGAGTAGAGTTAAAGCTCATCCACACACCCTTCTACTCACACCGGTCATCTGAGATTGATGTCTGAAAAGAGAGGACAGTCCCTCCCCACACCCTACTATACACACCTTTCATCTAAGAGAGCGGTCTGAAAGGAGATGTCAGTCTCTTCCCATACCCTACTACGCACACCCAGCTTTACAAAGAGAGTTCTCACCAGAAATGCCAATCCCTCAACACACTCTACTATGTACACCTCCCTTCTGAGAGATGGGTCTGAAAGGAAAGCCCAGTCCCTCTCCGCACCGTACTAAATGCACCTATCATTGCAGAGAGAGGTCTCAGCAGAGAGGCCAGACCTGTCAAACACCCTACTATGCACACTGTTATCTGAGAGAGAGGTCTGAAAGGAGAGGTCAGTGCCTACACACACCCTGCTATACACACCTGTCATCTGAGAGAGAGGTCTGAAAGGAATGGGCAGTTCCCACCCACACCCTACTACACACGTCCATCATCTGAGAGAGAGGACTGAAAGGAGGGGCCAGTCCCTCTTCACTCCCTACTACGCACACCCATCACTACAGAGAGGGGTCTCAGCAAAGAGGCTAGTTTGGTTACATGCCCTATTATGCACACCCATCATCTGTGAGAGAGAACTGAAAGGAGAGCCTAGTCCCTCCCCACACCCCCCTATATACACTTATCATTACAGAGAGAGGTCTCAGCGAAGAGGCCAGTCCCTCCACACACCCGACTATGCACACCTGTAATCTGAGAGAGAGGTCTAAAGGGAGAGGGCAGTCCCTCCCCACACCCTCCTACACACACCCGTTATATGAGGGAGAGGTCTGAAAGGAGAGGCCAGTCCCTCTACACACCCTACTATGCATACCCGTCATTGTGAAAGTAATGACACCTCAAAAAAAGATTGCCAGTGACCTGTCTTGATATGAGAGTTCTAAGGAATCCCAGCCATGAGGTCACCTGTGCCTAGAATGGTGGCAGGGAGCCCAAAAACAGCCCCTATGTAACGCGTGGGTTACAGTTAGCTATAAAATAGCCCAAGGCCCAAAAATCTAGGGGGAACACCTCTCTTTGATAGGCTGCACCCCAAGTCCCCATTTCTATTGAATATTTATCTGTTTAATACTCACACACATTTTACAAAGATTTGGCAAACCGTGAACCATATCCTATTTGTTACAATAAAAAAACATTATGGGGCAGATTTATGAAGGCCTTGCGCCGCCGGTGCGTCATTTTTAACATGGGAAAAAGTGACGCACCGGCGGCGCAAGGCCTTCATAAATCTGCCCCTATGTTACTAAAATAATGTCAGAACACAACATATATTATAAAGTCAATCTAGCATACATACCCGCTCAAAAATAATTAATTTACTTAAAAAAAAAACCTCTAAAAATTCACTAAAAAAACAGAGGTTAAAGTAACGTTATAGTGAAGTGTAATAAAAATATCTCTTTTTGTTTAAAAAAAACCTTAGTAATTCACTGAAGAAAACAAAGGTGAAAGTAAGGTTATAGTTAGGTGAATTTGTCAGTGTGAACATTAATGTTTTGAACCAAAAGAAAAACCACAGATATTCACTAGTTATAGTTAGCAGCACTACCTATAACTCGTGCGCCCTCCATGCACTGCTTATGACCTCACATATGACATCACTCATAACATGTTCTATGACATTATTTATGACATCACTGATAACATTTGAAATGACATCCATTGATGATATCTTCCAAGCTTCGTATTCCCGCATAGTGCTATATAAATTGCTATGGCTTTACACGTAGCATAGTTCACATTAACAATCAATCACCGATATATGGAAAACCCTCATTGTGTATGCTGTTAAATCTGTCTACAACTGTTTAGAGAAAGTCTAAATAGTGAATGCCAATTCCAAAAATAATGCCTTACTTCGGAAAACTTTTATCTGTATCAAACCCCTGGCACACATCAACCTACATTAAGAAATTAAGTTGATAGAAGTAGAACTGAGTACTGTAAACAGTGCTTACTCTATAGAGAGAGTTTACTTTATACCACACTGCCACTGGTGGGGGAGGTCACAGCGACTATAACTCTCAATAGAAATCAGCAAAGGTCGGGCAATTACGGGAAGCTCCCCTTGAACACGACCTAACGAATCCCAAATCACCGGAACGTCTCGGTCAGATACACCCTGGGCGGCCAGCCAGTACAATAATTTACCAGATTTGTCCCCCGAGGCATATACCCTCTGTGTGGAAGCTTTCCAACATTGTTATGCTTCTTCCAGGGAGTGTGGGCTATGGACAGGAGACAACGAACACACTCGGTATGCTGGTGGCGAAGAGCCTCTTCAATACGCAGTATCTGAGTTTCCAAGTCGGTCAAGCAAGCCAAATGAAGCCTCGGCCTGCCGAACATAGCCTTTAATTTGGCCTCATAAGGACGGCTTACTAGCCGCCCATAACGTCGCTGCCAATGACACTGACCCTGCATTCAACTCGAAGAACTGACATAATTCCTCCTCGACAAAGGTCTCACGCTCCGAGTTCTGCAAGTACCATACATTAAATCTGCAAACTGGCCGCAGGGCATTGTATTGAGCTCTCCCTGACAACAACAATGGGGTATGATCTGAGATACCTCTTGGAAGAATGCACACCAATTGAACTGAGAGCAGCAAATCTATGCAAGATTCCGCAGCATGTGCACCAGATTGATGAGTGTAAGCCCGTCGGGTAGGGTGTCAGGAGTGCCAGGGACAGCAGAGGCCCAGCAAATCAGCCCATGAGTTCAAGCTAGCTGCTTCGGAAAGCCTGGCGGGTATGGGGCGAAGGAAGCATCCAGAAATGGACCCGGAGGTGTGTTTAAATCTCCCCTGATCAGCATAACGCCCTGATGGAGAGTTAGGATGAAGACTTTCAGTGACTGCAGGGAGAGCTGCAGCAGGAGTGGTGGGATATAGCAGGATACAAAATTATAGTGCCTCACTTCCAATCGGCCCTCAACACCCGCGTAACAGCCGTGCGTGTCTGTGTGGTATGATGTAACTGCCAAGGGAAAGGATTTATGGAGCAATATAGCGACCCCTCTAGAGCCACGTGTAAAGCCAGAGTGATACATCCTGTCATAACCAAACCGGCCCTGTAAGGGACAATTCGTACCTAATGGATTGATCTTCTGTAGGAGAGGGACATCTGGCCTGCGGAGTTTGACATATCGTAACATGGTTGAACCGTTGATACGGTCCAGGAGGCCGTTTAAGTTCCAGTAGAGTACCATTAACCTGGAAGAGGCCTTGAAGTAGCAAAGAAACCAAGCCTATCTCCCACGTGACAGGAGTGGACAGGGGACCATGAGGACTCATTGTACCATGCTGCCTTGAACTACCCATTACTACCTGCCTAGTTGCCGCCTGGAACCTGGAAAGGAAAAACAGTAGTAAAACAAAGCAGCAAAGAAATAAACTAGGCATAAAAGGCACTCTCACCAACCCTTTCACCAAAATCCCCCCCCTCCACACTTCTCCCCAGGAAGCACCTGTAGCCCTAACTGAATTATCCCAAAACCTCTATCTAGGGGAAGTAATAAACCTCTGTGGCCCATAGGCACCCATGCAACAGGATCCAATGCTTTACAGAAAAATATACTGCAAGAAAAGGAATTTACCCTCATAACCCAGCAGGAGAAACCAGAGAAAGTGACCCAGTATTGACCTTCGTGCTCCCTGATCAGTTCCAGTCAGGGGGAGGCGCTGCAAAAGCCAGCTCTCGGTTGCCCACTCCCAGCCCTGATCTGGTGCATCGAAGAAAAGAGTACAAGACTGGAAGAAGACCTTGAGGCTGGCTGGAAACAGTAGCATATAGCGCAGGTCTAAGTGTCAGAATGTCAGAGCTTCTGCTTCACTTTGGCAAATGAGTGTATCTGCTGCTGCACCGCCCTCGTGTGGTCTGGAAATAAAAGAATCTTTGCGTTGTCAAGCCACTGATCAGGATGACCGCAGGCCTCCTGCAGTATCATATCCTGATCTTTAAAGTTAAGCAGCCTCAGGATCACAGGGCATGGGGTTGCCAAGGGGGGGAGGCATCTGCCCCAGGGAGCAGTGCTCTCATTTGATAACAAAAAAGGGGGACACTTTATCATCAGGCACCCATGTCTTAAACCAGTTTCAAGCACTCCGACCAGACCCCTTTGCTCCACGGATTCCGGCAAGCCAACAACTGGGAGATTATTATGTTGGGATCTGTTTTCGGCGTCTTCTGCCCTCTCCGTTAGGGAGAACACTTAGGCAGACAGCTTGGACATCTGGTTCTTAAGGGACGAAATGTAATCTTCAGCAGAAGAGACACAGTTTTTGACCTCTGTGGTTCTGTCTACCACAATGCTCAGGTCTTGGCACATCAGGGAGAGATCGACTCGCAGGCCATCCACTTTAGCTTCCATGGTATCTCGGGAGTCCTGTATGGCCTTAAGGATCGCAACCAAGACTGCCATCCCCTGCTGCCCGTCTTCAGGTATCCAATCAGGCAATCCCTCTCCATGGTTGTGGGGGGCTGTCAGCGGGACTGTATATCGGTCAATCTTCATCTGGGATGGTACCTTCCCCCTTCCCTGTGGAGAAGTGTGGCTCAATGGTTAGAGCGGCAGACCCTGATGCAGAGGTCTAGCCCGGGACCAGGGTTCAATTCCCCGCCTCGGGGGTCTTGAGCTCAAAAATTCCACGGACCTGATAATTCCCGCCTCGGTGTCTATTCCAATCATGGAGTCCCACTCTGCAACTCTGGGCAATAGCTTGTTTAATCTCCACAACGGCCCCCACAACGCTAAGGACGCCTGGCCTCCACCTTGGGGGTGCCCAGGAGTGTACACCTCACAGGGAAAGCTAGGATGGGTTCCACAGCGGTATTCGTAAAAGCGCCTTGAGACCCTTGCGGGTGAGTAGTGCACTATACAAGTATCAATTTACAATTTACATTTTTCCCATTCTCCACCATAAGGAGTTCACAATACAGGTGAACAGGAAGAAGAAAACTCCAAGGGCAGGACACAGGGTGGCCCCTGGGAAGGGCAGGGCCCAGCAGCCACCCATGCACAAGTGGAGGATCTTAACAATGCTGGTGGCGACGAGGGAGGAGGGGCACGGGCGTGTGGAGGAAGGCATACAGGTTCACTCACACTTCGCAAGCAACGACTCAGTACACATTGGCCCCAGCTCAGGCCATCAGTTCGGCCCCAGGTCACCAGAGCCCCACAATGCTCTCTGCTGCTCCTAGGCGATCATCCAGCGGTTGTCCACTCCAACCCAAGTCACTCCCCCGGGACCCCCAGTACACGCTGTAAGCAGGGGCCACTGATCTTCACAGCAGCCGCAGACCCCGGTGGGCAGCCGGTATGCCGCCACTATCAGGCCCAGACAGGCCCTCCCAGGCCTCAAATAAATAATTAAATAAATAAAAAAGGGGGGGGGTCTGCAGCCATTAGAAGCTAGCTAGGCCAGGAGCTACCCTGCCACTACCATCAAAATTCCGGTGCCGCCGCCTGTCACTTCGGCTGCTGTGTATTATCATGCATCACCCTCCATAGTGCTGTCCCACTCCCAATGCCACATTCCCATCCACGTCTCAAAGTCCCCTTCCCCCGGTGGGCCTGACGGCCAAGCTGAACCGTGAGAAGAAGGGGAGAGGAGGAAGCAAAGAAGGAGGCGCAAAGCCCTCTGTCGGCAGCAGCAGGTGGCCCTCACCTGAGGTCCATAGCGTCATCAGTACACCGCCGCCTCCTTTCAACACAGCCCAGCAGGGCACCGTGGCAAACAAGTTCACTGCTCCTGGAGTCCCCCTCCCTGTGACGAAGCAAAGAAAGGGAGGCCTCCACCTTCTTAACAGTTGCTGTCTTCCAGGGCCTTCCCTCCCCTTGTGGTAGCAAGCCCCAGCCAGGCCTACTAGTGCAAGGGATTCGCCCTTCTCTGCTCAGAGTCCTTGGACCAATAGTAAGAAGTTGGTACAGAAACTGGAATAGAAAAGACAGAGTGCATTAAACCTCATGAGGTGGAAGTACATTCACACAACACCCTTCGGTGTAGTATGAGGTAGCACACTGACTGGAAGGAGCTGGGTCCTTTTATACCCACACAGGGGCTCAAATGAAGGCGGTACAAGTACAAGCTGCTGTTCTTAGGCACATACAAGGTCATACAGAAAATGCACAGTCGACAAGTGGGAGGAGCTAACAGTTAGCTAGTTGGAGTAAACACATCCTGACAGTTACATGCTAGGGACAGCTGTATGCTCTTCTGAGCATGTGCAAAGTAGAGGAGACTAAGCATATCTTGTCTCTAGGCAGATTTCAAGAGCAGTTGACAGGAAGGTAGGACAGAGCTCATGGCATACAAAATGGCCGATAGAAAGAGTAAATGGATTCCGTAAAACGGGCAATGTAGGTCGAAAAACTGGATGTCTTCTGCAAATGCTTAACTTAATGATTTGCTAAACTACCACACCCTCAGAGCCAGCACCGCAGGCTGCCTCCCGCCAGTCAGAGACGCCGGGTCCCGAGTCTCTGGTGCCCACTAAGCAAGGGGATGGACCACAGCTCCTCCCTACAATCACTCCAGCCCCCAAAGCTCCTCCGCCAGGTATCATGAGCAGGTATCTGTGCCTCAGCAGTCCAATGGCCCAGGATTCGAGCAAGCGAGGGCTCGTTTTGTAGCACCAGAGCCATGTTAAGAGCTGTGGTGCCCCACAGTTTGAGCAGGGTATCGTTGTCAATGAGGATGGCAGTAGATCAATCTCGGGCAACGGGAGCACCTCTAAGGCTGGCCCCCCCATCTTGGCCACGCCCACATCAATGATGCCATTTAACATGCCTTTTGTGTTGTAATATGTGAGGGTATAAGCAGTGCATGACAAGGACAAAAGTTATAGTTAGCTCGCTAAACTATATTTGTTTTTTAAATATTAGGTCTCGTGTGTCGATATTTTAACCTGATTTTGTGACTCCATCAGCCCAGGGAGTGATGTTGGTTTGGGGGTTGCTGCTGAATATGGGGGCAGTGGTCTTAGTTAGAATTTGCTGGGTGCTAGAAAAGTGCCCAAAGCTGCACTGAAGCTTTAATTGCAATTTCCATATCCTGATTTGGTATTCGAACCTACATTAATTACTCGGATGGGAACTTATTTAAAAAACAGAGATGGCAGCAAAACAAACACAATAGCACAATACAGCTGTGACTGCAGCTGGTGCCTTCGTAGCACCGACGTTGCATCCTGCGTGAACACTGGAGACAAACAAAGCTCGACTGATGAAGGCCAGAAAATACCGACCACTGCTTGAGCAGCACTGCCGCTGTTGTTTTGTCTTGACCCAGACATCAGATTTTTGCAAGCACAAAGAAAACAGTTACAGAAACATGAATTTGCTTAAGCATGTAGCAAAGCATCTAACTAAACTTTGATGCATACAGGATATAGGTCTGTGGGCTTGGTATATACCGGAATTTGGTCTGTGAGCTTGATACATACTGGGCTTTGGTCTGGGCGCTTGAGACATATTGGAGTTTGGTCTGTGAGCTTGATACATACCGGACTTTGGTCTGGGAACTTGATACATACTGTACTTTGGTCTGTCAGCTTGATACATACTGGACTTTTGTCTGTGAGCTTGATACATACCAGACTTTAGTCTTTGAGCTTGATACATACCAAACTTTAGTCTTTGAGCTTGATACATACTGGACTTTGGTCTGTGAGCTTGATACATACCGGACTTTGGTCTGTGAGCTTGATACATGCTGGACTTTGGTCTGCGAGCTTGATACATACTGGACTTTGGTCTGTGAGCTTGATACATGCTGGACTTTGGTCTGTGAGCTTGATACATACCAGACTTTAGTCTGTGAGCTTGATACATACTGGACTTTTGTCTGTGAGCTTGATACATACCAGACTTTAGTCTGTGAGCTTGATACATACTGGACTTTGGGCTGTGAGCTTGATACATACTGGACTTGTGTCTGTGTGCTTGATACATACCAGACTTTAGTCTGTGAGCTTGATACATACTGGACTTTGGTCAGGGAACTTGATGCATACTGGACTTTTGTCTGTGTGCTTGATACATACTGGACTTTGGTCTGTGAGCTTGATACATACCTGACTTTGGTCTGTGAGCTTGATACATGCTGGATTTTGATCTGTGAGCTTAATACCTACTGGACTTTGGTCTGAGAGCTTGATACATACTGGACCTTGGTCCGTGAGCTTGATACAGACTGGAATTTGGTCTGGGAGCTTAATCCATGCAGGTCCTTGGTCTGTGAGCCTACAATTATTCCCCGTTTACAAGTGGGACGTAGTAGCATATGTGTTAACTGGGTCCCGTTACTATCTCCTTTTCTTAATTCAGGCTCAGAAATGGAGCATAAAATTAGGAATTTGTTTCCAACCGTAGTGAATATCGCGTGTCCCTATAATTGCTGGGCACTTTTCTCCCTGTAAGAGTGGTTTGAACATGAATCAAAGTTTTACTGCCCGCTTGTGGCCTCAGAAGAATTTTGTGTATGATTAAATAGACTTTAAACCATTAAAGTGCAGTTTTACATAAGAATATTGGTATCCTCTCACAATTCAAAAATTACATGTGAGGGGGAGGAGATACGCTAGTAACCAAGATGGCCGCGTAAGCTCCCGGCTCCGCCGACCTCCGCCAGCAGCTCGACTATCCTGTCTTTTATCCTGACTTCACACCTGATTCCCTTGTTCGTGAAGTTCTGCTGACTCCAACGGTGCAATCCCAAGTTCTCTACCCCATCGGCTGACGAAGATACGCCGTGTCTCCATTTCGGCCTAACGACGTATGGAAGCCGGGACCTCCATTTCTAGCCTATCCGGGTTGGAATTGAATAACATCGGCCGTGAGACCTGAACTGAGCCCGGTCTCCTGAAGTGTGCCGTGAATTTGTATCTCCGGTGGCGATCCTGTGCGTAACCTACATCGAGGACTCACCACTGTGTTCCACTGGTTGCCGTGGTGGGGGTCCGTTGCCCGGAGACCTTGCTGACCTCCCGGGGTCGACGGGCTGGGGCCCTCGCCGGGGGCGACGGTGTATTCCGATAGTCGGTGAGCGCCCGCTGTTCAACATCTGACTTACGTGACCTGTTTCCCCGGGGTAGCCGGCCCCCGGGGTTCAAGTCCGGCTCTGTCGCCTACTGAGAGGGGATGGGGCGGACGGAAGGCACGCCATCGCTGCGGGCCGTCATGGCCGCCATTGGGGCGCTCCACTCGCACACTATCGCTGTGTTCCGGACACTGATCGTGAAAGTGGACCGTATCCTGGGACCGGAGGATGATTCTTTGTTCAGTCCCCAGCGAGCCACGGTACCAGCGGACCATTGCACGCTTGAGATCGAGGTCCCCGGACAGTTCCCAGATTTAACGAGCCTTTGCGGTTCCCAATCGTTGACAAACCAGCCTGTGTATATCGCCAGCGCCTCCTGCCCGACTCCGCAGACGCCTGATACGTCTATGGACCGTCTTTTCTACGGTGCAAAGTTCCTCAGTGACTGTTGGAGACGCCCGCTGTTCTTGGACACTTTTCCTCGTTCGATTGGTAGACTTTGTGAACTTTTATCCTGTTTTCGATCCTTCAGCACCGACTTGAACTTTTATGAACGCTTTGCCTTTTCCATCAAGATGGCGGCTCGAGTGGGAAAGACTCTTATGATGGACCGTACTGGCCAGGGCTGAATTCGACTGCTCGGGTTTGATATGATGGTTTCACGCAATGTTGGGGTTGTGCCTATATTGTGACGGGAGTCGGGTGGTTTTTCGACGAAACTCCCCCGGGTGGTTTGTATATTATACTGCGCTTTGGCTTCACTACGTCTCGGGGTGGTCGCTGTTGACGGGGGACACGGGAGACCGGGAGTGTATTTGCTTCTCCTCCTCCACTCTATCTTTCCCCCTCCCTTGGGGTAGTTCTTGGGCGACGGGCACGCTGCTAGTGGGACTAGGCCATAGCCATTGCAGGGGTGCGGGGTGGGGGGTTGGGGGAGGGTTTTTTATTTTGTCTTTGTTCTTTTCTATGGCCCCTTTGCTTTCTCCTTTTCCTTCAACGAGGGGTGGACTGTTTAGTATACACTGATCCTTTACTGTTCAGGTGTCTGCGCTGGTCCTATCTATCCTGTGTTACTTAGGACGGGGTCTCGCGGGTGGGATGTTCCGGATTGTACGATTGATTGTCTGTTCCCCTATTTCCCGTATCCGTAATTGTGCTGCATTATGTACTCCTTCTATTGATGTGTTATCTGTGGTACTCCCCCGCCTGTCCTTGCTCCCCATTTTACTGTCTGACACCTGATTTTTGTATCGCCTTCTCTTGTCTTACTGTTAAATAAAAATATATATTAAAAAAAAATTACATTTGAACCCAGTGTTCAGCACAAAAACCTATGGGCCAGCAGGTCGCTCAGAGCAAATGTCACCTTTGCATTGTTCTGTCAGTGCAAATGTTGGTGCAAAACTGAAGTGCAGGTCTTTGGCATTCAAATTATGATTTCGTGAGGCCATTAGGTAAAGCTGCAGTCATGAAATGTTGTCACTAAATAACTGATTTTGAGGTGATGACATGGTGTTCTGTAGAAGCCATGAGGTTTCCATTTATATAGGCATTTTGTTTTTAGGCCACAGCCTACCAGACAGCACAGTGTCTGGTTTGCTAAAGACATCTGGGGGATTCCGCTCGTTGATTACCATTGGTTTTGTGGTTTGTAACTCACACTTTCTGGCTTTCTATTTGCTGGTTTTATTTGCTTTAGGCTCTCCAGGTTCAATTTGTCTCTCCCATTGCTAAAACCGTGTATACTGTATTCTTCCACAAACAAGCTTTCTTTAACCAGGCCTTTAAATCTTATTATCACATCTCATTTGCTGTGCATTCAAAGACCGAGGCAAATATCCCAAGCTGTCTTTTCCTTCCTATTGCTCCCTTTCTGTAAACAGGCGTGTATATCTTGTTCTTATCTCCTTACATTTGCTGTGCATTCAAAGACCGAGGTCAAATGTCGGGTTCTGTCTTCCAAGGGAGCTTGTTTGTTTTTCTTTCCTTGACTTCAAACTGAGAGGATTTATGTGACAACCTTGTTGGGTACTGGAGGTAATCTAGCACATGACAACATTTAAATGAACTGTGTAAGTATTTCAGAATATATCAGAAATAGAGACACAAATAAAGCATATTTTTGTTATTTCTGAAGTGTGTTGGAAACAAATACTTTAATATGACCAAAACAAATCATTACACTAGGTGATGCAATTTTCACACATTTTTCTATGTGCGCTATATAGTTGTATTTGTAAAACTGTATGTCTGTGCAAATGTAATGGCCATTTCAACTGAAAATGTGTTGTCTTTGTCTTTAATGACAGTGTTCTACCACACCATTCATACTCCACTCCACTCCACTCTACTCTGCACCACTTCCGTTTACACCATGCCACTGCACACTGCACTACTGCACTTTACTCCACTCTGAACCACTGCACTCTATGCCACTGCACTCTACTCCACTTTGCACCATTGAACAGCACACCACTGCACTCTACTCTGCACCAATACACTTTACACCACTTCATGCCACTGCACTCTGCACCACTCCACTCTATGCCACTGCACTCTATGCCTCTTCACGCTATGCCTCTCTACACTACCCTGTACCAGTCTACTCTATGGCAATGCACTCTTCAACACTGTACGCTACACCACTGCACTCTTCGCCACTACACTCTACACCACTCCTGTCTAGGTCACAGCAATCTACTCTGCACAACTCCTCTCTATCACCCCTGTAATCTACACCACTCTGCAACACTGCACTCTACGCCACTGCACTCTATGTCAATTCACTATATGCCAATGCACTTTACTCTGTAACGCTCAATTCTGTGCCCATGCACTCTACGCCAATTCACTGTACGCCACTCAAATTTACTAAGCACCACTGCACTCTATGCCACTGTACTCTACACCGCTTTACTCTATACCATTACACTCTATGCCACTCTATACAATTGCACTCTACCCTGCACAACTCCACTCCACTCTATACCACTTCACTCTACTCTGAAAAGAATCTACTCTGCACAACTACATTCCATGGCACTCTAATCCACTCTACACCAATCAATTCTATGCCACTGCACTCTATGCCACTCTACGTTTAACCACTGTACTCTGCACCACTGGACTCTACAAAACTGCACTCTGTGTCACTATGTTCTACTCTGCATCACTTTACTTTACACTGCTACTCTCTATCCCACTCTACTCCACTCTACACCACTGCACTCTGACACTTTACACTGCAACAGTGCACTCTCCACCACTGAACTCTATGCCACTCTACTATGTACTACTTCACTCTACGCTACTCATCTTTACACCACTGCACTGAATGTCATTGCACTCTACGGCACTATATGCTACTCTGCATCACTCTATGCTACTCTATTATACACCATTTTATGGCGCTGCAGTCTATGCCACTTGACTCTACTCTGTGCCACTACCCTCTGCATCACTCAACTCTACACCACTCCTCTCTGTACCACTCTATGCCACTGCACTCTGCACTACTCTGCTTTACGCCACTCTACTCTGCTATGGACCACTCTAATCTACACCACTGCATTCTATGGCACTGCATTTTACGCCTTTGAATTCAAAGCCATTGCACTCTGCAACACTTTACACCAATGCAATTTACACCAGTCCACTCTACTCTTCGCCACTCAACCATCCACCACCAGGCGTAACTAGGGCCGGTTCTAGGGCGGTGCGATCGATGCGACCGCACCGGGTGTTGACTTAGGGTGGGGTTGTCATTTCGGAAAGTATCTTATCATTGTAAAAACCCCTGCTGTCACGTTCCTGGCCTTCAACAATTATCAGGCATCAATTAAAATGTCAAGATAACTTCGGTGATTAATCGTCTTCCTGAAAAGAGACCGTTTGTCTAGTGGAAGTTTTGACTCATTCTAAGGTAGTGCAGAGGGTTAAAATGCTTGCTGCTAAGAACGTGCACCATGCAGATAATGAAATGCATATAATGTAATTAGGTCAGTGGGTTACTGCCTCTGTAGGACAGTTCCTTTTGTTACTTGTCGTTTATAAGTCAAAATCCTAATATAGAACATTGAGCTATTAACTGTCATTAAAGAGCTACTGCAAACTGCAAGGCATATGTTAGAGCTATATGGTTTTTAGGTCTCGCCTGAGCCAATGCGCTTGCGCATTGCCCCAGCGAGATTATAGTAAGTGGTCCGAAAAGTCTACCAAAGCAGCGGATTAGACACAGTTCATGTGAGACAGGCGCGTGCACAACGCCAGCCACGTCACACACCACCATTTGTCTGTGCCTCGGCATCAGACTTCAAAGGCTGCCACTCC
This sequence comes from Lissotriton helveticus, assembly GCF_964261635.1. Classification (NCBI taxonomy): domain Eukaryota; kingdom Metazoa; phylum Chordata; class Amphibia; order Caudata; family Salamandridae; genus Lissotriton; species Lissotriton helveticus. The sequence continues at coordinate 758,745,771 of NC_136073.1, forward strand.
CCCACCCCCGCATGCACATCGCACACCATCGTTTGTCTGTGCACGCTTCTAGCAGGCAGACACACTACCATCCAACCCGCCTAATTGTTAGACAACTATTTTTTTATGTATTGTCTTTTACACACTTTTGCTAGGCTGATCTATTTTAGTACACATTATGCTGCAACCTGGCGTTTATGAGTTTTTTTCTGGCACACCTCTACCCCAAAGCCTCTCACTGAAAGGTGTGAACTCTAGCACTGCCACGCTTGTCAATGCCTTACAGTGCAACCACACACACGACCACACACACACAACACCACACACACAACACCACACACACAACACCACACACACAACACCACACACACACAACCACACAAACACAATCATACACACAACCACACATACAACCACACAAACACAACCACACACAAACCCACAACCACATACAACCACAAACACAACCACACATACAAACACACACACAACAAACACACACACAACTACACTGAAAACCAAACCACGCACAGACACCATCACTCATCAGTACATGCTTTCACCACACACAAACACCACCAGCCATCAGTGCACGCTTCCACCAGGCACACACCAACAGACATAGTACACACTTTCACCAGGCACACACACACCATCAACCATCAGTGCACACTTTCACCAGGCACGCACACACCACCAGCCGTCACTGCCCGCTTTCACCAGGCATACACACACCACCAGCCGTCAGTGCACAATTTCACCATTCGCACACATACACCACCAGACGTCAGTGCACGCTTTCACCAGCCACAAACACACCACCAAACGTCAGTGCACGCTTTCACCAGGCAAACACCACCAGCCGTCAGTGCACGCTTTCGAAAGGTACACACACCACGAGCCGTCAATACACGCTTTCACCAGACAGACACCACCAGTTGTCAGTGCACGCCCTCACTCTATCTATCTATCTATCTATCTATCTATCTATCTATCTATCTATCTATCTATCTATCTATCTATCTATCTATCTATCTATCTATCTATCTATCTATCTATCTATCTATCTATCTATCTATCTATCTATCTATCTGTCTATCTGTCTATCTGTCTATCTGTCTATCTATCTATCTATCTATCTATCTATCTATCTATCTATCTATCTATTGCCCTCACTCTATCTATCTATCTCCCTCACTCTATCTATCTATCGCCCTCACTCTATCTATCGCCCTCACTCTATCTATCGCCTTCACTCTATCTATCTATCGCCTTCACTCTATCTATCTATTGCCCTCACTCTAGCTATCTATCGCCCTCACTCTAGCTATCTATCGCCCTAAGTCTATCTATCTATCACCCTCACTCTAGCTATCTATCGCCCTAAGTCTATCTATCTATCGCCCTCACTCTATCTATCTATCTATCTATCTATCTATCTATCTATCTATCTATCTATCTATCTATCTATCTATCTATCTATCTATCTATCTATCTATGTATCTATCTATCTATCTTTCGCCCTCACTCTATCTATCTATCTATCTATCTATCTATCTATCTATCTATCTATCTATCTATCTATCTATCTATCTATCTATCTATCTATCTATCTATCTATCTATCTATCTATCTATCACCCTCCCTCTATCTATCTATCGCCCTCCCTCTATCTATCTACCTATCGCCCTCCCTCTATCTATCTACCTATCGCCCTCCCTCTATCTACCTATCGCCCTCCCTCTATCTATCTATCGCCCTCCTTCTATCTATCTACCTATCGCCGTCCCTCTATCTATCTATCGCCCTCCCTCTACCTATCTACCTATCGCTTTCCCTCTATCTATCTACCTATCGCCCTCCCTCTATCTATCTATCGCCCTCCCTCTATCTATCTATCAATCGCCCTCCCTCTATCTATCTATCTATCGCCCTCCCTCTATCTATCTACCTATCGCCCTCCCTCTATCTATCGCATCACCACAGCATCACTCAGCACCACCACAGCATCACTCAGGGGTACAACAACATCACTATGCTCTACCACAGCATCACTGAACGCCACAGCATCACTCAGCGCCACCACTGCATCAATCTGTACAACCATTCAACAACAACTGGTTCAAATATGTTCTCTCAATGTTTCAAGCTTTATTACAAATGTCACAAAAAGATGTTAATATTTCACTTCTGTTCTTGTATTTTCATCACAATAAAATACACTGAACATAATCTTCACAAAAGTTATTTACAAAAGTTTAAGCTATTGCCATTATAAATTACAATAACTTTTAAGTATTCATTATTTTAAAAAATAAAAGCCATTGTTATTTGTAATATCAATACATCTAAGCCATGGAAATACAACACATATTGCATTACAATGCTATAGGTGTCACATTTGCAAAAGTTAAAACTATTGGCATTGTAAATGACAAAGCTATTAATTTCGCTATTTTCAAAACCAACACATAAATAAAAGATTTGTCATTTACAATACCAATTGCTCAAACTTTCCTAATGCGAGACCTATTGCATTGCAAATGGTTGTTTGCCTACTCTTTCATCATCCTAATCTTGTGAAAAGGGTTCATTTGGGTAGAAAGCAATTATTATTAAAGAGAACCCCTAACAATGATGTTATGTTTTAAGTTCTGAATGTGCTTTTCCAGAATAAGGACGTAAACTATATTGCCTACCAGTATCGATGACATATCACTCCTACACTACACCTTGTAGTCCTGTCTGATGTAACGTTTCCTATACACTGATTTACATATGCATGATTGATTGTGTCTGTGCAATGTGTGTGTGATGTAAAGTGTTCAGACACCTTACACTGGTATGAATGGTGCTATATAACAAAATGAATCCGAGACACAGTGGTTATGGAGACGAGAGGGGCACTGTTAAAGGGTGCTAGTGAGGGAATCCGTGGCAGAGGTGGTCATTGGGTCATGGGTGGGGGGCACCACCAGACATGGTCGCACAGGGCGCCACCAGCACTAAAGCCGGCCCTGGGTGTAACAAAACGGGAGGAGGGCACTCCTGCGAGGTACATGGAGACTCAACCAGGAGCTCTGAGACCAGGGTATTGTGCTGAAGGGGACCCCAAGAGCTCGTACCCCCACAGCGAGGGGGCCTATGTTACACCACTGTACACCAACTAACACAACTCCGCACTATGCCACTCCAATACACAACACTCTCTGCTTTGCCACTCCACTCTACAATACTCTACTCCAATCATTATCATTCCACTCTGTGACACCCCATGCCACTCTCCTCTACACCACAAACTTTTAGCCATGCTGAACAGCAGCCACACACGTTTATAACAAGGCTAAAATAGGCAAGACCTATTGGCTTTGCCAATGCTTGTTAGCAATTGCTCTGCTCTATTTTGGTGGCCTCAATAGCAAAATGACAGGTTCAAACCAAATTTGATATGTAAAACTCCTGCGGCGGGTGTATAGTGCAGTAAAAAAAAAAATTGTCAAAGCCCGAATCCAGCAAGTTTGGTATTTATTCACTAACAATGTTCAAACAATGCTGCCAAATCATACCCTCTCATCTTCCAGACTACCAATTGTCTTCACCCTGAATATTGTATCACACATTCTTCCTGGAAGACAGTCTAGTGACATCAGATGAGATTGTCTCTGCTTGAATAATTGTGAAGCAAACCGGCTAGGGTAAGGGAAGGTAACGTTTATTGTTTAGTTAATTAAAACCATAACGATATTAAGAGCAAATGACAAATTAAAAATCAGGAAAAGTTAATAAGCTCTTCATCAAATATTAGTTTGTTTTCTCAAACTAACCTGCTTAATATACTTAAGATAAAAAGTCAACTGACATAAAAGCTAAAAAAATGGAGATGCCATACTCTCACATTGTTGCCTTAAAGTGCGGTCAGAATTATCATATGAAAATAAATTATGTGTGCAAAATAAGCAGACAAAAATGGGTGGATCGTTCTTAAATAAAATCACGTCTTGGTCATGGTACAATGACCAATTGAGCGAGGTAATACTCCAACTTTACTCTTAAAAGTCATAAAATACAAAATGCTAAATGGAAGTATTACACAAGCCCCATTCTTAGGTTGAAACATAAAACATAAGGATACTGAATATAAAAAGTGTTTCAAAGTGCACAATAAGCAAGGTGATTCCAACCTTTGTGTTGCCAGCTTCACACCTAGATAAAGGCCTAACAAGCGCCTCATCACATGGTTGATTCCATATACAATTGAGAAACACAAGGAGATGATGAACAGAGCGCTGAAACTTTTCAGACACTCACCCCCAGTCACAGATCTGGGTTGAATCCTTCATCGTTCTTGAGCTCACTTCGCCACCCCAGTTCAGACACACCTATAGGCAAATCAGTCTTGACCCTGTGCCTCATGGGAACAGTCCAGCCCGAACTGCAAGCCATGTCTTCCCTGGACCAGAAACAAGCATCCTGGGAGCGGTTTCGGGCTAACAGCCCTCAACAGCCAGGCTAGCTCGAATCCAGTGGCAAAGTGAGCAAGGTACCCACGTCTGGGCATACCCTGCCAACTTAGGGTGAACAAAGAAACACAAGGAGATGATGGACGGAGCGCTGAAACTTTTCAGACACTCACCTCCAGTCATAGATCTGGGTTGAATCCATCATTGTTCTTTTGCTCACTTCGCCACCCCAGTTCAGACACAGCTATATGCAAATCATTAGATTTCAAACTGGAATGGCATGGTGAGCACAAAACAATGGATTTAGGCCCAGATCTCTGTACTGGGGTGAATGTATGATATTGTTCTGCATTTTGTCCATCAACTGTTCTTTTTGCATTTGTCACCCCGAGTGGGACGGGTATGCCCATACTTGGGTCCCGTGCTCTCCACGCCACTGGAAGTCAAGCTACACTGGCTGATGAGGGTTGAAACCCCGAAACCGGTCCTAGGAGGCTTGTTTACAGTCCAGGGAGGACCAGGCCTGGCAGTTCAGGCTGGACTGTTCTCATTGGGCACAGGGTCAAGGCTGATTTCCATATGGCTGGGTTCAAACTGGAATGGCATGGTGAGCAAAAGAACGATGGATTTAGGCCCAGATCTCTGTACTGGGGTGACTGTGTGTCATTGTTCTGCATTCTGTCCATCAACTGTTCTTTTTGCAATGTTGAATGGTGGCAGTGAGGAAATCCATGGAGAAGGTCATTAGGCGGAGGGGACACCAAAAATATTGGCACACTGGGCGCTACCAGTGCTAAAGCCCACCCTGGCATGAGCATAAGTTGCATAAACAAGAGACAATCAGATGCCCCCTTTTAAAGTGCACTTTTCTAAAAAAAATGTTTTACCTCTTGTGATGCAGTGACCTGGGTGTTAGATGAAACTAAAAACAATTACATTTATTTTTCAGGTAAAATCTGTTCATTTCCAATTATAAGTGTTTTATATTACACCTTTTAAGCACATACCAATAAACCTTATTTACAGTTTACACACTCCTGTGATATTCGGGTTGTCCCTGATCCTTTGGGCAAATGGCTCCATATCGAGCGCGAATAGTAAAGGGGGCAAGGGGCATCCCTTTCGCGTACCAGGACATATGGGAATTTGGCCCGAGCTATTACCTTTGGCCCTGACGGAGGCCTTCGGTTCCCCGTACCCACTAAGAACCCTGGCCCGGAACCGTTCCCCTAAGCCGAAGTGTGCCATCGTCTCGGCTAAGTAAGGCAAATGAATTTGGTCAAATGCTTTCTATGTGTCAATAGGGAACAGCATGGCCTCACACCAGGAACTAGTGGCTTTGTCTATAACATGGGTACTCGCAAATATTTGCGCAGGGGCCACAAAGTACAGTCTGTGGTGTGACCAAGGGCCACACTGATGACAGCAGGGTGGCGGTAGGGGGTCTGGGTGGGTCAGGGATTGTGCAAGGTGGTGTAAAAGCATGTTAAAAGATGGGGCAAGCATTTATTTGCAGGTTAATAAATGCTTGCCCATTTGTTTAACTTTTGTTTCTGAATATTATTCCTCCACAACTAAACAGTAGCTTGTGCTGCTGTTCACCGGGGGCGGGGCTCCATGTAAAGGTTAAGAGGGCCGCAAGCAGCCCCCGTACTTTGGTCTAAAAGATGTAAAATCCGTTTAGTGTTGTCAGTAAAGTGTCTGTTGGAGATAAACCCTGCCTGGTCAGGGCCCACCAACCCAGGCATTAAAGGTGCAAGGCGGGCCGCAAATACGTAATTAGCTTTGCATCTATGTTTAAGAGGGAAATTGGTCGATAGAAACCGCACTCTCTTGTCCTTGCTTGGTTTTGCTAGGACTACTATGGAAGCCTCTGTCATTGAGGGGGGAAGTGTGGCCGAACTCGTAACGGAGTTAAATACTCTAGTGTGGAGTGGCACTAAGGACGAGCAAAAGACTTTATAGAAAGCCACCGGGAAACCCTACGGGCCAGGCAAATTGAGGGGCTTCTGCCTCAAGATCTCTGATATGGCCTCCTCTATCCTAATCAGGCCATCAAAGTCCACTACCTGCTCGTCCGTTAGGCAAGTCACTCTGGAGCCTCCCAAATAGGTAGGTAAATGGTGGGGAGGGCAGATAGTGCACTAAGTAAAGGTCTCCGCAAAAGGCCCCGAACCGCACCGCTATCTGCTCACCCAATTTAACAAGGGTCCCCTCTTCCGTCAATAAGGCATCAACGGCAGTGGCTTAACGTTGGCCCTTAAATGTATTCGCTAACAGTCACCCACATTTATTTCTCCCTACATAGAAGATGTTTGAGATGTAGAATCGAGTATTCTGCACTATCCTGGCCTAGCCCGCTAGCTGTTTCCTGGCAGTCTCTAACTGACTCTTCATGAAAATGAAAGAAAGCAACTCTAAACAATTGCTTTAATGTGTGCTCTTTTGGCAGATTTTTGCATGCAGACTTGCTCTTGCTATGCCCCAGCAGCAGTTTTTAAATGGTTGCATTACAAATAGGGCGTTCATTACTTTCCCAACACATGTCACACAGCAACAAAAGTAGAAGAATCCAATATTCTTCAAACTTCCATTGATTTCATCCTTATTTCTACCATGATTTATTCCATGATTTATTCCACAAGTTCAAGACGTACTTGTAGAATAAATCATGGTTGAAATAAGGATGAAATAAATGGAATATTGAAGAAAATTGGAGTCTCTACTTGACGCCACATTCTAGGAGCCCTTGTGCGATTATGAATGCGCTCCAACTCTTGCACATGCTGCTGTAATTGTGCGCGCTTATCTATCATCAATTTATTGTCAACCTCAGAAATGGCAATAAATTCACTCCGTATAACCACTTTCATTGTTCCTCAAGCAAACGTCACTGGTGTATCAGGGGTAGCGTTGACCTCGAGATAGTCCCTGATCGCCTTTCTACTTGCCTAACTACTTCTGGCCTACGCAGGAGGGTCTCACACAGCCGCCATGAATGGGTAGTAGTGTCCCTGTGCGGGAGAGAGAGGGCCAACAGAACGGCGGAGTGAGCGTGGCTCTATTTCCACCGAGGTGGTCGCCACCTGACACAAGAAGTGATCCAGTCAGGCATATGATTTGTGTGCATTGGATTAAGAAGTGAAATCCCACATTAGTGGATGTGTATCTCGCCAAAGATCCCTCAGCCCCATCTCCTTTAGCCAGAGGGGCCCCTGCGGTAATAGCTCCTGTCACCCCTTGTCTCTGGGGAGAACGGTCCATCTCATTATGAAAAATCCAGATTAAGGTCCCCTCGAAGGACCACCTATTGGTCTTGTGTCGACATGGTGTCCGCTACCGCCCTGTGTAAGAACTGTTCCTGTCTCTCATTGGGAGGGTACATGGATCCTATCATCAAGGAGTGTGATCCAAAATGAATGCGATACAACAGAAGGTGGCCTTTGATTTCTGCTATTTTTAACCCCCACTCTCCCTCGAAAAGAGAGTGAGAATTTATTTTTCCTTCTTTTTTTGGTCCCCGTCCCGCCATCACTTTCTTGCTAGGTACAGCTCTCATCCCACAATGGGAGACGATGTACCTGTTCACGCAAAGATATTGCTGTTCCACATTAGTCTGCGTCAACACCAAGAGAAAGATAAGGAGAGAAACAGGGACCTCCAGCATACATGGCTTAATCATTGGGCCCCCTATTTTGTTGCCAATTTAGGTAATACGCACAAACCCTCTCGAAGCTTTGAGGGTCGCTAGCTATATCGATCTGGCTTATATACTTGAGATTTTTAAGACAGCCAGTTATGAGTGGGACATTTGCAGATTTCTAGAGACTACAAATCTCATCTCGCCAGCAAAACTACACAAAAAAACAAATTTCGCTATTGAAGGGCTACCTGCATTGCGACAAAGGCCCAAAAATATAAGTTGAGGGCTTACCTCGATGTGGTATCCTGTGGCATCTTTGATAAAGTTGCATACTGATATCCAATAGGGAGCAATCATCGGGCATAGCATAAACATATGTATGTTATCCGCCACTGGAAGCTTACACTTTGGTCATCCAATTTCTTTCCCTGTGACTTTTGAAAGCTTGACTGGAGACCAATATACCCTATGTGTGGTAAACAAATGATTTCTCTTAAGTGGGGCAGGTTTCACCCCTGCATATAATGTGGAAAAGGATACTCGCCATATTTGCCTTAGGTTCCCTTCCACAATCCCCCCTTCCCATGTTGTAGTTATATCAGACAAGTTCTTATCCTCGGCCTCAAGAAAGGCCTGATACCAGTTTGAAACTTAATTCTTAAAGGAGCCATCATTCATCACCTGTTCCTGCCATGGCTCTTCGTCCTCTTCAGCCCACTCTTGGGTGGCGCAACATGATCTCAGCTAAATATATTGGAATCTCATTAGCTGACCATTAGTGCATGCCCTTAACACTTCTCCTTCCACTAAACCCGAACCAGCTCTGAGATCTACCCAATATCTTAAACCCGCTGCTTTTAAGGGTTGACTGAGCTGGTCTACCAAGAAGTCTAGGGTGCCCAGGGAGGCACAGATTGGTGCTGAAGCTGTATAATAAGGGTTTCTGAACATCTTTCGGATATACACCTACGTTCTTAATGCCATTTTCACCTTCAACTTGACCTTTTGTAGGTATTTCTAGTCACCATATTTAAACAGAAAGTGGCTCTGTCCCAAATTCCCAAGCATTGCCCCATATAATCTACCCATTGGAGATCTATCTAATGTATTAGCTAACATACGGAAGTTCTTAAAATGGAAAGCATAGCAATACATCAGCAGATCATGGAGAGCTAGACCCCCCGACCCAGTCTTTCTCCTCAATTCTTTCCCGGATATCCTAGGTCCCTTAGCAGTCAAAATAAAGCTCCCAATTTTCCCTGGCAATTTAGCTATGTCTTCCCTCCGGAAAGTAAGGGGTATGGAGTTAAATAGAAAAGTAATTTTAGGGAGAATAATCATCTTAATGAAATTCACAATGCCATAGATGTTTAATGGGAGATTAGACCGTGTAGGAAGGTGGATACCTGACTATGGTTACCCCAGATTTTTTGCCTAGTGTTTAGCTGGTTTTCGACTTAGTTGGCCTGGGATCCTGCTAATCAGGGCCCCAGGCTATCTGCTCTCTCTTTAAAATGGACTCCATGTACCCTAGGTGCATAACTAAATTGGATTGGGTCACCTTATCAGCCCCTGTACAGTGTACTATAGGTACCCAGGGCATAGGTGCATCCAAGGCCTACCAGGGGCTGCAGCATATCTTTTGCCACCCTTGGCTGGCCATCCAAACTGGCACAACTGGCTGATCACTCAGGTGGGGCAAGGTTGTGTAATCACCCCTTGCTTAGATATAGTATACCTATATCTAAACCTATATCTGGACACATATATACCTATAAGTCACTCCTATGGCAGGCCTTAACAATCCTGGAGGCAGAGTGCTTGGTTTTATGTGAGATGGGGCTCTAGCATGAGCTGAGCCTGTCTGCAGAGTTCGGAACCATTTCCTTACTGCTGTTCCAGGGTATTGCAATACCATAAACTCTCAAGTGCATTATAATTCTCGCGGTTATTGCTAACTTTGGTTTGGCTTTATCAAAACATGTCGTGTAAGGTGTCATACACTTTGGAATACTATCCCCTCGCCAGTTCTGACGACGGGGGTAGTATTCCACCCTTCTAGAGGGAGAAGACATGTGACTTTACATAAAACGTGGTCAATCCTAACCAGAGCCTCAGCATCACAAAATGGATGCTGCTGCCCCAACACAAGTCTGACCTCCTGCTGCTGACCGAAACCTGGCAGGGGAGGCTTGGACAAAGAGTTTCCTGTCACAGGGAGGTGCTACACCACCCCAGACAGGAGATAATGGATTGGAGCAGGAAGGGTTGAAATAAACTAGACACTGCCTGGGGCACACAAGGTGTCCCATGCAAAATCCAGTCAACCCGGTTCTGGGGCACTCCAGCCCCAGCTCTGGCGCGAAACTGGACAAAGGGAAAGGGGTGTAATCACCCCCTTCCTGGGTCCCACCCATAGGAGGGACCTAGCAGGATATCCAGCCCCTTGATTTGGAATAAAGGTAGGAGCTGTGCCAATGCACCTCAGATTATCCTGACTGAAACTTATGAAACGAAACTCTGGACCCTTCGACATCCTACTCGACGTAGAAGACTGAAGAATCTCCCTTGTGGTCAAGGAGTGACCACCCTGTGCAAACAGGTACCATCCAGCGCCCAATGGTTTGCTTTGTTGCAGTTCCCGCCGGAACTCGAGCAACAGAGATCAACAAGACCAGCTTCCCCCAACTTCTAACTGCTCGATCCACACTCCCAGCGAATCTGAGACCCGTGGAGGCGACATGAAGCGTGGAGCCGGCCATCTTGGAAAAACTACGAAGTGCTGACCGTGCAGCTCCCGAGGCTCCCTCGAAGCTCTGCATTGGGGTTTGAGAAGCCCATGTCCCAAGCAGCTTGTGCAACGAAGATCACCCCTCTATACTCACCGAGTGCTGCATGGGGTCCTTTTGCATTTTCCTGCTTGACGCATTGGTCCGGTTGCTTGCCCATTGGCTAGTGGCCCCAGTACCGACGAACCTTTGAAACTACACAGCTAGTCTGGTTGCTCCAGACCGGCCCTCACTCCCCTGAAAAGGAGCAACCCCTCTGACCTTGCTGGTCCGAGAAAGAAGCGATCTTCCAATCCTGCGTGGGTTGCCTTTGCCAAGGCCTGTTGACTTCAATCTGAAAACCGACACCGCCGACAGCGAGAGCCTTTGTGGGACAGCTCGTGATTTGATCCTAGTCATCCTCGATGCCCCCGAGTCCACGTGGCAGCCGAGACAAGCTTCTCGTCAACCACCTGATTGCGCCCGACATCGCCTGGTTCCTTCCTGGTTCCTTTTTTGGTGCAAAATAACAAGGACCCCCTGTTTTGGAAATAGAATTCCAGACGACAGGGATAAACACTTTGTAAAAACAAATAGCTAACAACAAGACAGCTGGTTAGGAAAAAGTTTTACCTAATATATAGACTCATCAGCATTCTATGTAATCACAAATGAATTCAAAGCATTTCAAATCAGTGTACTAAATTTTAATTACTTATACAGAATTCAAACAAACAAAAATTACAAAGCACAAAAAAGGGGGAGTTAATACACATGTATACAACACACAAGGAATTTATTATATCACAATAATTAAAAAAGTGAACAAGAAACCACAAATCATAAAAACTTCTTGTATCAATTTATATTTAAAATATACAGATAGACAAATAGAATAGACTTTCAACTGTGAACGGCTAAAGTTCTTTCTAATTCCTAAAGTTTAAAAAAACACATATTCACAAGGACATAAAACGTGGCAAAAAACTAATTCTGTTTGACGCGCGTTTCGGCGTTTCCACAAACGCCTTCTTCAGGAGCCACAAGTTTATACTGTATTAATCTTTAAGAAAAAAGAAGAAAGAAAGAAATATTTTACATTTACTTTCTATCCATTCTTTAACATTTTATTATAATTATTAAAAAAGACATATGTACACATTCCCTCCTACATCAAGCATTGTTGCATAAGTTTCTGCTTACATCATATGCATATATTTAAAGCCAAGAACCGCAAATCTCGTTTATTCAACATGTTCCTATATTCTACCAGCTGTCTTCCTCATAACACATGGACTAATTATTTACAAGAGAAAAAATTCCCAGTTCATAATGGACTTCTGGAGCAGTTGATTCACACAATTAGAATTTGACAATAGAGGGAAAAACCAGTTGGTATTTTAAAATACAGCCTGCTTAAGGGCCACAATTATTTTAATTTTTAAACAAAGCACTCCCTTACTGGTATATAGTTTATTTCACATTGCGGATGGTAGGTCGTCCTTTAGGTTTTACTTACTTCGAAAGAAGGAGGATTACGACTTCCCTTGGTAAGAATGCTTCGTATTCAGATAAAAGCACTCCACTTATGCTCAGACAAGAGGTGTCAATCTATGTCTGTAATTGTCAAAAAAGACATGTTATAACCTATGTTCAAATCCCATGGTTTCATGCACACGCTCACCATCACTATACCTAGCGGTGAAAGGCTTCTAAAACGAGCCTTGGGAAGTTTCTTCGCATATGGACGCCTTTTATACTTTGACTTGAGATGGACCTTCCAACCCTTCAAAGGAGCCAGAACCCCCAGATAGCAATGCATTGTATTATAGTCTATTATTTAGGGTATTTTTAAAAGATCAAACAGGTTGTCTGCATCTTCCGTAATGTACGATATGTTGCCCATAAATTAGAAATCATGAATAAACTATGAGCTCACCAGTAGATTTATATTTTCCCCGATCTTTTTTCTACTATTACTTCTCCACTCGGTCAGCTGTTTAAATTCTTTCCTATGATATGCAGTTCGAAAGCTGTCAATGAAAAAACCGAAATAACTACATGCATTGCATCTAATGTGTTTGATGGTTGCTGCATTGAAGATAGTTACTAAAGTGTCCTTTTCACTTACTTTAATTAAGGTAAAAGAGTCGTTGTCTCAATGTTTTTATGTTTCCGAGTGCGGATAGAGAATAATTCCCACTCTTGAAGCCCGGTGTGTTCAGCGTATTCTGAAAGCCGGTATTTCCTAAGGGAGACGTTATACTTTGTTTTAGAATTAATTCTACCATTTACTATACGAGTGCTCAGTTTTATCTAACTTAACGCTTTTACAGCAAGAGGACGGCGATCTAAGGGCGCACGTCTTACCTTTCATCGAGCTCCGGCAGGGCAGATCGAGGTTAGGTCGCGGACAGGCTGGATGTAGCCGCTGGCGTCTCCCGACCGTTAGGATTCGTATCAACCATGTGTGACCACGGAATCCTTCTTTTAAGCTGTTTGCAGCTCAGTGGGGCAGATACCTTACACCTGTGACCCAGTGAGGTCATAGCGTTACGTGAGAGTACGCTAGGACCATGATCATTTAAAGGCGTATACACCACATAGCGCATCTATAGCGCGTCCGTTGTGTTCCCAAAACCAGATTTCACATAACTATGGGGCGATCATAGGGCATGTGTGTTGTGACCATACGCACATTCCTACAAATATATCTTATTTTGTGTGTCGTTGGAATTTGGACAAGAATTAGTGCGGTGTCTCAATGGGCAATGCAAATAGTAATTCAGAACGCATTACAAATTATTCCTGCGCTCATGAATACATACAGAACAGGACCCTCGCGACTTATGCATGTATATATCGTCCAATCATAGCTTGAATGTACACACTTCTAGTCTAATATAGACTTCACAATAGCTTTATTCTCTGCATGGAAGTATGTACAACTAGTTGCCATTAATGGTAATAAAAAGGAGACATATATAGTGCGCAGTGACTCATATTGATCTCTGTTTATCCACATATTTTTTGTTTGGAGCTGATGTCATCATATAATTGCGTTTTCCCATGGGATATCGCAATTTAACCCAATTCTATATGTGTTCAAAACAAAAATCCAGAAGACTTCTCTTTTCTTCCTAATGGCGCATCCCCCTTTGCTGTCAGGCGTTCGTATTTTTTCGAGGATGCGCCATTGGAAGTCCTCAGGTTTATGATTTTTCTCGATGAAGTGTTTAACTAGTGGTGCTACCACTTTTTGGGTCCTAATAGCGGACCTGTGTTCTGTTATGCGCACCTGAATGGATCTGTAGGTTTCACCAACATAACCAAGTCCGCATTTACATTTTATAAAATAGACTACATTTGCAGTCTTGCAATTCCAGAGATCATTTGCCTTTATTGTGTATCCGTTGTGAGTGAATTCTTCACCCTCAATAATATTGCTGCATGATTTGCACGAGGAGCATTTTACTGTTCCACGGGTAAATTATTCAGCAGTGATCTTTGTGTGGAACCATTTTTGCAGATCCATATGATGACATCAGCTCCAAACAAAAAATATGTGGATAAACAGAGATCAATATGAGTCACTGCGCACTATATATGTCTCCTTTTTATTACCATTAATGGCAACTAGTTGTACATACTTCCATGCAGAGAATAAAGCTATTGTGAAGTCTATATTAGACTAGAAGTGTGTACATTCAAGCTATGATTGGACGATATATACATGCATAAGGCGCGAGGGTCCTGTTCTGTATGTATTCATGAGCGCAGGAATAATTTGTAATGCGTTCTGAATTACTATTTGCATTGCCCATTGAGACACCGCACTAATTCTTGTCCAAATTCCAACGACACACAAAATAAGATATATTTGTAGGAATGTGCGTATGGTCACAACACACATGCCCTATGATCGCCCCATAGTTATGTGAAATCTGGTTTTGGGAACACAACGGACGCGCTATAGATGCGCTATGTGGTGTATACGCCTTTTAATGATCATGGTCCTAGCGTACTCTCACGTAACGCTATGACCTCACTGGGTCACAGGTGTAAGGTATCTGCCCCACTGAGCTGCAAACAGCTTAAAAGAAGGATTCCGTGGTCACACATGGTTGATACGAATCCTAACGGTCGGGAGACGCCAGCGGCTACATCCAGCCTGTCCGCGACCTAACCTCGATCTGCCCCGCCGGAGCTCGATGAAAGGTAAGACGTGCGCCCTTAGATCGCCGTCCTCTTGCTGTAAAAGCGTTAAGTTAGATAAAACTGAGCACTCGTATAGTAAATGGTAGAATTAATTCTAAAACAAAGTATAACGTCTCCCTTAGGAAATACCGGCTTTCAGAATACGCTGAACACACCGGGCTTCAAGAGTGGGAATTATTCTCTATCCGCACTCGGAAACATAAAAACATTGAGACAACGACTCTTTTACCTTAATTAAAGTAAGTGAAAAGGACACTTTAGTAACTATCTTCAATGCAGCAACCATCAAACACATTAGATGCAATGCATGTAGTTATTTCGTTTTTTTCATTGACAGCTTTCGAACTGCATATCATAGGAAAGAATTTAAACAGCTGACCGAGTGGAGAAGTAATAGTAGAAAAAATATCGGGGAAAATATAAATCTACTGGTGAGCTCATAGTTTATTCATGATTTCTAATTTATGGGCAACATATCGTACATTACGGAAGATGCAGGCAACCTGTTTGATCTTTTAAAAATACCCTAAATAATAGACTATAATACAATGCATTGCTATCTGGGGGTTCTGGCTCCTTTGAAGGGTTGGAAGGTCCATCTCAAGTCAAAGTATAAAAGGCGTCCATATGCGAAGAAACTTCCCAAGGCTCGTTTTAGAAGCCTTTCATCGCTAGGTATAGTGATGGTGAGCGTGTGCATGAAACCATGGGATTTGAACATAGGTTATAACATGTCTTTTTTGACAATTACAGACATAGATTGACACCTCTTGTCTGAGCATAAGTGGAGTGCTTTTATCTGAATACGAAGCATTCTTACCAAGGGAAGTCGTAATCCTCCTTCTTTCGAAGTAAGTAAAACCTAAAGGACGACCTACCATCCGCAATGTGAAATAAACTATATACCAGTAAGGGAGTGCTTTGTTTAAAAATTAAAATAATTGTGGCCCTTAAGCAGGCTGTATTTTAAAATACCAACTGGTTTTCCCCTCTATTGTCAAATTCTAATTGTGTGAATCAACTGCTCCAGAAGTCCATTATGAACTGGGAATTTTTTCTCTTGTAAATAATTAGTCCATGTGTTATGAGGAAGACAGCTGGTAGAATATAGGAACATGTTGAATAAATGAGATTTGCGGTTCTTGGCTTTAAATATATGCATATGATGTAAGCAGAAACGTATGCAACAATGCTTGATGTAGGAGGGAATGTGTACATATGTCTTTTTTAATAATTATAATAAAATGTTAAAGAATGGATAGAAAGTAAATGTAAAATATTTCTTTCTTTCTTCTTTTTTCTTAAAGATTAATACAGTATAAACTTGTGGCTCCTGAAGAAGGCGTTTGTGGAAACGCCGAAACGCGCGTCGAACAGAATTAGTTTTTTGCCACGTTTTATGTCCTTGTGAATATGTGTTTTTTTAAACTTTAGGAATTAGAAAGAACTTTAGCCGTTCACAGTTGAAAGTCTATTCTATTTGTCTATCTGTATATTTTAAATATAAATTGATACAAGAAGTTTTTATGATTTGTGGTTTCTTGTTCACTTTTTTAATTATTGTGATATAATAAATTCCTTGTGTGTTGTATACATGTGTATTAACTCCCCCTTTTTTGTGCTTTGTAATTTTTGTTTGTTTGAATTCTGTATAAGTAATTAAAATTTAGTACACTGATTTGAAATGCTTTGAATTCATTTGTGATTACATAGAATGCTGATGAGTCTATATATTAGGTAAAACTTTTTCCTAACCAGCTGTCTTGTTGTTAGCTATTTGTTTTTACAAAGTCCTTCCTGGTTCCTTCCTGGTCACTGGCTAGTGACCCAGACTCTGTCCCCTCTGCTTTCAAGTACTTCACATCTTCGATCCACCCTTGGATCCAACCGGACTCTTCTCTTCTGGCCGCCTGCAGCATCTTCATCTCCAGGCTCCATTGAACTCCACGACGAAACCCAACACACTTTGGCACCTATGCACCCGCTTCCTGTGGGTGAGGTAACTCATGAACGCCGGTGCTCCTGTAGTGGTTTATATCTCTAGTGTCCTAGTTTAAAGTGGTTAAGTTCTAGTCCAGTTGGAAGACTTCTAAAACAGTAACTTTGTAACTTTTACGCACCATTGACTTTGCATTGGTGCATGCGTGTGCTTTTAGCGCTGCACCCGATTCCCGCGGGCTACTCCCGTCCTAACTGCTGTTAGTCCAGTGTAGTCCCAGCAATTCCCAAGGCTCCAGGCCTTACCACTGTTCGTAAAGTGATACTTATACCACTTTGTTATATATGGTTTGAGTGGCCACCGGCCTCATCCATAAACGTGCAACTTTCATGTTAAACTGTGCTTTTGTTTAAACGCTTGTGCTTCTATACTCATAAAGTGTACAGGGGATTATTCTAGTAATAAATACATATATTTGTATAATATATAACTTGTGTGGTGTCCTTTCATTTGATATTACAGGATTGCATATGGTAAAACAGCTGGCTTCACATGCACTCTTGCGTTTAGCCTGAAGGATGCTTAGTCCATGCTACCATTAGGATAGCTTGTGTTTTAAGGTTGACTTACAACCACCACCATAAGGGATTGTTTGCACTGATACAAGGTGCCCCCAGAATTGGAGACATCATACATCAGGCCAACTTCTCACAGACCGTCTTACCAAGAGTCTCTCCACCTCTTGGCTGACTATTTTCCAGTTGGCCCTTGGGACGTCTTCCAATCTCTGTGTTATTAAAATTCCCAGCTGTCACATTTGAGATTTTGCCCCCTGACTGATCTTTCCCTGGTTCCAATCCATCACTTCAGTTTTGTCCCTATTAACATTATATCCTAATATCTTACCAAAAGTATCAAACCTCGCCATCAGACTAGATATTGTAGGTTGCGGATTCGTTGTATATACCGCCATATCGTCTACATATAGGCTAGTTTAACTTCCAGAGCAGCTGTCTGAGAGTGAGAAAAATATTGTTACACCAGCTGCCTTGCGCGCTAGGGGAGAGGAGAATTCTTGGGGGAAAACTCGGGATTTGAGTCTACGCCAATCACTTGCCTGGATATGAGTCTACTACAGTAAGCAAACGTCAGATTGAATATGTTCTAGATAAGAAAGCATAGCCAGTCTCTTAACTGGATTGTTGAACCTTTTGACATTAAGGGTCAGAACCCTCCGACCATTCAGTGAAGTTGCCATTCTAAAAGACGCTCAAGTGGGAGACCTGTTTCTCAGCCCCTTAACTATCCCCTTTCCCCCCAGCCAAGGAAATGATCCATCCGCTCCATGTGTAGAAAATCTACAATGACTAAGAGCTTGTGGTGTGCACCCCAGAGAAAACACCCCAACAAAAACTGTAATGAACCAATGTTCCTGGAACGAGGAGGGGACTAAAGAATCCAACCTTAGTCCAGTGGAGAAAGTGCAATAGAGGACTGTGGCCATCTCCTCAATATCTCACATGCCCCCCGTCTCCAGCCACCCCGCAACCCCCAGCAAAGCCCCCCAAAATCAAGCTGCAACATGCTCAGGCGGGGTCTCTAGAAACAGAATCCTCTGTAAGCTTTTCCAGCAGGGCCTTTCTGTCTGAAGCAATAATGGCGGAATCTGATCTGGTCCCTCCACATCCTGCATCGGTTCGCCTCCACCTCAGGCGCTGGTCAGCTGTGCGTCCTCCAGATGTTGACCCCAGCCTCGACTCCTGCTGTGCATCAATCTAGAGCTCACACGCCACAGTCAGGGAGTGGAATTAATAAAGTTGTTCCTGCCAGCGGAAGATGAGCCTGAAGGCATGCCCCCATGAGTAGGACATTTTCTTATTCCTGAGATGGGCTGTAACAGGGCAGACCTCCTACCATTTCTGAAGGGCGGAGGCTGTGAGATCCTGACACAAATGCAGAGTATGCCCATGGAACCCTATGGGCGGCGATTCTCAGGCCACTCGGAGGATCCGTTCCTTTAGGGAGAGATTATGCATGCAGGTCAGGATGTCTGCAGACCATGTCTCTCCAGGACCCTAGAGGCCCACTGGGGCCTCCAGCTCCTCCCTGGCCAGCGAGCCCGCTCTACTGGGTGCCTTCTGGGCCTCCCCAGCCTGGGGTTCAGAGGGCTTCGCAAACATGTCCTTAAGGGTGCCCTCTTTTTTAGTGCGTGCAGACACCATCCAACCGTCACAAGGGGGCCACAGATAGAAGACTGGGCTCTACCTCGTCCGCAACTCCAGTCCAGGGCAGAGTCCCTCTGCCCAAAGACCTCCTGTGCGACTTGGGATCCGGTGGGTCTCCTTCCCAGTCACTGGCGCACACCACGGGCCCCGTTACCTCCACAGTCCTGGCCGCAGAAAGATTCCCTCACTGCAGGCGCTCTCAACAGCGCGCCCGCCCGCATCGGTGTGCGAGGCCCCTCCCTGGGTGTCACCTCATCTCTGGGCCCTCCACAGCTCAGTTCCTCTGATTAGGCCTCCACGGTCCAGAGAGCAAGGCCTCTCCCAGCCCGGAGCATGGCCTTCCAGTCCAGCAAGGGGACTCAACCAACCAGGACAGATGCAGGCCCCTCTGAAGTTCGGGCTGGACTGTTCCCATGAGGCACAGGGTCAGAGTGATTTGCATATAGCCATGTCTGAACTGGGGTGGCAGACTGGGCTAAAGAACGGTGATGGATCAAACCCAGATCTTTTGACTGGGTGTGGGTGTTTGATTGGTTCAGATGCTCCGTCATTCACCACCCCCTTTTGTACCCCTCTGAAGTAAGCACAACTCCTTGGTCCCCCTGCCAATGCCGATAGTCTGCCTCCACTTGCCGGGCAGGATAATCCTCAGTCGGGTCCGTCGTTGTAGCACGCCTTGACCGCTACCACTCCGAAGGGCCTCTGGGGTTTGATTAGGATTAGATCCCCAGGCCAACATCAACCGACTGCCTCAGTTTGCCCACCTGCGAGGCGTCGCAGCCACCCCAGGGCACAACACCCCAGGGAGCTCACCAGGGCCGGACTGGGAAACAAAACCGGCCCTGGCAAAGTGCTCAGCCGGCCCCCCCTCCCCACTCGGGGGAAGGGGGGGGGGGGGGTAGTGGAGGTGCCGCCGAGAGCTTTGCTAGGGCCGGTTTTCTGCTAATTTTGTTGCAGGACCGATTTTGCTGTAACAAAATCGGCCCCCAGGGGCCCAAAACCGGCCCCCACCCTTGCGGATTGCCCGGTGCCCACTATAGCCAGTCCGGCCTGGGAGCTCACCTACGCAGGCTCAACAACGCCTGATCCTGGCCGCCCCACCCCTCGACTTCACGCCGGGTCACCTCCCTTGTAAGGCTGTCCCTGCTCTCAGGGCAGTTTTGCTCCAGACCGTTCAACCTTCCCGTCAGGCGGGTGCCTTCCACATGCACCGAAGGCTGAGCCAAAGAGTATCAGTAGGAGCCCCTGGCCGACTGTCGCACTAGCCAAGTGATGGAGTCTGTGGTGATATGGCATAGCCTTCTCCGGAAATGCACTCTGTGGGGGCTCCATCCAGACAGGCCTCCAGGTCACAAGCCCAGGCTGCACCATCCTCGTCCAGGTTCCAGGTTCCAGGCTCTGCTCCGGGATAGCTGCAGCCGGGAGGGGGGTGGTATCGCACCATCAACCACTGCAGCTCTGACGTCTCAGCCCCTCACCACTACTAAGCTGGAGGGGGCCAGTGGGAAAACCAGGCGGTGGTGAGGATGGAGGGACCACAAAACACATCCTATCCGATCGCCATCTTGGCCACACTCCCCAGGATATTGGAATCAAAAACCTGGTAGACACTTGGCTGCCCCTGTTTATCATCTTTCATTTTGGGTCCGCTGCCACACAGCTTGTGTGAATATCCACCCACCTCGATGCTCATAAACGTTAGTGGACTGGCAGACAGAGTTACAGTAGCTAGGCCAAGAGAGAATACTTCATGGCCTAGAACACCTTCATTAGATGTATCTCAACCCAATCCATGCAAGTGTAAGTCAGGCTCCTGGCTGGTTGGAGGAGTGGCAGATGTGCTGGTGGTCCCGACCATCTTAATTCCCTTGTTAAGTTACTGGTTGTACATTTAAAACTGGGCCTGAGTTAGAGTTTGGTGGGTATTAAGTATACTAGTTGCCAAACTCTTGGTCCACTGCCTAGGGCCTGTTGAAGGAAGGATTCCCTTCAAGATAGGGATGAATGCTAGGCTGGTGCTCATTTCTAAATTTGGAGGATGGCAGTTTGTCAGGGTGGCTAAGGTAATGTCCTCTGCCACCCTTACAGAAGAGGTACCACCCCCCAAGTTATAATTCAGGCCCGCTGTGTTCATCGGCAGGTCGTCTCATGTGCTTGCTTGATTATTACTTTTGTAAATGTTTCTCAGCTGTTCTGTAAGGGGGGATGTAAATATTGAACATATTTAAAATGGTATGCCAACAACTTGTACAGTATCAATATAGGTAAAATATGTGATATGTAAGATATGTTATTTCACCTCTGTATTTCCAAACAATCCGTGCAACTTGTAACTTGCAATTTGCTGATCTGTTTTGAAGTATATCAAAGGTACGCCCTACTATTGAATACCACAGTATTGTCATGGGTACTTCTTTCAATATGTGTTGTTTAAAAGGGGGAGGACACAACTTTTCACGTAACTGCATACTAAGCAAACTGGTAATAGTTATTACAAGCATTTCCCACATTTTGTTTTATTTATACAATGAACCTTTAGCAAAATACAATGAAAAATGACACAAGGGTAAAAACTGCCAGAAGGCAAGCAAATTGCCGAAAGACAACCAGTGTCAGGAAAGTGGCACAATAATCAATACCGTTTGACATAGCAATCTAACGTCTAGGTCTCACACAGCTTTTCAACTTGGTCTAAACACTCAATAATTGTGGCAAATTTTACATGCAACATTCCGTAGGTGAACAGATTGGCACTGCTGCGACATTCGCCCATTCATAGGTTCGGTGCTTCAGTTTCTTGTAGAAGTAAGTGAGATAGATCTTGGACATTAGACTGAGAGAGGCTGTTGGTGGGGGGTCAAGTGGACGTGATCGCCACAGGATAGCATCACACACTTCTGACGATTGCGAAGATGACCTTCTCCGAAGGAGGAGTTGGCAATCGGGCAATCAGCCGAGCAAGGATATCCCGCTGATCTTTGATTAGGCTCCATGGGCAATATCTCTCCAGAGGAGGATCTGCTCCACAAGGCAAGAGGACGCGACATGGAAGGCAACGGGAAGCACATCGTGCGACACACCAAAAGGGCAAAGTTTCAAGACAGTTGCGTGCATTGAGGACCTCTTTGACGCATCATGGAAAAGGCGGGGTTTATAACGCTTATAGAAAAGACAGTGTTTCTTAGCCTTTATTATCTGTTTCAAAAAGCTTTCCCTGCACGGGGAGAGAAAAATGTCAGAATTTAGTTTAAAATGGATGATGACTTTACTACATCATTTAGGGCCATATGTATCAAGGCAAAATGGGTTCGCAAACGCCGAAATTCGTAGAATTCCGGCGTTTGCGAACCCAATTTTGCTAAATGGTATGTATGAAACATTTTTGGTGCAAAATAAGGAATCGCTAAATTTGCCATTCCTTATTTTGCGATTGCATTTAAGGAATTGCAAATTTTTCGATTCCTTAAATGCAATGTATAAAGGAAGAAAACATTCCAAAATGCCATTAAGGAATCGCAAATTACCACCAACTTCTAGTTGGTGGTAAGTTGCGAATTCTTTTAAAAAAGCATTTTTTTAAAAATCAAAAGGTGCCATGTGACGCTCATACATGCCCTTAGGGCATGTATGTGCGCCATATGCGCACACATGTCATTTTCAGGGGTGCAGCAGGGTGTTCTTGAGACACCCCTGCACCCTTGAAAATATTCACAATTTGCGATTAGCAAATTGCGATTCGCAAATTTCCCCTTCATTCCTATGGGCCTCCTGGCCCATAGAAATGAATGGGAATTTATTCCTTAATTGCGATTAGCAATTTGCTAATCGCAATTAAGGAATTTTAAGGAATCGCTAAAAAGAAGAGATTTCCTACATACATACCATTTTGCCATTTCTAAATAGCGATTCCTTAAAAATCGCTATTTAGGAATCGCAAAACGGAATGTTGATACATATGGCCCTAAATGATAACAGATTACATGTTTTCAAGCGAGTCACTTGGTGTAAGAGGTGGTACAATATGTTGTAGGGCCCTGATGCCACATCATGAAGATGTGCTCTGACTCCACACAGAGCTGATGGTCTGCTTTTTTTGCATTTGAAGTGCCCAAATTTCATGGATAAAACAGGGATTTCTCCGAGTTAATGCATGAGCTTTACTAAGCACAAGTCGAAAAAAATAGAGGTGATCCATGCTCACCGTTTCCGCTTGTGCTGTTTACATTTCATGCATTAACTCAGAGAATTTCTGAGTTATTCGTATGAAATAAAGAGATGACCTTGGATCTGCACAGAGCCAGGGCACCTGCCCATGACAAAGCCCGACTTATATATCCCAAAGACTATAAAGTTACATTTTTAACAGTAAAATTTTCATTTACAGTAAAAACAAAAGTTTTTGGAAGTTTACTTTTGCACACTGGAAGCATACCTTGCAATACTTCATCTGAGGTATTGCAAGCAGAGTAACTGGAGGCCCTTTTTAAAAAAACAAATTACTTTTGGTGATGCGGGTACGCTTACGATAAAAATTTACCACTGAATTTTGCGGGGGTGGAGTAGAGAAAGCATTTTTTTTCATGATGAAAGATATTTTCACAAGAAAAAATAAAATTAAATATGCATTTACATAGCAGGCTTTTTTCACCCTGTGCTTAAATGTATGCTATGTAGATTTTCACACAGGGGAATAGGAGCATGTGGGATATCTTACATGACATTCCTAGTTGTAACCTGGGAAGCCACCGCGCAGCTTTTTTGTGCTTCTTCGAATGTTTGTATATTGGAAAAAAAATGTTTAAGTACGTTCAGGCAGAGATATATATCACTGCATTTGTAGTTTTACAGTGTTTTGGGGGGGGGTGAATGGGGACCTGCATATTTTCACCATGATAGGTATTATATTGCACTGTCTTAAGGATTAGAAAAAGCTCTATATCCTATGGCATTTGCTGTAAAACAGCACAGGCACTTTGCTGCTGGTACTTGGTAGCCCTACCTGTAAGTTAATGATAGTTTAACTCAGCAGTAGGCCACACCCTGCTATGTCTGCTTCGTACAACGATGTAAGTATTTTAAATTGAGTGCTCTCCGTTACTAGTCGACAGGTTTGCACTTACACTTCGAGAGTGAGCGTTTCACGTGATGTAGCCACCTGTGACTTCAATGTGCATCGTTTTTTCTGTTCTTTAGGTACTTCCATGAACTACGCTTAGCTAAGCTCAGTTCCTCACTTTGGGCCTGATTCACAAAGGTAAACTTACACTTTTTTATGAGTTTATTTTATTTGTATTCACAAACTACGAGGGAATAGTAAGCATACGACTGAAGAGATACCACATTCGGGACAGAGAACTTTGCACATAAAAAGATAGGGCACGCCTATCTGTTTATGTGCAGAGTTCTCCACCCCGATTGTGGATTCTCCACAACCGTAAGATTACTATTACCTCGCAGTTTGGGAGTAAAAAAACGTAAACCTGTGAATCAGGCTCAGAATTATGCACAGGGGATTGGTCATGTTAAGAAAAAAGAAGTGAGACTCAATTCTTGGCCCTGGTCACAGTCTATATCATATCAGGCCTGGAAGCATAAGGCTGGCTGTGGTATTAAAGTCTGTCCAAAAACAGGAGAGCTGTGATTACTTCGTTTACAACATAAGCCCAGTGGCCGAAACCCAAACATTTTCTCTGGGTTTCCATAGTAGCTGAAGACCAAGGCTGCCTAGTCTTGGTTTCATTTAATGCCTCTTTCTTCCACCACCTTTATGTCACTCCTGCTCATTCTTTTGCACCCTTGCTTTCTTCTTTGGATTTGCCAATGTTTTCTAACTGATGTCTGTTAATGTGAAGTGATATTGAATTAGGCCTAAGGCTGTTGAGTTGTCAGGTTCACTCCTCCGAGAAGTTACCATGGGTGTTCAGGTGTATTGGGAAAGCCGTGCCTTTTGAGCTTTATGAATGGCCAGATGGTCAAGATGACTCCTGATGGGTACAAGGTGGGAGTCCTAAGTTTGGTGTGGTAACAGAGAATTTTGAGCCTCCACATGGGGATCTGTGGTACATAGAAAGTTTGATCAAGAAACACGTCTTTGAGCAGAAAAGGAGTCTGGGGTAAAAGTTCCAGAATTTACTCTAAAGGAAAGAATGGCCTATTCCATGTTCTGATTGTTGAGTGGTGAAGGAAGCATAAATGGAGGGTCTGATAGTTTGGATAGCCTGGACATGGCGCAGAGATCTGGGTTGTGGTGTTTCCCGTAACTGAAGATGCAGAAGAAGCCTCCAGAGATGCCCTCTAATCATGGGAGTCTAGAAATCAGTCTTATATCATCTACAGAAAAACTTTAGAATTCTTAGGGATCCTAGTGAAATTGGATGGATGCTCTATATACTAAGAACTGATCCTAAGGCAGCACAAATTCACACTTTATCCCTTACAACAAATTTAGTAGAGGGTTAGGGGGAAGCTAGGGATTGAGGCCCGGTTAACTAAAGGCCATTCCTAAGAAAATGTTACCATCTGGATCTTCCAGCTGGTAAGAGTGAGCCTGGTGTTCCTGCACGGGGAAAGGTTAGTGAACGACGATCCACTTATAATCAAGCAGAGCAGAAATCCACCTGGGAATGCCGCCCTGGTGACCTGCTAATCGAGACTAAAATGTATTGATTTGAAGACATCACTCTCTAAGGAAACTGTTCTTATGGACACACTCGATTCATTCTTTGGATATTCTGCTGAGGTAATAATGTAATAAAAGGTAGAAGTTCCCATCCAGAGAGGAGACTTCTTCAGGTCAAAGCCCCAGAAATGGCAACCCATACGCTTGAATCTTATAAGCATGAGTGACCAACACCAATACAGAAAAATCTCATAACAGTATTTAAATCAATACGAGACAGCTTTGTCTTGAACCGTCTTACTCACCGTCTCCCCTTAGCCTGGTTTATTCAACAAAGCCCTGCAAAAGTTTTTATGAACTCCATAGGGTACCTTTTGAGCAGATTTTCATTATGGCATGTTGTACACACTTATGAAATGCAAATGCAAGACTTTGATTAATTTGTGTTTTTTCTGACAATGCGGAATGTAACAAAATATTACTTTTACTACTTTATTTGTTTAAAAGCTTTAATGGACCACAAGCTGAGACCAAGCACATCACCTCAATGTACAAATGTAAGTTAAATTGCAAAGATAATTCAATGTAAGATTTGATTATCAAATATATTCATTCACAATCAAAGTAGGAATACAAAATGTTCGACGTTACATAAATATTAATATATCACGAGGATTGCTGTAGGTTCTACCACATTTGAATTTGGCTATTCCCAAGTAAAAAGGCATTTTGAAACCTTGAGAAAAACGTATTACCTTTGTAATATATTGACCACTGCTTTTCATTCTTTTCATTTTCAGTATTTTATTTTAGTCTATTTTTTAATTTATTGCGCTGTTTAATACTTATGGTTCTATTTATAGGTGTCCATACATTTGAGAAAGTTTTGCTAGTGATAAAAAAGCAGTATCTGATGCAGAATGATTTAAGTTGGAGAAATTAAATATATATAAATACCTGAGTGTTAAGATAAAAAGGAGCAACATGTAAAAGGCGCATTGCGTGGCCTCAATAAACACAAATTCACAAATTTGCATACATTGTTTTTAAACATAGTACCTAGGGCTTGAGTATGTCTTGGATGTGTGCAGGACTGTGGTTGGACAAAGGGCAAAACATCTGGAACACTGGAGGGCAGTGCACTGCTTTCATAACTTGGTAGGCTGTCTGGTGCTAAGGTAGCAGACCACCTAGGTACATGCACTTTTTGTCAATGCAGTTGAAAAATTGAGTAGTATCTATGCATTTGTAAAATTGCGTAGTAAAGTGAAGAGTTGGAATCCGTTTTCAAAATATTATTTGGGCCTTGGCTGGAGGTTATGCGGTTCCCTAAGTTTTTTCCAGAAATGTCCATGCAAGCTCTGTCCAATATATGGTTGGTATTTAAATATGTGCACCACTGCTTAGCACTTAGCTTAGAGTAGGTGAGCCCTTCCCTGTATATCCCTTTTATGCATTGCCATCTCTCCTAACAGGCAAGATTGTAAACAAGAACGTCCAACTCAATGGACAGACAGAGGCGTGGTATGTGCTATTGTATATATGACTTTATGTAAATAATACGAGTAGCAAATCCTGTGTCCTGAAAAGGCCTAGCATGGCACTAGATAGGACCCAAATGACTTAATAAATACAGGAATTGCATCTAGTAGTGTCGTACTACATGATGGTGCAATAAATAGCTTCTATGTGTGGCGCGGGGGACGCCGTCCCCCGCGTCCGAAGAGCGACAACAGGAGGAAGGTCCTTCTCCTACCTGGCCGCCAAGACCTGGAACTCACTCCCAACCGACCTGCGCCTGACCCAAGACCACCTCTCCTTCAGGAAGAAGCTCAAGACCTGGCTGTTCGAGCAGTAACGGCACCCCCCCCCCCAAACCAGCGCCTTGAGACCCTACGGGTGAGTAGTGCGCTCTATAAATGACCTGATTGATTGATTGATTGATTGAAAATAAATATACACAATGAGTAATGTTACAGTAGGGTAGCAACCAGGGGGCCATATTATATGTAAGGCAAACTGTCCCTGTTTGCACCATGTTACGCCATGGTGCACTTTAGGTGCACTAGCGCAAACAGGGACAATGCGCCCTATTACAGATAATGCGCGGCCTTCTGGGCTGCCGGAAACTAGCACCTGCCCTACGGACAGAGCATTAGTGAAAGGCAGACCACCTGTTTGAAGCAGGCTACCCCTCTTTCACAGACAGACAGAGATCCCCCAGTGGGTGCAGTGAGTGGCTCACCTAGGAAAGTCCTCAGTACATATTTTGTTCAACAAATTGAGCACCTGACTGGCTAACCTTGCACCCTGCAGAGGACAACTATGATGAATACTTGAGTGTAAGAGTTCTGACATTACGTACATGTAATTGAGTAGACTCCTGTAGCACCCAGCTGTGGCTCGTGCAGGTAAGAGCAGTGGGGCCGGGTTGTGGGGGGTATTTGACAGACGACCTTGAGGTAATATTAAATAAATAATTAATTTTACCTCATCTGTCGTAATCCAATCCCCCCCACCACCACCACTCGGCCCTACCGCCCTACCACTCTTACTTGCAAGGGTCGCAGCTGATAGCACCAGACATCCACAGTTGCCTCTAGATATTGAAAAGTTTTTTGGATGATATTGTGTTTATCCTGTTTATCCTTTTCCATGCTCATGACGAGCTGAGCTCGTCATGAGGCACGGTGCTCCGGTGCTCATGACGAGCTCAGCTCGTCATGAGCCGTGGAACGCTCAGGTGCGGGGAGAATTCCCCTGCTGTGCTGAGCGTTCCACGGGAGCCGGTGCACCTGTGACGAGCTCAGCTCGTCATGAGCACAGGAGCGCCGTGCCTCATGACGAGGTCAGCTCGACATGAGCATGCTGGTGCTGTGCGCGCCCCCCTCCCCCCCAGCACAGCAGGGGAATTACCCCCGCAGCGAAGGGGTTAAAAGTGCTCTTTATTGCCTTAGATAATTAATAAGGCAAAGAAAGTCAAAGTGATTTGCTTGGAGTGAGTCGGTTTGGACAAATAGAGAAACCCGATTTAGACCTCAAGTGTTTTACATAGGGTTGAGAGGTAACAGACAACTCTCTGATTTCTGGAGGCTGTGCTCTATTGTGAAGAGAATATATGGGTGAGTTTAGTTCATAATGCCATCTCTATGATGAAGGAAATGTTGTTAGTGGATTCTCCCATGGATGAATCATTTCTTCTTCAAATGAAAGAATTTTCAGTTGCTGACTGACACTGATTGCAGTACTATGTAAGTTATATGGCACAACACCAAATCTAGCTTAAAAAGCATTCAGGGTGGAGAGTGGATGCTATTATTTGAACCTCATGGTATAGGCATTGTCCAATACATAGCCTTCCTTTGGCGGCGTCTAGGGTTGGCAATATCTAGCACTATGATACTTCTTGCAACCATTATATGATCTTTGCCAACCCCATTGATGTTACAAATCCGACTACTGATGTTTTAAAAGTCTGTACACATTTTACCTGCTGGCCACCATTTGTCCTGCCAGGCCAGGTTAATTCTCGCCTGAGCCTAGCAGAGAACTTCTTTTTCTTTTGCACAGTTTTAGTAGGATTTGGTTTCCTGTTTCTACTCCAAATCGGGAATTGCTCTAGAGAATCTTTGCTATGCATCATTTGTAGCAAAATGGCGTCTGTCTATTTTCTAATTCATGGGATTAATACAAAGAATGTGCCTATTTAGTAAATATTTTTGAATATATGTTGCGAATATTGTGGAGTGGAGTGGTGTGGCTCACTGGTTAGAGGCGGCAGACCCGGGAGCAGAGGACGGCCCGGGACCAGGGTTCAATTCCCGACGCGGCAGGGTCTTGGACCAGGGTCAGCGGACTCGATAATTCTCGCCTCGGTGCCTACTCTAACCAGGGAACACACTCAGCAACTCTGGGCATAAGCTTGCCTCATCTCCACAACAGCCCCACACATACGCCGGGGATGCCTGGTTTCACCTTGGAGATACCCAGTAGGGACCATCTCACAGGGAAAGCCAGGACGGGTTCCCCAGCGGTCTATAGCGCAGAGATACTCCTCCGGGAGTCGATTCTAGCGCGTTAGAAACCCGCAATTTAATTAATTGTTTTGTTCATAGGATGAATACTGCTTTTATTTCTCCTGCATTTGCATTTCTATTAAAAAAAAATATTTAAAAAACGTTTTTATCGGTTACTAATAGCTCTTTATTAACATGCACCAAACTAGGGCATTCTTACCACAATGTAATGCCCCGTCATGAAAGAATATTTACCGGCGCATTGGTCATGTGATGTTGGTTCCTATAAAAACCCTCTACTCAAATCCCTTTAGCTACCTTCAAAAGGTCTGTAAGTGCAGATTGGCACAAAGTGGTCTTCGGAAGAAAATCTCTTTAATATCTGCATAGAAGCGTATTAAATGAGAAATTAAACTTGACTCATTCTTTGCATTAACAACAGTAAAGTGGACTTCAAGCAAGATAAGTGAGAAACTAACCTTGATTAACTCATTGACAAAATTATAGTTACGCAGAGTTTAAGTAAGTTGAGTGAGAAATAAAGTTTGCTTAACTTATTAACATAGCTAGAGTAAAGTTGACTTTGAACACATTAAGTAAGAAACAATGGCTGACTAACTCTTTCTCTTTCCTAAAGTGAACCAGACTATAAACAAATTAATTAAGAAACAAAGCCTGATTAACTCCTTCACATAACTAGAGTTAAATTGACTTTAACTAAGATGAGTGACGTTAGGGCTTCTCTAATTTGTGACATAAAAGTTAAGTAGACTTTAAACAAGGGGAGAACAAGGCTAAACAAACATAGAACATAACTAGAGTTAAGTAGATCATATGAAAGTTAAGCAAGTAACAAGGCTTGTCTAATCCTTTGGCATAGCTCCAGTTATGTGAGATTAGAATGTTAGATTCTTAAATCTCATTATAAGAGGTAAATTACGAAAAATATAATTTTTGGGAAAATAAATAACACCATACAAAAAGTGTCTGCGTAATTCTAGTGCGGCTGTTACACTGTACACCATACTTAATTCAGTAGAATCTGCAATTTTATGTTTGATACTCAAATGAGAGTCATAATTGGGATTGGGATCCGTTGTTCTCATCCATTTCTACTGTGCCCGGAAGATTCAGGAGTAACGTTAGAATTTTCTAGTACATAAAGGACAAGTCCAGCAACCTTGGTGGAAACATAGGCAGCTAGAAAATTTAAAGAGGTCTGGGACATACAAAGGTCTGGAAAGATGCTGAGAAAGTAATAGTTGAGTGGCAGAATGTGCAATGTCTTTACTCCAAACAAAAATACAGGCACATTGGATGGGCCCTTTGGACTTGATTCGCCTTCAAACTTGATATTTTGATCTAAAATTGTAATTCAGTGTGACGGATACATTTTAGTGGTCTCTCCACTCATCCGAGCCTTTATAGGTCATTGTGCCGTTCATTCTCAAAGGCCCTTAGTTTGGAACTGATTAGGCAGGCACACTGGCGCAGTAGGAGGAGTGCGGCTTGTCCTAAAAACGAGAAAGGAGCTCAAAATTTGACACAGTTGCCATTGCCGCTCAATAGAAGGGGCTGTCCAAAGACTGAATGGATCCATTTTCCTCGTTTCCCTCAGTCAGGAACCACTGCTCGCCCCTGAGGCATGTGGTCCAGCTTGGGCAAAAGGATGACGTAAACTGGGCAATACGTGACGGGCTCACGGCATTGACCTCAGGTCTATTCAAACAGCCCTGGGAGGCCGCCCCCTGGCATCGTTGAATTCCACTCGAAGAAGTAGATGCAGGATGCAGCTCATGACATAAAACAAAGGCCCTCTCCTTTTCCCAATCTCCACCCCTACCATGCCTCGCGCACTCCTTTCTAGCTTTGACAGGAAATATGGCGACAGAATTAACGGCTGTGCCCGCAGGAGAGGAATTCTCACATGTTTGGCTCATCTCTGTGCCCAACCAGGGGAATCTAATTGAAAGGGACATGGGATCCGTAACCCCCTCAACCTGCACCCCATCCCAACCCGGCCATTCAGCTTCCTTTCACCAATGGGAACGAGAACCTGGCAGCGAGTCGTGGGAAGCAAACAAACAGCTGTCTGTGGTAATGCGCCCCCCCCCCCCCCCCCGCCATTCGCCCTCCCTGAGATCTAACAACCCAAATCATCCTAAAAGCAGCTATCTGGGGGCAGCTGGCGAGGCTTAGATCAGCCCGCTTTTTAAATAAATTAAAAAGAGGAAGAAGCGGAAGAAAGGGGAGAAAAAATCGTTAGCACTAATTATGAGGCACTAGGACAAACGATTAATTTGCAAGTCAATTAGTCTCAGAGAGGTTGGCGTGGCCCTGTTCTTAGCTAGTGAGGGGGAAAACACACCGAAGCCCTAATCCTTCCCAGAGAATCAGGAATGTTTCCACTGCATTCTTTGCCAACATTTGGAAGAGGAAAGTGGGGTGAGCTTACAGCTGGCACTGCATCAAAGAGGAGGGGGCAGAGCGTGAGTGCAGAGTGGGAGAGGGTTCCGAATGCCAGTTTTTTTCCCCCCTTCACTTCTCTTGTTTACCCCTCGCTTCCTCTAAAGCATTATGCCGCCTTGCCTCCAGCCCTTAGTCGAGTTACAAAAGGGCTTGTAATAAGCTAGTCTGGTGGGGCTGTAATGGCGGACCGCATTCCTCGGCCCTTGCCACACAAAACGAGCGGCCATTTCACAGGGAGACGTTAACGCGGACTGCCAGACCTCTTTTATGTCTATGAATCACAGGCAAACATGCACAACGCTCGTCGCCACTTCTGTATGCTTTGACAGGTGCTCTGCAATTGCGTTGTCGGTGTCTGCCAACACTGCTGCCTTCAAAGAGCCTGATAACTGAACATTAAAATAAATACTACCTTTATACTACTGCTTGCTCTTCCTGCAAGAGAATTGCACTAATGCTACACAGTGTACTATCCCAAGCTATGCATAAAGTTACTGCACTGGGCATACAGTGTACAGTTCTTTTTTAGAATTCTGTTCCCAAAACCTTTTATTTGAAAAATCCTCATTTTTTCAACTGCCAAAGGTGTTGAATTCTACAACGGGTTGAACAGCCGATTGATTATTTTCTGGCGATAGTTCTTGCATTCTGTATATGATTTAATAGATCACCGTTTACCTTAAAGGATGGAAAATCGGTGAATGTTTCTGATGATCTCAGATTTTCTGCCTTGATCACCCCTAACAAATGCCACCAGCTTTCGAATTCCCTTTACTAAAAGTGATGGCCATAATAACATCGAGAAATCCATATAACTGCCTTTTTATTGGGTTTACCAATAAATGGTGGCATTTAGCCTGTTTCTAAGCAATCCTCTATTGCTAGTTAAGGGAAGTGAGGCACACTGAGATAAACAGTTTTGCCCAGGATCACAGCTGTAGCAAGTGAAAACGCCACAATTAGAACTCAATGAGAAAACTAGCCAATAGGAAAAAAAGTCCAGGGGCCTCATTTATGAAAAGTGACGCATCGCTGCGTGAAAACAGCGATGCGTCACTTTTCACTGCGCCCTCCTTGCGAGACCAATGATGCGTCATATTTACAGTATGACGCATCATGGCGCAAGGAGTTACAGATACGTCAGTATTTCTGACGTATCAGTATGGCGCAAAAGTGATGCATTGCTGGAGTGTGTCACAAAAGTGACGCAACTCCAGCAATGTGTCCTTTCACATGGGGCAAGCCCCATATGAAAGGGCCTGCATCAGTCTTACGCCTGCTGTGAGGCAGGCGTAAGTAATTGACGCATTTGTGTCCTAGAAGTGGCGCAGTGAAATCTTATAGATTTCACTGCGTCACTTCTATGACCCTGTCTTGCGTCAGAACGCCCCCCTGCATACATTATACCTGGCGTAGGTATAATGTAGAGCAGGGGTTTACAAAGTGACGCATCTTCCTAGATGCGTCACTTTGTAAATATGGTGCAACAAGGCAGATTTTTTACGCTGCTGGTGCGTCACAAAAAGTGACGCACCGGCGGCGTAAAAGTGACGCACGGCCTCATAAATGAGGCCCCAAGTTTGTTGTGCGAACAAAACCATTTGTAAATTAAAATAGTAATGAAGCACACTTTTTGATGAAACCATAGATCAATGTTAACATTTTAGATTAGCAGAAGATCTCTTGCAGTAGCCGTATTGGTGGTCCTCAAGTACAGCGATTTCCAGTTCTTCATCACCGCATTTTTCTGTTTTTAACACACAGCATCATTCATAAGGGCTCTCGTAAGGGCCATCATCCTCTCATTCCTCTGCTCCAGACTCCCAGCATGCACCTTGAAATTGTACGAATCCAGGCAGAAAGGCTAAGGGCCATATGTATCAAGCTAATTAGCATTCGCAAAGGCCGAAATTCTGCGAATTTCGGCCTTTGCGAATGCTAATTAGATAAATGGTATGTATCAAACATGTTTGATGCAAAATAAGGAATTGCAAAATGTGTTATTCCTTATTTTGCGATTGCACTTAAGGAATCGCAAATTTTGCGATTCCTTAAATGCAATGTATCAAACAAAAAATATTCAAAAATGGCCATTAAGGATTCGCAAATTACCACCAACTTCTAGTTGGTGGTAAGTTGCGAATTCTCTTCAAAAAGCTTTTTTACAAAAAAACAAAGGTGCCATATGACACCCATACATGCCCTTAGGGCATGTATGTGCGCCATATGCCCCCAAATGTCTTTTTCAGGGGTGCAGCAGGGTGTTCTTGAGACACCCCTGCACCCTTGAAAAAATTCCTAATTTGCGATTAGCAAATTGCTAATCACAAATTGCACTTTCATTCCTATGGGCCTCCTGGCCCATGGAAATGAATGGGTAATTTGCGATTAGCAATTTTCTAATCGCAAATTAGGAATGCTAAGGAATCGCTATTGAAAAGCGATTTTGTACATACATACCGTTTTGCATTTCCTAAATAGCGATTCCTTAAAATTCGCTATTTAGGAAATGCAAAATAGTTTGATGATACATATGGCCCTAAGACATCAACGAACCATAAACCATCCTTCAGATACCTTCAGAGGTATCATGTTTCAGCGCTCTGTCCATCATCTCCTTGTGTTTGCTTTGTTCGCCCTAAGTTGGCAGGGTATGTCCAGACGTGGGTTCCGTGCTCACTTTGCCACTGGATTCAAGCTAGCCTGGCTGATGAGCGGTGTTACCCAGAAACCGGTCCCGGGATGCTTGTTTCCGGTCCAGGGAAGACCTGGCTTGGCAGTTTGGGCTGGACTGTTCCCACGAGGAACAGGTTCAAGACTGATTTGCTTATGGCTGGGTCTGAACTGGGGTGGCAAAGTGAGAAAAAGAACGACGATGAATTCAACCCACATCTGTGACTGGGGGGTGAGTGTCTGAAAAGTTTCAGACCTCCGTCCATTTGTCACAAACAAACTCGTTGCGTACTTTCAAGAATAAACCCGGACCATGAACCATCCATGTACGCGGTCAGATCTCCTTGTCATCCTGCTGTCCAGTGCTACAGAACTTCAATCCAACATGGAGCAAGGAATTTGAAGGCCATCCAGCTCTAGGAAGAAGCAGAAAACTGTCTGGTTTCAACAATTTTTCTCCAAATCCGAAAATATATGTCCAAATTTTTGCTGCCTACATTTCTGTTTCCCACTGTCCTCTTCTGTACTCTTTTTATTCATCAACACAACTTTAAATGTGGTAAGTAATATAATTGTATAATTCAAAGAAGCAAATCCCACTGAACTACATGATGTTGTTGTATAATCGTGTTAGTCCCATCAATGCTCCAGTAGTGTACATCTCTCCTTTGCCCCCCTGCTAGATTTCCACGGTAGAATTTCCAACAAATCCATACCTACAAACAGGGCCGGACTGGGAACGCAAACCAGCCCTGGCAATTATGTCAGACTGGCCTCAGGGGGTGTGTGTGGGGGTGCTGGTGGGAAACACTGCTGCTGGGCTTGTATTACAGGGGGCCATTATTGAAGTACTGCTGCAAAACCGGCCCTCAGTAACAAAAACACCTCTACTGGTCTAAAATCGCCCCACCCTTCATGCCCACGGGAAAACATAGGGTGCCCGCTACGGCCAGCCTTCCTGCCCTGCCTACAAACTCTTGACAAAAGTCTTGGGCCCAGTGCATTCTGATGCAACAACGCAATTGCATTCTATTCGTTAAATTTAAAACCACTTCATATATGAATGCACACATCTATCACCTTTTCTCTTAAATACCATACTCATTCATTCACATACAGCACTCAGGTTTAAAGAGCATGGAAGCTCCACAAATTAAGTGACATACAATGACGTATTGTATGACAAAATATATCACTATATTTTTGTATCGAAAAACAATTGACTGTGCAGTGTTTGCAAGATTATATGACACTATGTCGAGGTTACAAAAACATCACATCCACTACATTGCAGATCACTGCTGAGTCAAGATAAGTATGAATTCATAGTTCTTACCTCTACTACTTTTCACGTAATATTAGTAGTTAAGGCGATGTAGTGGACGCTATCCTTTTGTTATGCGATACACTGCATATTCTATGTGAGGGTAGACTGTATGTTATGAGTCATTTATTCATTCATTTCATTTATGAAACTGGAAAGAATACATTGAAAGAATATGATAAATCAGTGGTAATGAGACCAGGCCTATGAAAGGGTTGTCCCTTTTTGTGTGTATGGCCAATCCCTTTGTAAGTCTGGTCTCATATTGTGTTTAATCAGGATATTATGATGTCTCTAGAAGATCCACAATTGATTTCATGAATTAAAGCTGTCTTACTCTACTATCAGGGCCTTCAGCCAAGGAAAGGATGACACCCTGGCAAGGTGACGCGCCTTATCACTAAGCAGGCAGTCCTTTGAGCTAGCCTTCACAAAGACAACCCTAAAAAGGTCCCGCTTAATCTTGATTGTGCTCATTTTTTAATTGTTGTGATGAAGGGAAGCGCATTACATGCGATAAATATCTCCCACTGTTAAAATAAACTGCCTGCCCGCTCCCCGCTCTCCAGGGGGTCTTTATCTCCAGAAAACCTTCTTCTCTCCGTTCATTATTAGCTAATAACTTTAATATTATCAGCGCAGCGGCCAATGTCGCGTTCTGCTTTTCAGTAAATAGCTTTGTGGGGAGCAAATGTTTTATACAATTTTGTCTCTGCCTCAATTTGTTTACTTGCTGATGATACAGAAAAAGCAGAGCTGGCCATGATCTGAAGAAAGGGTAGAAGCAAACCTTTTACTGGGTAGGGGATGCAAGTGAATTTATTATTTTGGAAATAGCATTAGGAGGTTTTTATCTTTGTCCATTTTAATTGAGAACCATTCTTTATATCTGCATGTGCCTGCTTCTGTCATGCGTACTGTTAACCGTTTCCATGGTAGGACTGCCCTCTGCGTTCACTATGATGGAAACAAATTAGTCTTGCGTGAAGATTGCAGAACAAAAACAGCTATTGCTTTGCAATCTTCGAGGAGGGATTCATATAATTATTTGCAAAATATTACAAAGATGAGCTTCTGAGGCTCAGAATAAATATTTTACCATTCACATGCTTGAGGCATACAACAAACAAAAGCATTTTTTGATTAATGCAAAGAACTTTCCGCACCTACTGCTATCAACTTATCGGTAACCTCTTTGCAAGATTCGTTGCACTAACCGTCTGACTTGTTTTATGCTATGCTCTATGAAATCAGGGACGCAATTAAATGCCGCACATTTGTCTGCCTTGGCGGCATTACCTCAAACGGATGTTTTTAAAAAAGTTTTTTTGCTTTTTCAATAGGTTTTTGCTTTTTAAAGACGTTTGACTTGTTATGTATCTGTTCTGAATTACATGCTTGATTGGTGGTACAGTAGTCAGTTTACTATGTCATAGTATACAGACCATATATATAATTACTACTAGCAGCCCGCCCCGGCCCCCGCCCGCCCCGACATTGTCCGTGTCTCGGAGCCGGAGCCTTACCTCAGCCGCCGTTCTTCAGGGCCAACCGCCCGCCCTGGCCACGGCCCCCTCCCGCCCCGACATTGTCCGTGTCCCGGAGCCTTACCTGAGCTGCCGCTCCTCCCCGTGCTCCTGACTTCACCGCCGCTCCTCGCCGCTCGTCACCGCTTCTCCCCGCCTGTCCTCCTCTCCTCCCCGCCTGTCCGCCGCTCCACCCCGCGCTCATGTCTGCCGCTCCTCCTCGTCAGCACGCACGTCGCGGCCAGCGCTACGTCGCGGCCGGCGCTACTTCCAGGAGACTATTTTTTTTTATGTTACATTTTTTAAATAACGTTTAATTTTGACTTTATATAGCCCATGTCCATCTGCACACCCTGACAATTCCAACGATGTATCGGGTGTGTGTATTGGCGCTGTGGTTCCCGAGTTTACAAGCCTCAAAGCTTCAAAGTTCTTCCTTTATTATAGAAGTAAAGATAGAAGGTAATGGTAGTCGGTTTACTCTGAACGTAGTAAACACTGCAGAGCAGCTCTACTGTCTTGTGATTCAAGCTTAGCAAGGGTAAATTAATCTTTCTTTAAATTAGAAATAAAGTTAAGCTTTACATTTTAAACTTGTTTTAAGAATGCCTTCTTTGCCCGCTGTAAGTCGTCCTGGCCCCACACCAAGATACCTCTCTGGGGGTGATTCGAGCGTGTAATACATTAAAATAACAAAATAAAAAAAATAACAGGTTGTTTTAGATGTCCTTGCAATAATTTTGACTCATGTATCAATGCCTGTGATATGTGGGGCCTAATGGTAGAACAAAGGTAAGCAATTGTATTAATGTTTCCAGACTTCAAAATTGTATTTACATCAGCTAAACTGATTTCTTTGTGGTTCTCCTGTACCATTCAAGGTGGAAAACACTGAGGGGTATATTCACAAGAACGTGTGATAACTACCACAAGAGTAGCGTAACGCAACTTTCAACATTGCAGCGCATCGCGGGAAAATAACCCTGTGTCAACGTGGAATTCACAACAAGGCGGTAGCATGCGATAGTCTTGCGAAACCGCGGACAATGTCCGAGATACAACCACCTCGATAGAGACAAAACCACAAACCACAACACCCAAAAACATGCGATGGGCCAAAGCTCGATGAATAAACCAGCAATAAGCAGCGCTAGGCCTGCAACACACGCCAGGCAGGCGGGAAAAGTCACCATAAAAGTACAAAAACACCCAAACACAAACTGACCAACACCCAAGCACCATGGGGGCAGCCGGAGCAGGCACAGAGGACGAGCACAACCCCACAAGCACCCCAGATAACCATCCCGGGACCTCTGGGACAGGGAAGGGCAAGGACAAGAGGAAGAGGAAGACGAAGTTCAGACCTCAGGCGAACAGGATCATAGTCACGGAGGTGATGGAACACCATCAACAACTGTTCGTCATCTCCAGTGTGTCATTGGGCACCAAAAATGGAATATGGCGGGACATCGTGGACAAGGAGAATGCCGTTGGGAAGCACAAGAGGACAATGGATGAGGTCAAGAGGCGATGGAATGACATCAAGCGGCGAACCAAGGAGAGACTTTCTGCCAACCAGAAGGCAGCAACGCAGACTGGAGGTGGGGGCCCAGCGCCACAGCTCGTGGTGGATGACATGGAGGAGCTGGTATTGACAGTCATTAGTGTGGAGACTGTGGCCGGAGTCGGGGATCG
Organism: Lissotriton helveticus; assembly: GCF_964261635.1. Lineage (NCBI taxonomy): Eukaryota > Metazoa > Chordata > Amphibia > Caudata > Salamandridae > Lissotriton > Lissotriton helveticus. The sequence goes on from NC_136073.1 coordinate 758,785,325, forward strand.
GACACTGCTCAACAGGACACAACACAACCACAACCGGGTGAGGGACCACCAAGACACGGGGGACGGGTGGAGATGGGCACAATGGCACACATGAACAATTAAGCATAGAACAGTGCACACCCACAATGACTCTGGGTCCTCGCCCAGATTTACAGACTGTCACAATGTACGATGCCATGCTGTCTGAATGTCACCATGTACCATACTTACATGTGGACACATTATAATACACCATCTCCCCTTCACATTGCAGGGACACCATCAACACCTCCTGCAAAGCAGTCCCAGCCACTCTTCACTGATGATGAGGAGGACAACACCAGCATCGACACCCAAGCCATCCAAAACATCATTGACCTCATCCGCCACTCACCTCCAGGATCAGGGCAGGCCAGCTACATTGAGGAGACCCCAGCCCCACCCAAAGCACCCAGCAGGAGGCACTCACAGACCCAGCACTCCCCCAAGACCCCCAGGAACAACACATGGCCTTCCAACGCCGTGTGCTGGAGTGCCAGAGGGAGATGCAGAGCAGGTGCGGTTGGACTTCGGCAACATGGCAACCAAACTTGACGACATCCTTGAATGTGTAGCCCCACTTCATGGTCTCCAACGAGCCCTGACTGACATCGCTGGAGTCATGACGTGGAGAGAAGAACACCTGTCCACTCAGAGAGGCTCCAGCGATACCAACCATGAGCTGGCACACATTCGAAGGCTCATGGAGGACAGGGTGCGGGTGGAGGCGGAAAGGATGGCAGCCACCGCTGCACATCAGCGATATGTAGCTGGGATCTACCATGCCCTGCAGATCCTCATCATGGCATTGCTGCCACAAGGCGTGGCGATGTTGAACGATGCTGCCCCCACATCATCCACATCTCCACCCTCTGGTGTGTCCATGCCTCTCTGTGTGGCAGGCCTAACCATTCCTGCACCTCATGTTACAGTGTCACACAATGCGGCCGACAATCCACCACCGTCACTTGAGGTGTCCTTGGCACACAGTGCAGCCGACAATCCACCTCCGGCACCTGAGGTGTCATCGGCACACAGTGCCACAGCCGGTACAACAACACCCCCAGGTGGGGCAGGGCATACATCCGGGGACAAGGACGTGGAAGGGATTGTGATCAGAAGGGCTCAGTCGCATTCATTTCCGCCACCTGGCCTGTTGGTCCCGCATATGGCCTCATGACCTTCCACTGACCCCCGATTCACTCAGATGCACTCACCTTGGACAGCGACATGGACCGCCACATCCTGTTTGATAACCAATGACACGGCGACCAGACTGCGGACTGCAAACCTCCTCTTCCGCAGTACTTGTCTTCCATGGATGGACTCTGGCTGGCCCTCCATGGGCCTAATGGTGTGGTGTATTCGGCAGTGCTCTGTACCTCTCCAGCTGCAGAACTGCACTGGATGTGCAATAAACATCTAGTGACGCACTGCAGTGTCATGTCTTTCATCATTCATGTATGTATGTGTGGATGAATGTAGGGACAGTGATTCCCCTTGCATCAATGATGCTCATCCTGTGGGATGCCAGTCTGAGGGTGCTACATAGCGATGTGTGCACTGGTCCCGTGGACACAACAACAGGGACACATGCATCAGCCACTTTCTTGTCCGGACATGGACTGAACCACGCCCAGGGCCCTCGAGACATTTTTTCAAGCCCTGCGCTGTTCCGGCATACGGCATGCTAGACCACTCCGCTCACGCTCCCAGGGGGGGTCTCATTGCTACCCACCGCAGGCGTACTCACTGGTGTTGTGCAGATCACTGGTCAAGTTGTCAGCATGTCACAGCCACTCCCTGAGGGCAGGTTTGCACGCACACCACACCCACCCGGCACTGGCGTCACAGGCCATGTGACCCCACAAATATAAGCGGCCGATGATGTCACATACCACTCTGTCAGTGGTGACTGGATGACGGATCCGAGGCCTTGAATTCAACACGGACCTACCACCACGTGGCGCTGACTGGGGTTGAGCAGGGTTTGTGGCACATGCTGCATTGTGACCTGCACAGGCCTACCACCCCGCCACGTGGCGCTGAGTTTGGTTGAACAGAGTTTATGGCAGACGCTGCATTGCGACTGGCACAGGCACCCCGCCACGGGATTATGACTTAGGGTGCAAGAAGTCATTGGCACCTTGAGCTGCTGAGCGTGTGTGCAGCCTGCGATGATGGCCCGTCACGGCGGTCTGGACTGCTCAGGATTAGTGTGCCTTGCTGGACCGCAGTGTAAACTGCGCCAGCGGGCTGCGCGGGCTTACCGCCACGTGGCCTCGCTTCCGGGATCACAGAGTTAGTGGCATCCATTGGGCTGAGCAGCTGTGCAGGCTGCGATATTGCCAGGTGCCCTGGTATGTCCCATCCCATGGTGTAATCAAGACCCAGCAAACGTGCGACCTGGTGGCCTATGCAGCGTGGTTGCATGGTGTGGAGGGTGCCATGTCCACGGGCCCGGGCATGTGGCTTGCAGCAGCACGTAGTGGGATCTGCAGTCTACACGCCGGTGGCCGAAGGTGAGCAGTGAGGCCCGTGTGTGCATGGGCAGGCATGCTCCGATGGGGACGGGAGGGGCTGGGATGTTTCTGCCAGGGTGTGCATGGGCGGGCGGGCGATGTTATCTTGTGCAAGTGTGTGTACTGTGCCAGTCATGTCTCTGGATTCTGTTTCAGATGATGGCTCTGTCTCAGATGAGTGACCTGGTGTACTGCTATACGTACTGGCAAGTGGTTGGAGACACACCGGTGGCAGCAGGTGAGCAGTGTGGCCTGGGTGCGCAGGGTCGGCTCCCTCTCTCTCTCTCTCTCCCCCCCCCCTCTTCTCTCTCTCTCTCTCTCCCCCGCTCTTCTTCTCTCTCTCTCTCCCTCTTTTCTTCTCCCTCTCTCTCTCCCCCTTTCTTCTTCTCTCTCTCTTTCCCCCTCTTTTCTTCTCTCTCTCCCTCTCCCCCTCTCTTCTTCTCTCGCTCCCCCTCTCTTCTTCAATCTCTTTCTCCCCCTTTCTTCTTCTTCTTCTCTCTCTCTCTCCCCTTCTCTTCTTCTCTCTCTCTCCTTCGGTCTCTCTCTGTCCTTTGATGTGTGCAGGACACACCTTCTCATCATGTTTTTTGTCTTGCAGGTGTGACCCACGAATTGTGTCAAGGGGATCCGCCATGTGTCTTCATTTGGTTTCTGTTTTAATTTCAATAAAGTTTCATTGGTTGCTTTGAAAGTGAATATGTGATGCTCATTTCACATGCATGTCACCAGTTGTGATTGTGCGACATCAGGCGGATCATTTTGTACATGTTTCAGTGTAGGTGATGTGGCATGTCTTTGGTCGGGGGTGCCAAGGAGGGGTGGTCCTGGTGTGGTGTTGGTGGGTGTTGTGGCCCGTGCTGCATGTTCAGTTGCTCTATGATATCTGTTTGTCCTCAGGTGTGGATGTGGGCTGTGCTCCCTTTTGTGGTGCAGACTGTGGTTCTACTTTACACCAGGTCAGAGCAGGTGTAAATTTCCCGCTGCGAACGCGCCTTATTGTGTGTTTTGTGTTCTTACCGCCAGTCTGGCTGGTCGTTGTGAATGTTGAGGTGTGGTGTTGTCATGGGTTTTGTCACAGAAACGCGTACTCTGCATCTCATTAGCAATAGTTGCGATAGTAGGGACATTTAAATGTACCAACTGCAAGTCATGTGCAACAGCTATAGAAGCGACTACATTGCATTTTAATGATCAGGTGATATCACCGAACAGTCTCAACAATTGTAAAACATCTAATGTTATCTACCTAATAATATGCCCCTGCAAATTGGGATATGTAGGGGAAACAGGCAGATCGCTAAATATGAGACTTACTGAGCATAGGTCAGCGATCAGAACCAAAAAAAACATCAGCACCCATGGTAAATCATTACATAGAGAAGAACCATGCACCTGAAGATATGCAATGGTATATTGTGGAGAAGATCTATCAGAAAGAAGGGACTACCACTGTAAGATCAGACAACTTAGAGAAGTTTATTGGATTTTTATTTAGGGAACATCAGTTAAAGACCTGCATTTTGAGATACCTTGGGACCAAGCTATCAAATAGATCTTTTTATTTGATTTGTCTCAATGATCTTTGCTCTCTAATCAAAAATCTCTGAGATTAATGCAAAGTAGCACTCTAGTCTCATTCCCACTGAGACACTAAATGAGGCCTAAATTTACATAGCGGGTTATTTAACCTAACCTACGTTTGAGGTGTTATAGCATATCGATTAGGAGATATAATTTTCATATACATTGATTCCGATCAGTTAATGTCTCCAAAGGAAGTGGGTGCATGAGTGATTGGATAAGAGTACCGGTCGGTATGGGTTCACTGGACCACATTCTCATAATTAAGGGTTGATATCAAACGCATGATAACATACAAACATCTGCCTTTAGATCCATTCAACTTTATATTCACAACTAGGGGTCGGTGTGACCATTAAGGTAACACACTGACATATGCCATCTAGATTGACCACCATTAATATGAGGCACTGTACATAAATTACATTACTGATTGGGGTATTGGGTGTATCTGTACGCTTTTTTTGTAATTCAAGTCACTTTGGGTGCTAAAACAGTTTATTTCATCTAAACAATCTATGGATAAATTGGGTTATGCTTATAAACTATATTTATGAGCTTTGTAATAACCACGTATAGTCTATAGGATATTTAGATCAGTGAACGGGAGAACTTTAAGCATAATACGTCAGCAGAGAGGGACATGGAATTCCTCTAAGTAACTTATTCTTTTGGTAGCAAACGGAGTGAAACCATGCCTCATATAGATGACCGCTAGCTGGCACCATTGGGATGTATAAAGATATACGTCCTATGCGAAATGTTATTGCAAATGATTAATAGTTTCCGCAATCACGAAATATACGAACCATATGCGCACATGTTCAAATAGACCTCCCACTTCTGTGCTGGTTCGGCAGGTGTTACATGCACGCGCATATTTTTCGGTAATGCGAAGAAATTAAGATTTGCTGTGCATTTTTTACTATTCTAAACTTGAAGGTGTTTTGAGTAATAGTGACTCCATCATGGCGATTGGGCTATTATGGAATGCCCTAACATTAGCGAACGCATAGTAATGACGTCATGTCATAAGGGACAGGGGTCACGGCAGTGAATATAAACCGGAAGTTAATCTACACGCTTCCTTGGTCGGTTAGCTGGTCGGAGGCAGGAGGGTTCTACACTTTTTATCTGTAAGTCAAGAGATCATCGACACATCGCTTCAGTTTAGTAATATCTTTGAGAGTATTATTTAATTGCGGTCATTCGGCATACTAAGCATTTTATATATATGCAGGCATTAGTCAGGCCCCAGCAATATGAGGGTATATAACAATCATACTCCATGGAGGCAAGTTTTGATCATAAAATGGTACCGCATATCTCCCAATTTCTTGCCCTTCTGGACACTATCGTTTAATCGGCTAACACATGGGAGTCTTGAGATGCCGTATAGCTATTTAACCCTATGTCATCATATGGATAGTCAGACTCATGGGGATTTATAAGCACTCGATATACGAGTGCAGAGGCGCCGCGTTTTTTATATTCCGATTCCTATATATTTTGGGCACCTTCTTTAGTTAGACTTAGGGTAATATCTTCTATTACAGAACCCAGGAATATACTATTAGGAGATTTCACCAACTATGTTCGGTTAGTGCTTATCACGAAAACTGGCGTTTTGTCAGTATGTTTATTTTGTGCACTATCAGATTGTGTTAAGAGTACGGTTTAAGAATGGCATTTTTTTGTCTTATGTGATCAATCCTTTGATCCACCTTTTTCCCTCTATATGTAGGGTCTTAGAACTATATCGTCTTATACTATCTCACTGGGAGTCCATGTATACAAGAATACGCTACTGGTGACAATCTTCTCAGATTTAAAGGTTAATATATTCGAGCCTACATATAGATTGTGAACATATAAGTTTGAAGGTTAATTAGACAACAGTTAGTTAATTGTAAATATATTATTTTTTCAGAATATTAATACACCAACCAGGCGTCCGACCAATAAAAATAAGCAGGACATAGGGTCAGTGGCCAGTTAAGGGACATAATTTAAGAGAAGAGGTAAGTATCATCAGGATAGATGTGCAAGACACTTCAGCACGCATAGTGATTGGTCTGAAATCGTAATAGTAATTTTTCACTATATACATCGTGTTGTTTTTAGGTAGTACAAGCCCTTCCTGTTTATCCCTATGGCTTAAGAACTATTTAGAGACTCTTATTGACACTTACATTGATGAAGGTATTTATCGGATTATCTTATATAGGTATAGTGGTATTTGCTTGTAGTTTTTACCTTAAACACTTACAACACTATTTAAGAATAATTGGGTGTTCATGTTCATCTTTATCCCTCGATCCAGTGTTATACAGTGCTGTCAATCATAATTCCAAACTTCAAAGGGTGAGGGTTGGTTTATGTTAATACCATCTATGGATTCAGCGGAGGTAAATTACATACGTATCATAACATCTTACAAAATCAGGTCTTAACTTGCTTTTTAAATTTTAGGTATGGTTTCCTCTTGTTATTTCTAACAGTATAAAAAGTTTAGTCATAAGAGTTTAGGATCACATGTCAGGCCACACTTGCATAATTCATTTAGTTTTTTAAATGTGTTATTTCTTGATATTTTGTCTAAAGTTACATGAGTAGTATTATTTCACTTGTGATTTTGAAAGAGATTGTGTCTCATTGTTATTCACTTATTAATTTATTGTACCTCACAGTAATGTTCAGGTTCATTCCTATTAGACCATATCTCTAGTGTATCCTATCATGTTTTTAATGTAGGTATATATAGAATATATTGCGGAAAGTGCTTCTCAACTCTAGATCACAATTATGTTTATGTTTCTTATTTTAGTAACCACTGGTATGAAAATCCTGAAGAAGGCTTTGCCAAAACGCATTGGTATTCAACAAACATTACCAGTGTTTTCATATACGGCCTTGATCATATGTTAAGTTGTATCATGATACTACAGACTGTCATGAAAATAATACACTGTTAGACCAGTTATCATATACAAATTAGTGTATCTAATTTGTGTTGAAGATAGACTTTTCTCAGGTTATACCGTAATTCACATCGATATGTGGTTCTAATTTTCACAATATCATTTGGAATGTGTATTTATCCATGCATTGAAGTCAATTATGTATGAATTGTATTTATAAATATCTATTTTTTTTCTGCCTTTAAAACAAACAAAAAGAAGACTACTAAAATCAAAATATTTTTCTATGTCAGTTGTTATGATTTGTATCATGTCCTTGTGTTTCTAGAGTTTATATGCCCTTCTGGAGTAAATCAGCACTGTGCCCAGTGCTAAAGTTTTTCAAAACAGCTACGTTCTGTGATGACACATGCATGTCACCAGTTGTGATTGTGTGACATCAGGCGGATAATTTCGTACATGTTTCAGTGTAGCTGACGTGGCATGTCTTTGGTAGGGGGGTGTCAGGGAGGGGTGGTCCTGGGCGTGGTGTTGGCGGGTGTTGTGGCCCTCTTGGGTGTCCGTGCTGCATGTTCAGTTGCTCTATGGCATCTGTTTGTCTTCCGGTGTGGATGTGGGCTGTGCTCCCTATTGTGGTGCAGGCTGTGGCCTAACTTTACACCAGGTCAGAGCAGGTATAAATTTCCTGCTGCTAACTCGCCTTATCACGTGTTTTGTGTTCTTATTGCCAGTCTGTCTGGTTGTTGTGAATGTTGAGGTGTGGTGTTGTCACGGGTTTTGCCACAGGAACGCCTACTCTGCATCTCATTAGCAATAGTTGCGGGGGTCCTCTGTGGCGATGCTTTTTGCGGCTGCTATTGTAGGAAAACTGGTGCTGTGGGCTGTTAGCACCAGCTTGTGAATGGTGGGGTAAATTTATCACGTCTTTGGCTGCGATAAAGTGCCGTTAGGTCGGCGATAGCTCCTTGTGAATATGCCCCAGAGTGTACAATGTTGGTGCCCCAGATGGCATTGTTGTCGAACACAGCTTCCACGTAGTTCTGCTTCTACAGAAAAGCTAACACCAAGTTGTCAGAAAGCCTGCTTTATTTAGGACAGGTTTTTAATGCAGTTTTTTCAGTCCTGGGCCATGATGGCAGTCATGGCCAGAAGGAAAATACAAAGTCCTCAACATGCCTGTAGAAAACTCACATAGTATCAGGGATATTGATGTTCATGTTTTTCAAAAATGATCCTCCTCTTTGGTTCTGTGCCTTTGAACACCATAAGAAAAAGCAGACTTGCCTAGCCTGCCACCATGATGTAGCAGGTAAAGTTTGTATTGTGCATTTTGACAAACGTTTTTCCCACAGTGCCAGCATAGTCACTCTTGCCTAAAGATTCCAGCTTGTTTCGCTGGGATGTGTAAATATGTCTGACAGGGTACATTGGGGTGGCTGAGGCTCTACAATCCCAGCCAAGCCCTAATAACACCCTTAGTGTTCAAGAACAATGAAAACTCATTGATTACCATGCAAACTTTATTACCACAAATGAAAATAACCAAAGTTTACATTTATAATTCTATATGCTTCTTTTGACTATCTCAGTGCTGACCTCATTGACAACAAAGTTGTAGTCAAATTACTTCATGCTGTGTGTTCTATGTCAGATTTGTCCTTAGCATAAAGTGAGTGAGAAAGCCACATTTATATTGGTTATATGAACTGGATTGTAGAAACATATTTTCCTAAACTTTCAAAAGAGAATGAAGTTGGTAGTTTTTTTCATAAACCCACATACGATCTTCCAATAAGAATATTAATGTGATTCTCTTTAAAGAGTTTGATTGTCTTGGAGAAGGTGAATCAAGATATAGTGACTACTGAAACATGTTGACAAAAAGCTTTTTGAGGATTATTGGTGACATGATGTATGATAACTGTAAACTATGTTTAGTAACAAAGTGCACCGATGTGAAAACAACAAACTCATATAATGCAGATGTTTTAAAGGGGGGTTGTGTTTTAAGTATTGAAATTGTATGTACAGTTTATTAAGATTGTGTTATGAATATGCACATGTAATTTGCTTTGAAAAAGATAAGTAGATATTATTTGAATATATTAAAATATCTTTTTGTGTCATTATCCTGTTTGATTTGTTATCACTACCCAGCTTTTTGATTAAACAAATGCTTGGGGCCTGACTGGACTACATTACCTAGTCCCAAATAGATTGTGGGGTATCTCTTGGATAACTTTTGGTTTTGATTGTGATAAATGGATAAACTGAGTTAGGTTTTGAAAGATCACCCAGGAGACTAATGCTTAGAAAGATTAATTACATTTTAAAGCTAACTATGCCTGACAAAGGCAACTCTTTCAAAATGAAGTAGATAAAGAATATATATGAAGGCAGAGTAGAAGATGAGGAATAAATAAATAGGCAGTAGCTGCCCCCAATGTAAAGTTTTAAATATCAGTAATTACACACCACAAAACTAAGATAATTTGTAATCAGTAACTTTGACATTCAAATCAATTGCATTGGTATCGATATTGAGAAGAGCACCTTATTCCTGAGATTTAAGAAACTTTTCACCTGGAAAGTGTGAGCCACCATATGATTCTTTCAAACAAGATCCTAATTTGTATGATTATACCATTGTGTCTTCATAGGTAAATATGCTGCACTGCAAAAATTAAGTGGCTGTGTTATGGTTCTATAACAAGTAGCAAAGAAATACAAGCTGTTGATTGGTTAGGAATATATATAAATATGTTTGTTGCTCAAAGTTGAAACACTTGGGCTTATGAATTTCTAAAATAATGTTGGGAGTGAATTCATTTTTGCTAAACGTATTGGTTACTTTAAAGTAGTGGCATTTATCTCTAAGGGTACCATCATTCAATTTTCCTTATTTAGTCAAATATATTTCACTAAATCATTTGTTTACCTTGGGGAATATGCCTCTTCAGTATTGATACAAAAAAATGCTGGATTTATGTGTCTTAAACACTGTTACACTGATATTTAAAAGAGTAAATAGTCATTTACATTGAAATTCAACAGTTTATTTTCACTAATGGATCTAAACATATAGACAATTTTGCTGTAAAAACTGTACTGTGTTTCAAAGGATCAGAGGTTAAAAACATGTTAAAAACGTATTTCTTTTTAACCTTCAATTCCACGTCATACTGCCTGACTATGCCAAATAGAGATTCATATTTCTCCTGGATGTATAGTATTTGTTAAAGAATGTATATGTAATTATGTTTGTAAGAATTGTTCTTATTTTCTTTAGTTGCAACAGTGTTTTGGCCCGAAAATATTTATTTAAAAGACGCATTGATGGTGTCAGTATTACTAATCTATACAATTTGGGGATTACTGGATTTTTTTTCCAACGATTTTGGAAATATTTAATCTGGTTTCAAAACATATGTTGCAGAGATTACAGTCTAATAATCAGGGATAGATTGTTTAATTCATTAAGGAACACAATGATACCAAAGCTATATCTGTTTAATCTTTATTTATTTTATGTTATTTCGTTTTGCATATATCAAGGAAGGAGAATGGGGACCAGGAGCTGATTATGGTCGAGTGCACGTGCTCCACTATCAAGTTGCTAAACCAAAAAGAGGGTCACTGTCGCGTCGGTGTGTGTGCTAAAAAGTCACCCTCACATTGATATGAGAGGTAGGAGGAGAGTGGAAATCGAGAAAGGATAGACCTAGGTCTAGGACCCACTTTGCAGGGGGGAGAAGAAGTCTTGTCTCTTGTTGCCCTCACACACCCCGAAGGATGTCATGCTTCATCATTGGGCATTTGCTCTTCGTTGGGCTGGCACTGCAATGCCCTATGGGTCCCCCAAAGGGTCACTTTAGCTGAGATCTTTTTAGAGAACAGCCGTTAGATGTGTGCGGGTGTGTGGAGTGGGTCCTATGTGCACAGTGAAGGTGTATGTGAACAATAAAAATGGCTACAGGATACCAGAGTGGAGAAATCTTTTATTGTGTTGGTCCCCTTGCCATGCTAAAAAACCAAAAGGTTGTGCGTTATACCTATGGGCAATAATATACCCCTGGTAACTAAAAAATTCAGGTCGACATGTTTCGCTCCTAGACGGTCATAGCGATCCTTGGCGCTTCCTCAGGACCAGTAATAAATAGCGAAGTGAAGTGTGCAAGTGCTAAGGGAATACTAACCCCCCAGTGTAAAAGGAGCAGGCTCGTGCTGTGAAAAACTACAGCTCAGCTACAAATAGTCAGTTGATCTGCTCCTGGAAGTGACCTAGGAAAGGAAGGGAAATGTAAGAGCAAAAAAGAAGAGAGACTCACATCGATTATGAATCATAGGTTATGACGTGTGCCTACAGAGAGAACATCAAACGCATGTTTTGCGTAGGGAACATGAAATTGAAACCGACTTCACCATGGGGTGGGTCCCCAAGAATAGAGTCAGTCCGAGTGTGCACACTGTGCTGACCGCCAGTTGCGCCGAAGAATAGGCGTACTCAGGGGTACTCCCGGTACTCAGGACCGCCCCACGTCCCTGAACGTGCCATGTCTGAAGGCCCCAGGTTTTCATGTCTTGATGCGGGATAGTTACCTAGGGCCAGAACATGTTAGAATCGCGGTTTTCCAGAGTGGGTGATGTGGTGTGGTGCACAATGGTATACTAACGAGACACATGGCACGCACACACAAATCCTCTACCAAACTGGTTAGGCAATCTCCATCACTTTATGGTAGCACTTCTGCATAAAGTTAACCATAAAAATGTGGGAGACTCTTAGCTAAAGTCACATGGAGAAATACTCCATGGGCTTGGGTGTAGGTAATCCCGTACCTTTACGGGCTAGAATTGAGGAGAAGAACGTGAGTAGGTGAAGTGAAAGGCCGTTAAAAGTACGTTCGTGCCTCAGGTCCTCAATAGTGGTGTGGACAAAGTCCGCTCGTATATACTCACAGTTTTTGGTAATATGTTGCCTCTCAGCACCTACCCGACCTGGCGCCAGCCCATATGTTGTTAGGTAGACGAGGTAAGGGCCTTGATATACTGCTCAGTGCAGCGGTGCGGATGGTTCCCTCTTCCAGGTGCTTTGTCATGTATCATCTCAATGCGCATGTGTAGGAGTATAGCTTACGTGTCTGCACATGTGTGGAACGCTGGGCATGTTCCCCTAAGGTCTGTGCAATGCACATGCGTGCTACGTGCGCTTTAAAGGTATAACGTGCTGTGTACTTAGAGCTTCTAAATGTTTATACAATGAATCAAGGGAACCAGAACCATAAACATCAACAAAACTATCGTTGGAGGGTGGAAAAGCATATCAACGTGGCAGGGCTGGGCAAAAATGTACCTCAGTAAGAAAGTTCCATTCTAAAAGATTATGTTTATACAGTTCATTGTGTATCTGATCAACTCGATACAGGCCCAGAGAATAGAGTCTGGAGGATACGGTGGAATGTAATGTAGCAGTACATATAACATAAATACCAGAAAGGGACACAGTGTATCACACATTCTGATGTGTGGGGATGTGTTTCTCAGTACTACATGACTATTTCTGTGTTCATGGTTGTCACTGGTGTTCGGCATCCCAAGAGAGTAGGGGGATGGTGATTTTATGTTTTAGCAGTTTACATTGGATTCAATGTCAAAGTTCAGCCCACTGTATCTCATCTTTGAGATCTCGTATGTGGGTGCGTAGGCTATGAACCCACCGTTGCCCACGTCTCAGGAGTGCGGTGTTGCTCCATATCCAGTTTGCCTCCAGGATGGTCCACTCCATCTCGTCGCATGAATGTCCTGTTTCGATGAAATGGTTTGTCATCTTGGTTGCTGTGCGGCCGCAGAGGATAGTACTCCTGTGTTCACTCATCCTGATCTTAATTGGTCTCATGGTCCTACCAATGTATCTCAGTTGCCACGGGCATGTGATTATGTGCACACAATTCTTGGTGTTACAGTTTGTGTGTGTACGTTGTTCCCATGAAAAATCCTCAATCTGGAGTTTTAGTATGTTTAGTCATGGGGCAAGCACCTCATGAACCACATGGGTACTGTCCGGACACAGGGGGTACATTCCACAGTGTATTGTTCTGAGTTTTTTTCTTGGGCTGTGGCAGAGTATGAACCAGTTGGTCATGTAAGTTGACTGTCCCCTTGAATGCAAATCGTGGTTGCTCGATGTTCAATGAGCCAGCATTGAGAATTTTCCAGTTCCATTTGATAATTTGTTTAATCTCGTTAGACAGTGGCATGAACGTAGTTACACAGGTAATGGCATCGCTCATTGGGTGTTTCCTGGTTTCCAGAAGACCCCGTTGTTATTCCTGGCGCGTTTTCTGGCCTTCAGGACGACCTCTGCTGGGTAGTCCCTTTCATGCAAGTTCCTGGTAAGGGATTTGGCTTGTTCATCCAAATCCCGAACGTCGCTAAAGTTCCTCCGAATCCTGAGGAACTGGCCATCGGGTAGATTCTCCCGGAGTGCCTTGGGGTGGTAACTTTTGAAGCTAAGGAGGCTGTTATGATCAGTGGCCTTCTTAAACGTCTTTGTATGTAGTTGACCATTCTCAAGGGTGATGAGTAGATCCAGGAATGGGGTAGCTTTATCGGATGATGTCATTGTGAAATGTAAGTAGGGGTTGAGATGATTGATCCAGTTGTGGAACTTGGCGCAGGTTTCTTGGGTACCATTCCATAGGATGAGTATGTCATCGATATATCTTTTCGAGGTAATGAGATTTTCCTGGAAAGGGTTAGTGTCGGTAAAGATATGGGTAGTCTCAAAATGTGACATGTTCAGCCCCGCCAAACTAGGTGCAAAGGTACTACCCATAGAGGTACCTTCTACCTGGTGGTAAGTAGTGGTCCTGTACATGAAAAAATTGTTTCTGAGTGTGATGGTTATGCACGCCAGGATAAAGTCAGCCGGTGTATTCATTGGAAGGTCTGCCTCACTCAAAAGGTTCCCTACTACCTCAATGGTGGCGTCCTGAGGGATATTGGTGTAGAGGGCTTCTACATCGTGGGTGATGAGGAGGTTGATAGATCTGGTATTCTCTTAATTGATTTAGTGGATCAAATTGAGGACTTCAAGTGTGTCCTTCAGGTAAGCAGATGTGTCCTGAACTAGGGGGCATAGAAAGAAGTCACTGAATTTGCTGAGTGGTTCAAGTAAGGAACCAATACCAGACACAATGGGGTGTCCTGGTGAAGGAACAATGCCCTTGGGAATTTTGGGAAGGAGATAAAAATACGGTGTCTTGGGATCGGTGTTCACCAGGAAGGCCACTCCTTGTGGGGAAATAATACCCTTATTGGTAGAGAATGCGTGTGTGCGTGCCATGTGTTTCATTAGTATACCATCATGCACCACACCACATCACCCACTCTGAAAAACTGCAATTCTAAAATGTTCTGGCCCTAGGTAACTATCCCGCACCAAGACCTGAAAACCTGGGCCCTTCAGACGCGGCACGTGGGGCCGGTCCTGAGTACCGGGAGTACCCCTGAGTTTGCCTATGCTCCGGCGCAAGCGGCGGTCAGCACAGTGTGCACACTCGGACTGCCTCTATTCTTGGGGACCTACCCCATGGTGAAGTCAGTTTCAATTTCATGTTCCCAAAGCAAAACATGCGTTTGATGTTCTCTCTGCAGGCACACATCATAACCTATGATTCATAATCAATGTGTGTCTCTTCTTTTTTGCTCTTCCATTTCCCATCCTTTCCTAGGTCACTTCCAGGAGCAGATCAACTGACTATTTGAAACTGAGCTGTAGTTTTTCACAGCACAAGCCCACCCCTTTTACACTGGGGGCTAGTATCCCCTTAGCACTTGCACACTTCACTTCACTATTTATTGCTGGTCCTAAGGAAGTACCAAGGATCGCTATGACCGTCTAGGCGCGAAACATGTCGACCTGACCTTTTTAGTTACCAGGGGTACACTATCGCCATAGGCGTAATGCACAACCTTATGATTTTTTAGCATGGCAAGGGGACCAACACAATAAAAGATTTCCTCCCTCTGGTATCCTTTAGCCATTTTTATTGTTCACACACACCTTCAATGTGCACATAGGACCCGCTCCACACACCCGCACTCATCTAACGGCTGTTCTCTTTCTCCTCGACTTATCGGCCGCTTTCGATACAGTTGATCACACCCTGCTCCTCAAAGTCCTCCAAGAAAGAGCAGATATTGAAATGACGGTCCTCCACTGGTTCTCTTCCTTTCTCATCAACCGCTCGCAAAGAATACAAATTTAATCCGACCCCCTTCCCGTCAACAGAGGTGTTCCACAAGGGTCAGTACTTTCCCCCCAACTTTTCAACATCTACATGGAACCCCTCACCACACTACTCAGGAATTCCAACATCCCCTTCCACCTCTATGCGGATGATACACAGCTGTATCTGGAAACCACCTCCATTGATGACATACACAGACTAAATGTCACGCTTAAAGAGGTCCAACATTGGCTCACAACAAACCATTTAAAACTTAACCAAGAGAAAACAGAAGTACTCCTTATCTCCAACAGAGACGAAAACCCCCAAATCTAAGAAGGGCTCAAAGCCATTGACGCCCTCAATGGAACCCTCACGCCAACGACTCGGTGAAATCTCTAAGTATCACCCTAGACCCCAAACTGGACATGAAAAAACACATCACAAGATCCGCCAAAAGTGCTTTTCTCAATCTGAAACTTCTATACAAAATAAAACCCTTCCTTCCCCTGAAAGACCTTCAACAGGCCACCCAAGCACTGGTGCTCTCCAGAATTAACTATGGAATCGCAGCCCTGACCGGGACAGCAAAATCTCACCTAGGTCCCCTGAAAACTACCTTCAATGCTGCAGCAAGAATGGTCACAGGAACTAAGAAATTCGAGCACATCTCTCCTGCACTCAAGGATCTTAATTGGCTCCCAATTGAAATACTAGCCAGCTTCAGAACGGCTTGCCTAACGCATAAAGCCCTTCACACAGGCAAACCAGAATACCTGGCCGCCAAACTCAAAAGGGCCGGCCAGTCCAGGAATCTCAGGAGTTCCACCACGCTACTACTCATCCCACTGAAAACGCGGAAACACAAAACCGCAACTAAATCTTTTGTGGGAAATGCACCTAAGATCTGGAACTCCATCCCCCCCACATCAGAACGACCACCTCTTTCCCGAAATTCAAGAACCTACTTAAAACCCTCCTCCTAGAGCGCTTTCGAACAAAAAGATAAGAACACAAGACATACCGGAAATAGTCTGACACCTTACCAAAACTTCGCTGTGTTCTGAAACAGCTGCCTCAGAACTAAAAATACGCTGGGATCACCCGCCATACCTCTTCTGGATTGATAGACACCCCTCTCGCTATTAGCACGTTAACTCCTTTATATGAAACATCGCAGCCCCAACCTTCATGTTCGACCACAATATCTGTACTGTTTAAATGTCTATAAGGCTCATAATTGTGCAAGTTGCGGATTCTGTTTATGCCATTAACACTCATAACTGTACATGAT
This sequence comes from Lissotriton helveticus, assembly GCF_964261635.1. NCBI lineage: Eukaryota > Metazoa > Chordata > Amphibia > Caudata > Salamandridae > Lissotriton > Lissotriton helveticus. Next base: position 758,801,892 of record NC_136073.1, read on the forward strand.
GTGAAGCGCTCTGATACCCTCGGGTCCAGCTAGCGCTATACAAAACTTCTAAATAAATAAATTAGTATAGCATAAACAAACAGGACAACCCAAAATATATATATTGACCAAGAGATAGTTTATCTCGAAACGCGTCGAGTGGAGCTACAATAAAAAGCTCGTAAATCTGCATAAAGTTGGCCTGAACATTCCATTCTTTTATCGACTTTGGGCTTCAAGTTTGAAAAAAAAAAAAAAAATATATATATATATATATATATATATATATATATATATACTAGCAGCCTGTCCCGATGTTTTCTGGGAGCAATTAGGCTTCAGGGCCCCCGCCCGACCCGACGTTGTCCGTGGGTCCCCCGGAGCCTTCCTCCATATATTGCAGTATTATACCTCTATGTTTACTTTGTACGCTTTTGTAAACTGCACACGTAACTTTTTTCTCCTGTAATGCACCGTTTGGCTCACTTTTTTAGTGCTCCATTTGCTACCTGCACACTTACTTTTTCCTCCTATACCTCTATGTTTACTTTCTACGCTTTTGTAACCTGCACATGTAACTTTTTCCTCCTGTAATGCACCGTTTGGCTCACTTTTGTAATGCTCCGTTTGCTTCCTCTTGCTCACGATGTACGCTTTTGTAACCTGCACACGTAACTTTTTCCTCCAGTAATGCACCGCTTGGCTCACTTTTGTAATGCTCCGTTTGCTTCCTCTTGCTCACGATTTTCATTTTTGCTTCATTTTTCCGCCGCTCACCGCTCCTAAATTAATAAATAAATAACCTACCTCATCCGCTGCTCACTGCTCCTCCCCGCCTGTCCGCCGCTCCTCACCGACCTGTCCGCCGCTCCTCACCGCCTGTCCGCCGCTCCTCACCGCTCCTCCCCGCGCCATGTCCGCCGGCCCTCCTCGCGCTCCTGGACGCCGCTCCTCCTCCCCGTGCTCCTCACGTCGGGCACGCACGTCGCGGCCGGCGCTTCTTCCAAGGGATTACATTTTTTTTTCGTACATTTTTTTAAATAACGTATATTTATTACGTTCATATACCCTATGTCCATCTGCACACCCTGACGATTACAACGATGTATCGGGTGTGTGGATTGGCGCTGTGGTTCCCGAGTTTACCCACCTCAAAGGTTCAAAGTTTTTCCTCTATAATAGTAGTATAGATATATATATATACTAGCAGCCCGGGGGGCAGCATTTTTGACTTTTGTGCAGTCCCGGCCGGGCCCCCGCCCGCCCCGACATTGCCTAGACCACCTCCCGCCTCCCGCCCCCCGCCCGCCTGCCTCCCGCCTCCCGCCCGCCTGCCTCCCGCCTCCCGCCCGCCTGCCTCCCGCCTCTGCCTTATCTGAGCCGCTCTCCGGACTTCACCGCCACTCCCGGGCCCCCCCCGCCCCGACATTGCCCAGACCGCCTCCCGCCTCGCCTTACCTGATGGGCCGCTCCTCCCCGAGCTCCGGACTTCACCACCACTCCTCGCTGCTCGTCACCGCTCCTCCCCGCCTGTCGTCATCACGCACGTCTAGGTCGTGGTCAGCGCTACGTCGCGGCCGGCGCTAGTTTTAGGGGACTATTTTGTTTGTAAATTTAAATTTTTTAATTTACGTTTTTTTTTTATTTTGTCGCCTATGTCCATCTACACACCCTGAGGATTCCAACAATGTATTGGGTGTGTGGATTGGCGCTGTGGTTCCCGAGTTTACTTTGCCAAAAGGTTTCTGTTCTCTCTTTATACTAGTAGTATAGATATATATATTTTGGGTTGTCCTGTTTGTATCACGAAAAGTCCTTCTTAGTACTGCCGCGTAGTCACTCACGCGCTGCGCACATCAAGCAGGACACGGACCCATATTCAGGTGCTAAATTTTCTTGTTTATTCCCAAGTCAAAGACGCGTTTCGCAGCCTCTTACCGCTTGTTCACTTGACAAATGTTTGTAGTGCGGGAAACTTTTTTAAAGTGACAGTGCTCATTTTTTGCAGTGTTTCACGTGATCAAAGTCTCAATAGTAATGGTAAACAGACTTCCGTTGTTGTTTCAATATTCCTTAGTGCAAACATGTATAATTGGTACAATACATACAAGTGTTATAGTTTGATCATATTAAGCTAAAATAGCTCAATATATATATAAATTGATCAAACAAAGCCAACCTGCTAAAAATATATTTACAGGTAAGGAAAGGTTATTACACTAAAATAGTGTAAAAAATCGCATGTTAAAATATCAATCGATTTAACTCTTCCATAGCTTAACACTTGTAAAAACTTTTTGTATATATGAATATATAAGAAACATTCATAGTAAAATATTAAAATGCTAAGATTGAAACTTGAAACTTACTAATAAAAACGTTTTTTCACATAATTGAGACAAAATATAAAGTGCTGGTGATTTAAAAAACATAATGTTATTTTTTGTGCAAACATATGTCCAAACGTAGCAGCATAACATTGTTATTCTCATGTCATTTCATAGTCTAAATTGTTGTATCATATAATCTTATTGCTTTCAATCTCAATCCGGATTTTAGTGGTCATTCTGTAATGGGTTGTTGCATCATAAATCAAAAATAGTTCACGTGATCTTTCTAAATATATGCAGTTTTTTCAAGGTGATCACTTATTTGTTGAGTCTTTGCCACCTACAATTATTTTCCCCATGGCAGTGGGTTTTAATAGTTAAGAATTAGTCTAGTTGCATGTTTCATCTCAGATATCTCCAAATTAAATCTCTATGTACAAATAAATATTAACACATTAAATAGGATAAATATGATAAATATATGTGTAAATATGTACATGATAAAAAACGGGGATAAAATCACTTATCTTCATAATTCCTTAAAAATTATAAAAGGAGGTACCTAATTCTCGCTGTTAAACCTGTTGTCTCGATGTTGACAACTATAAATTGATTTTACCCTGATTGCATCATAACTGCCTTTTACTTTTGTGAACTTCCACAGGTATTTTATCACTCTATTCAAGATGGATTTAGATTATTCTAGGCACATATAAAGGTCTTCCGTTATATTGAGTCCATTGGGCTGTTTGGAATCTAATAAGAGAATATATCTACTCCAACCTTCTTAGTTTGCTTTCTCTATCCGCCCCACGTCTGTTAGGTGGTATTGCATCTATTAGATAATATGTTAGACCTTTGTTGTCCGATTGGTGGCATTCTTTAAAGTGTCTTGCCACCGGGTACGTATTATCCATGTTATTGATAGCTCGAAGGTGTTGGAGTACTCGAACATGAGCCTGTAATTTTGTGCTGCCCACATATTTTAAACCACATGGGCAGGTCAATACATAAACAGTAAATTCAGACTTACATGTGAATGTTTTAGTAATTTTGTACGGTTTAGCACTGAATGGACTCAAATAGGTGGTTGCATTTACCCCATGTGTGCAAGCCTTACATGATTTACATTTGGTAAAGCCTTTACGTGTTTTGAACCAATCTTTACTTGCTATGATTTCAGCATTGGGTATCACTAAACAGTCCCTCATGGATGGTGCCCTGTTATGCGTAATGGACACCCTTTGCGGTATAAGGGGTCCTAATACCGGGTCATTGAGGAGTATGGGCCAGCTGCCTTGTATAATTTTGTTTAGTTCTTTATGCTGTTTGCTGTAGCCCATTATGAAGCGGAACTCTGAGTCATTACTGATTTCCCCTCCTTCTTCTGGGTGGTTTGTCAACCGAGTTTTGTTGCTTTTAGCCAATAAAGTATTACGATCTAATATCTGAGTTTTGGCAATTGCTCGGTCTATAACTTCTTTAGTATAGCCTCTTTCTAAAAACCTCTGTTTACTCTGGCTCTGTGCTATTTCTAAGGACTTAGAAGTGCTGCAGATCCATTTTAATCGTAGCATTTCGCCAAAAGGTATGCTGTTGACTAGGTGTTGAGGGTGTGCACTAGAGGAGTGTAGCACTGAGTTTCCTGCAGGTATTTTGCGATGTATGTTTGTTGTTAACTATGTAGACCTCAGTGTCTAAGAAGTTTACATTTGTTGCACTTATTTTTGCAGTAAATTGTAAATTGAGATCATTTTGATTAATCTGAGTTATAAAAGTTTCAGCTTCCTCTCTAGTGCCATGCCACACCACGAATAAGTCATCGATGAATCTGAGCCAAATTTTGACCTTCGACCTCATCGTTTCCTCATGTTGACCCATGAGGACCAGTGTCTCCCATCTCCCCATGTGGAGACAGGCATAACTCGGGGAGAAACTGGCCCCCATAGCTACACCCTGAGTTTGGCAATACAAAAGATGGTTAAACATAAATATATTGTTGTAGAGGCAGTATTCAATCATTGCTATTAGCATTTGGTTATGTTCTTGATATATAGTTTCCCTTTCCGATAAATATTATTTTACTGCTTCAATACCATTGTTGTGTGCAATGCTAGTGTAGAGTGCACATACATCTAATGTCACAGCCCCAACCTTCATGTTCGACCACAATATCTGTACTGTTTAAATGTCTATAAGGCTCATAATTGTGCAAGTTGCGGATTCTGTTTATGCCATTAACGCTCAAAACTGTACATGATGTGAAGCGCTCTGATACCCTCGGGTCCAGCTAGCGCTATACAAAACTTCTAAATAAATAAATAAATAAATTAGTACAGCATAAACAAACAGGACAACCCTATATATATATATATATTCACAGAAAAAACCATAGGTTATAGACCATATATAGTTAGGAATTAGCATTTACAAAACCTTGAAAATTCACTGAAAAAACCATAGGTTATAGACCATATATAGTTAGGAATTAGCATTTAGAAAACCTTATTTTACTCACACAAAACCATTGAAATTCCATATATAGTTAGTTGCACTAACTATATATCGCGCACCCGCAATCCACTGCTGATGATGTCACATATTACATCATTCATGACATGGTCAGTGACATCACTGATGACATCACTGATGACATCTCAAATGACATCACTGATGACATCATCTAGTGTCTGTGTGTTTTTGTAAAGTTTAAATACGTTTTACATATTGAAGAATGACTGGATGGATGGAAGACTGAGTGTGTGTGTGGCTGGCTGGGAGGTGTGTGACGCTGTGCATATCAATGTGTACTTGTATCAGTGATTGTACAAGAGAGTAAGTATGTGTTAGTATATGTGTGAAAAGTATGGTGTTCCGTGTTTAACTATAGATGAGGAAATCGAAGTGTGATTGATTCTTCACAGGACTGACTAGGTGTATGAGTGCATATGATAGTGTTCTAATAATAACTGACTGTATGTATGAGTAATTGTATGGGTGAATGAGTGAATATGTGTGTAGACGTACGAATCCGTGAGTGCGTATGTAGTAACTGGTATTGGTGTGTCATGATGTCATCAGTGATGTCATTTGAGATGTCATCAGTAATGTCATTTCAGATGTCATTAGTGATGTCATCAGTGATGTCACTGAAATATGGTGTTCTGTGTTTAACTGTATAGATGAAGAAATGGAAGTGTGATTGATTCTTTACAGGACTGACTTGGTGTGTGAGTAACTCCATGGATGAGTGGCAGTGTGTGACTGTCTGTATAGGTGTATGAGTGCATATGATAGTGTTGTAATAATGAGTGACTGTATGTATGAGTGATTGTATGGGTGAATGAGTGAATGTGTGTGTAGACGTAGGAATCAGTGAGTGCGTATGTAGTAACTGGTATTGGTGTGTCATGATGTCATCAGTGATGTCATTTGAGATGTCATCAGTGATGTCATCAGTGATGTCATTTGAGATGTCATCAGTGATGTCATCAGTGATGTCACTGACCATGTCATGAATGATGTAATATGTGACATCATCAGCAGTGGATTGCGGGTGCGCGATATATAGTTAGTGCAACTAACTATATATGGAATTTCAATGGTTTTGTGTGAGTAAAATAAGGTTTTCTAAATGCTAATTCCTAACTATATATGGTCTATAACCTATGGTTTTTTCAGTGAATTTTCAAGGTTTTGTAAATGCTAATTCCTAACTATATATGGTCTATAACCTATGGTTTTTTCTGTGAATTTCATTGGTTTTTTAACAGCTAATATCTGTAGCTGTAAAATGTATTCTTCTTTAAATCCAAAAATATATTTTATATGTTTATGAATAATTTTTTTTTTAAATATTTTTTTTTCTTCGTTCCCGCTTCGCGAATCGGGAAGCTTCCCGTTAGCTGACCTTGATGCCGCGAAATAGACCGCGAGCCGGTAAACGTTTCTTTACCGCAAGTGCCGCGTTAGAAAACAACATCGTGACGCCTCCCGTCCGCATGACGTTTCACGTTCTCGCGTGATACGTCATATGACGTGCTACGTTAGTGAACTGGTACGCGAAGCGAGTCGCAAAGCGCAGGTTTCTGGAAGCAAACCGGGAGGCCCTGCAAAGCGCTTAACGTAAACACAGCAAGTCATGTGACTTGGTAATAACACTTTTCATTGGTTCATTTCACTTTTGGTTTCCTAATGATGTAAGACTAGGTCATATAATCTAAAATGAACACTTTTGATTGGTTGAGAACTCTTGTTTTTCCCAAATGATGAAAATCCCTCCTTCTTTCCTCACTCTGACTTTCATCATTGTAAGAGAAAGACCCTTTGTGATCACTGAGCAATGGCTTCTTTAGTAGCTTCAGCTGGTGCTTCCCCACCACCTCCACCACATCCAAGGAAGAGTGGACCACCTGCTCAAGTTATAATTCAACAAGAAGAGGAAGAAGAGGAACAGGACGACGAGCACGAAGAGAGGCAGTTTTTGCCTGAGCAGCCCAGGACGTCTCACCGGAAAGAAAACTTCATTTGGCAATTTTTTAAAATTCCCAAAGGTCAGAAAAAAGTAAATGCAAGATACGTAACTTGCCTTATATGTCAAGATAGACTGTCCAGAGGAACCGAGAAAAAATACAGTTTCGGAAACTACACAATGCATCGCCATATGACTAGGTGGCATCCTAACAACTACAGTGCTGCACAGTTTCGGAACGACCTAGATAATCTCCCTATTATGGCCAGAAGATCTGTTGTACCGGAAGTAACGGGACCAGAGGGCAGGGAGATGGTGCCAAATATACAAATGAGATTTGGTGAAGTAAAACACATCTGCGTATTTTGCGATGGATTAATTTGCTACGGAGAAAGAAGCATCACTCTGATCAACAGAGCTATTGACTATCATATGCAAGTTTGTACGAAACGCCCAAAATAATAAATACTTCTTTTTTTGTTTTGTTGCTCCTGTTGAGCCCTTTACAATGAATCGTTTTCATTGCCCCCTCCAAGAAAAACCCCAAAAAATATAAAACTGTTCAGAAAAATTCAAAAAAAGTAAAAAAATGTTCCGAAAAATAATAAAAAAATATAAAACAACAAAAACAATTAAAAAAAAGTTCTTTTCAGAACTACCTCCCCGTTATTAAAAAATTGGTACAATATTTGGAACTGTGCCAACCTCTATTTCTCTTAGTTCGCTTCCCAGTTCGCTCGCCGGTACGCGAACCGGAAGCGAACCAAAAACAGTAAGTATAAGGGAAGGAAACAGACACTTATGTTAAAAGAAAGACAGCTATAGGGGAGTAAACTAGAGATACTATTACCCGTAATCCACTGCTGATGATGTCACATATTACATCATTCATGACATGCTCAGTGACATCATCAGCAGAGGATTGCGGGTTTTTTGGCAACGTGCCTTATCCACGGTTTAATAACGCTGCCTTTTGCTTTATATAAGTTTTCAAATTGTATGAAATATATACCAATAGGTCGTTATGAACCTTTAGGTAGTGCTTTTCTTCATGAGGTCTGGTCGCTTCCATACACATACAGATGTTTCAAAGATGATCAAGAAGTTTATCTGAATGGAGAGGAATGCACTGAGACGCCAGATCATTCACTAATGTGTAGGCACATACAGTTACACGGTTCATGCAACAAACACCGACCAAATATGGCTTGCGTGTTGCAAGGCACGCCAGTTCCTGCTATCATCCCCACGTTCAAGTTGTTGGAAAATGGTAGTTATTTGATGCTCAATAATGAAGATTGTTCTGAGTTAATTAAAAGTATTCCTTTTATCGTAACAGTAAGTGAACGGGTTATTTGCTGCAGAAATGTTCTATTTCCTCCCACACATGAACATAGGGAGTTTTCAATCTGGCCACAAATACCAACCTTGGGACAGATTTCAACGGCATGGCAAGAATAAGAGCTCTTTTGTCTCAGAGAGAGGTGGCCTTGAGTTCGGCCCGTGAAACTTTCGTGCTTCACATAGCGAACACCCGTACAGAGGTGCACACCCTTTTCAATTCAGATTTGCCTTTCAATTTCAGCAAGATGGTTCCGACTATCTTTAACGCATCCTCCACAAAGACCCTGGCGCACTTTTTTAAAGTTGTTACCAGTGGTCTCGTGACTTCATTTGAGAAAATCTTTGGAGTCATCCCTGCTTCCTTTCATTCTATTTTCTCCACTCTGGTTCGTGGATTGGCATTTTTACTTGCATTACCAGCGGACGCTCTTGTGCTTTTTTACATTTTTAAATATGGATGTCCCTCCTATGCAACCTCCCACCCTGCAGCTGCTGACACTGTTCCGCAATCGCATGCTAGAATATTATGGCACAATGCCGTTGGCGATATTAAGCACGGCATATGGATTATCTTTTCGATTCTCCTACTTCACCTGTGTCCAGCCTGTATTTCACTGCCTGACCTGTGATTTCGATTGGGCCATTGATTTGTGTCTCTGCGGACCGGTTTCTCCTGACGTCGACTTTAATCAGCTGATGACTCCTATCATTACTCACGAGTTGGTTTGTCCTGGCGAAAGGATTATGGCTGTGGCATTGATGCATGGACTACTTGGTCCCTGGAATTTACTGGCGGCAGCACAGTCTTTCTTGGAACAGAGCTTTCTTGAAAACCCACCGAGCTGTCCTCTGATGGTGATAGAGGATCCGGTGCTGGGAGAGCACGTATGTTCTTTTCCGCTTTTAAATTGGATGGCTGAACTGTTTTCGGATGAAGACGGTGACTTCCTATTGGAGGCTGTTGCAGCTTATTTTGCATACACAGTTATGTCATAGACCTTTTTCATGTTTGATATGCTGAGTACTAGCATTTCATTGACAATTCATTGACTTATTTGTCAAGTTTTTATTATTTACCTTGCCTATTGGCTTAAGACTCGATAAAGTACTTGGCTGTTTTATTTTTCTTTAGCATTAAATTTTCCTAGTTTTTAATGCTTTACCTTGCGGACCGTCCACATATAAACTTGCAATCTGCTCTCATGAGATGGCACTTCTATTATCTTATTCAGTTCGTTTCCGGATCATGGGGAGGTGTCATCTAGGTCCTGGATATCTTTACACCGTGTTAAGTTAGCATGGGCTCATTACCGGTTTAAACGCCATTTTTCCTTTTTTGCAACTTCTGCACACGACACTTAGTTGTTGCTTTAGCTTTCCACCTAGTAGTTCATCGTGGTTTACATGAGAATAATATGTTATTGCTCTACTATCTGCTTTGCTTGTTAAACTATATCTGTACAGCGAGTGCTAAAGTTTCAAGAACAACACGATACAGAATTGTTATGAGGTCTGATCTCCACGACTTCATACTCATAACATAAGTGCAACTTCTGCCAATTCTGGGCATGAGGCGGGTTTTATATTGCTTTGCCGAACACACATACACAACAGTTGATGCGGTTCACATGAAGAGAGAGCTGGTGTATGCTGATGTGATTCCTTCAAATCTAAGACACTAAAGTATGGGCACGCCCTAAACCAACACAAAGAGACCTTCTTAGCAAATAATATAATATGTGTATTAGGGAGGGTGAGATATAAGCAGCCGCGGGCCGTGGAGGGAGTTACGGTGAGGCAGGGAGGCGGGGAGGGGGAGAAGCAGGGTGGAGCCCTCTCTACCTTGCCCCTCCCCCTCCCCGCCTCCCTGCCCCACCGTAACTCCCTCCACGGCCCGCGGCTGCTTATAAGTGTTGCTAACTCTTATTCATTTACAGCATGTTAACATACTGTCACCATTCGCTTTTTATGTACTAGTAACTATGCTGGTAATTTTGCTACTGATAATATGTGTACTTGTATTCTCCACCCTGCTTCTCCCCCTCCCCGCCTCCCTGCCTCACCGTAACTCCCTCCACGGCCCGCGGCTGCTTATAAGTGTTGCTAACTCTTATTCATTTACAGCATGTTAACATACTATCACCATTCGCTTTTTATGTACTAGTAACTATGCTGGTAATTTTGCTACTGATAATATGTGTACTTGTATTATCTAAGATACTACGCCTGAGAAGACGGCATTAGTAAATAAACATTTCAAATACACATGTGTTCTTCTTAACTCCATGTTCTGGTTTCTAAGAAATATATAACGACCGACTGTTCATGAGTTCCACGTATCCTGAAGTACTATAAGTTCATATTCTGGATTGTCTAAACATTGAGAGTTTGTTATATCCAATGTGACACTGTACCTAGCTTGCTAAGGAGTTTTTGATTACTAACGTGAGTTTTGGGACACCCTAATTTGCCGAGGTTCCAATCCTCTGTCCACAGTTCTGTGTGAGAACAGAAACCCTGCGACAGGGGCACCCCGACCCTTGCTGGAGCTTCATCACACTTGCGATACAACTCCAGCAATGCGCCACCTTTACGGCACAGATACATCACGCATCTGTGCTGTTTTTGCCCCATGATGCGCCGCATTGTAAATGCAGCACACCATAGGTGACGGAACAGCGGCACAGAATGACTAACACATCCCTGGTGATGCGCCAGTCATCATAAATGTATCCCTATGCTTCTTATCTTGTTAGAGATGAACCGCCATATGTATCATCAAAGTTTTTTGCATTTCCTAAATAGCGAACTTTAAGGAATAAATAGCGATTCTTTACCATTCCTAGTTTGCGATTAGCTATTTGCTAATTACAAATTACCCATTCATTTCCTTCATTTCCATAGGGCGGTTGGACTCACTTTTAGCTCGAACGGCTGAATGGATTTCCACGAAACTTGGCAAAATTGTAGGGACTGGTAGCCCGATGTGCCTTTGCTATGTCTCAAGATATATGCTCCAGTGGTTTTTACGAAAATTAACTTTGAAAAATATATATTGGGCTACATTGGCCTATATATATGTTGGAGCCCAAATGTAGCCCAATGTAGCCCAATGAAGCCCAATGTAGCCCAATGTAGCCCAAAGATGGCCGCCAGACACACAAAAAAACAAATGTAGCCCAAATATCAGCCAGATGTAGCCCAACTATAGCCCAGTGACAGAATGACCAATCAGCTTCGCAAACCTCCGTTACGCGAAGCGGAGCGCTGTTACAGATATATATCTTTTTTTGAACGTTAATTTCTCAAAATCCACTGGAGCACATATATTGAGACCTAGCAAAGGCACATCGGGCTACCAGTCCCTAATATTTTGCCAAGTTTCGTGCAAATCCATTCAGCCGTTCGATTATTATTATTATTATTTTTTTTTGCCCCGCGGGGCCCTTTTAAAACCTCCACATCAAACCTAGGGGGTCAGCGAGGATCTACTATGCCCCCTTATAGTTATTTCCCCCTTTGTTTTGACCTCTTCTTGTCTCTCGATCCTACCGAGAGACAAGATGGCGGCCGCTACGGACTTTTTGGAATGTTGACAGACGCCGGAGAACCAATCAGCTTCGCTTCACAAAGCTCCGTTGCGCGAAAAGTACGCGTCCTGGGACGCTGCCAGGTCCGCTGTTACAGATATATATCTTTTTTTAAACGTTAATTTCTCAAAATCCACTGGAGCACATATATTGAGACCTACAAAAGGCACATCGGGCTACCAGTCCCTACAATTTTGCCAAGTTTCGTGCAAATCCATTCAGCCGTTCGAGCTAAAAGTGAGGCCAACCGCCCTATGGAAAACTCAATGTTAAAAACACGTTTTGGGACCCCCCTTTTTTCTCGGCCCCCCCTTGACGAACCCCCCCCAAATTTTCAAGGGCTGCTCAGAAACAAAATGTGCCATTTTCCTGAAAATTTCAGCCAATTCCGTCCACAAACGCCAAAGTTATTAGACATAGAATTTTCAAAAATCCCATAGAGAAAAAATCCTAACTATATATACCTACTGGCGACCGCCAGTAGGTAATATATATATATATATATATATATATATATATATATATATATATATATATATATATATATATATATATATATATATATATATATATGTATATCATACAGAAACCTCTACTCCACACCAGGAAAAGAGCATGTACACAAGGTTTATTTGGGTTTAAGGCCTCTTTATTAGATCATGCCTCCTCCAACCATATATGTATTTATATGTGTGTGTGTGTGTGCCTTTCTGCCTGTCTATCTGTATATGAAATAATGTGCTGTAAGTACATGGCTGAGGGTAGCATTGTTACAGTTTTTTGTCATTGTTTTGCTGAGAATGTTTGTAAATGTACTCGTTGTGCCTGTATGGTGAAGTCATTTGCGGTACTGGTGTGTGTGGTTTCAAGTCGATCTCTATTCACTCTCCCATTGTCTATATCCCAGTACCTATCCGCTAGTTCATCTGCGCTAGGCATTCCCTGGTACTTTCCCATCACTAACATCATGGTACCTCTGCCACTGAGTATACCCTGGCATATCTGCTTCTGCATACCCTAGTATTCTGTCCAACTGGTACCCAAGAACCTCTGCCCGCCTTCCCCGGTAACCTACCCCTAATGACACCCTTGTTCCTGTACCATAATCATATCCTAGTACATCCACCCATGACTATACCTTAGTACCTTCCACATGCCTGAACCCTAGTACTCTGCCCATAATTGCTCTCTCCTACCGGTACTCCTTTACCACTACACTTCTACTCCGTTCACCAGTATTCCTACCCATGTATCGTCGCACACTTTAGGACTTTTAAACCACCAATAAACTCCTATCCCATCCCTGTTCCCTCTCTATTACTCATGATGATTTAACTACTTACCTGTTTCGTTCTCCCTTTTATTTGGTGTTTTTTTTTCAAATCTCTTTATTTTTTACTTTTTCTTTTTAGGAAAATGAGTTCCCTCATGTTTGGAAATTTGCCATAATGGATTTTCAGCCGCATGGCGTCATGTGGCCAGTGTTGTACATTGTGTGTTTTTATCTCTAAAATTAGGTTGAGCTGTATACTCCTATCCACAGGAGGATGTTCGTACTTTTATGAGAGATCAGAAGGTGTGGTCTGTCCATGCATGCTGCATCATACATAAAAACCTCTCTTCCACCGAACACACATTCAGTGTTTGGATGCAGCCCAACACGCTGGTCGTTTTCCATTGGCTGGGGTTTTCTTTAGACCAACTGCCAGGCTCTAACAAAGCCTCCCCATTGGCTTTGCAGAGGATGCTGAATCGAAGCCAAGTCTGTGGTGTTCACACTGCACTGTACAATAGGGAAGCTGTTTGGCTACACTGGTCCATAGACTGGCATTGTAGCGTCGTCACACTCTCAGAACCACCTCCATTGCACCCATACCTCGACAAATAAAACACGTTGGCTCCCTACATCTTCTTCCTACAAGCTGAGGGTCATATTATCAAGAACGGAGTTAAAAATGATCGCCAGATTAGCGGCAGAAAACTGCTGCTAAAGCAGCGATAATGGGCTTGATAATATGCCCCGGAGAATTCCAATAGAAGCCCATGTTCACACCAGAACATGGACTTCTATTGGTATTCTCCAATGCATATTATCAAGCCCATTATCGCTGCTTTAGCAGCAGTTTTCTGCCGCTAAACCGGCGATAATTTTAAATCCGTTCTTGATAATATGCCCCTGAATCTTTTCATTTTGAAAATGTCAACATAAAAAGTGGCATATCCAGCAAGTATTTTAGTTGAGGTTGTGCATCATATCAAAAGGCAGAAGGGTTGTGGGGTTAGTGGGCACGGATTGAGAACAACGGTGGTTTCTTTAGGCTGCAACACTCATATGCATCATGTAACATACGTATTTATATATTTATGTGTGACGCAGGTAGTGATAGCATGTGTGTAGTTATGGTTATATTAAAAATATATTTTTTTGTTTTCTCAATAGCAAAAATGCACAGATTTTCCACCGCCTCCCCAAAAAAAGAGGTTCATCCTACTTTGCCCACCAAATGCAAAGGTTGTGACCTCACAATATTTATACCAATGATAACAACATAAAAAGCACAAATAAACAGTATTACATTCACAGCCATCTCTTTCATAATTTTAAGGGCAGCGTGATATGTAATCTCACCTGTAATATTATATACATTTGTGAATATATCTGATGTGGCCATTAGCACTGTATTTGATAAGTGAGGATTTCATAAGTGTTGTGTGAGTTATGAATTGTGGTCACTGACAAAACTAACTATAGTAAAAACTCATGCAAACGCAGACAGCCACTGAAATTTGTCGTGTATTATTACCAAAGCACACAACCCATGCCATAACCTGCACCTCACACCATGGCCCAGCCAAGAGGATAGACAGGCCCAGTGCCCTTTTAATTTAGCAGTATCACAGTTTTGATAGTTAACAGTCTTTCAAATCTTTTTTTCACCCTGATGGCCTCTGGGTATCTCAATGCACTTGTCCTGCAGGTTTTTCTGCTGCCCTCTGTCTTTCTCTCGCTCTCTCTCTCTTCCTCTCTCTCTCTGATGTGTGTCCACGCTGCTCAGAAGCTTTGCGCTGGTGGTCAATGCTGGACAGCATAAGCCATACATTTGTTGTTGGTGCTGGGGATGAGTGCCAATTGCATTAGTAGAGTCCTCATGTGGTGCTGGGATCTGTGGTGGTCCTCGTGCACATCACACATATCAAGTGCGGAACCCTCCCGACCCAAAATGGAAAAGTACGGAAGCTGAGCCACTTTTGAGCAGTTTTCTGATGGGGACCACTAAAGGCATATGAAGCCCACACCTCATTGTCTATAGGCTTATAGGATGAGAGTGAGCCTTTACATTGCCACTCTGTCTTAGTCAAGTTCATAGTGGCAATGTGGCCTGCAACCTCCAGACTACATGGCCAGGAGGATCAGCACACGTAGGGGTCCATAGGAGAACTCAACACATCTGCCTTATCTTGTTGAGTTGGGGTCTCTCCTCCATGCCTTACACACCCAAAGAAAGGCCTCAAACCCACCAGGAGAACATTCTAATTGCCCATTGACAGGTTGCGAGGGATAATTTAGCTCACCATAGCTTCAGGCGACACACTTCTTTACCCCCACACCTTGCGGAATGGCTGGCGCTCTAGGCCACTGCCCTGGCCCATCATTCTGTCTCCTTTAAGTAACTGTTATGTAGATCTCTCTCTTATGCAAACACAAGGAGTTGATGGATTGAGTTCTGAACTTTTCAGACACTCACCCCCAGTTACAGATCTGGGTTAAAACCATCATCGTTCTTTAGCTCACTTCACCACCTCAGTTCAGACAAGGCCATATGCAAATCAGTTTTGACCCTGTTCCCCATGGGAACATGTCCAGCCCGAACTGCCAATCCAGGTCTTTCCTGGACCAGAAACAAGCATCCTGTGTCCGGTTTCGGGGTAACACCCCTAATCAGCCAGGCTAGTTTGAATCCAGTGGCAAAGTGAGCAAAGGACCCACGTCTGGGCATACCCTGCCAACTTAGGACAAAAAATCAAACACAAGGAGATGATGGATGGAGCGCTAAAACTTTTCAGACCTATCACCGCCAGTCACAGATCTGGATTGAATCCATCATCGTTCTTTAGCTCACTTCACCACCCCAGTTCAGACCCAGCTCTTTAACGGCTGCTCCAGGCTACAGGGAAACCTCCAGTATCCCGCTCTCCTCATTTTTAGCTACTTTATTCATGCCTATGCCACAGTTCTTCTGGCAAGATGACTAGAGCAACAGCTCTTGCCCTGACCTGAGAGGAGGCTGGTTGACCTTCAAGATCAACTCTGGAACTCGCAGATCTTCCCTAGGCCACTGATATGGAGGACTTGGACTATGGTCTATGAAAATTCTTTGACGACTGATCTAGAGATGCCACCCCATAGTAATACAGTGCTTGTGGACCAGAAATTTGTATTCCCCAGCGTGATCTACTTTGAGCTGTTTGGTGTCAACTCACAGCTAACTACTCAGCAACGGGGCATTGTTTTGTAAATGTGGCAGACAAAAGGGCGGAGCCGAGTGTTGTCTGACTGAAGCTTGCAAGACAAACGGCACAAATGGAGCAGTGCTTCCCTTTCCCAGCTGATACACAAAACCTTTCTGTGCACACCTCTGTGGAAGACTGGAGCAAGAGGGGACAAAGGATGGCCGTACATTTCAAAGGGGTTCCTAGCTCCCTCCTTTCAATGGAGCCTGATCAACTGCAACGGGCTTCAGGAATGTTCCAAGGGTTCCCTACAATCTACATCTCCTGTCTGTCAGCCTATCTTCTTCTCCATTTGTGAACCACTTTCACCCATGAGATCCTCAATTGATTCCTAGGCTCCTGCAGTCACACATGCACATACCCTGTGCTCATTGTGCCACACAACACAAGGGAAACATAAGTTTGTCTTCCATACAACACATGGATGGATCAGAGAACTTGGGTAAAGGGACCAGCAGATTCCTTCTTTTACAAGGGAGAGGATAGTAGGCCACACTCCCTACATATGAACAGGAAACAGGCCTCCACCTAGAACTAGAATTATCTTCCACCACTGCCAGTGCTCTTTCTCTCAAGACAACAGTAGTCCCTCTCAAGTAAGACGTGCACATCATAGATGCATGATTTGTGTGAGCTCTGAAGTAGAAAAAAGGGTACCAAAGGCAAAGAGGCTTTATAAGTGAATGAAAGGAAGGGGAACACGCTTCACTGATCCAGGCACTAAATAAGCATTGGCCAAGCCAATAGGTCTCACCTGTGTGAGAGCTATTGACTTTGGCAATACGCTTTAGCCATGTTGTACATCAGTGTGGCTGCTGTCCAGCATGGCTAATAGTGACATGGAATGAGGAGGAATGGGATGGGGTAGATTGGAATGGAGTAGATTGGGGAAGTCCGGAGAGGGGAACAGGGGAAAGGGATAGATTGGAGTAGAGTGGAGTGGGGTAGATTGGAGTATAGTAGAGTGGGGTAGATCGCAGTGGAATGGGGTAGAGTTGGATGGAATGGGGTAGATTGTAGTGGGGTAGCTTGGGGTAGAGAACGAGATCTCGCAAAGATGTTCACAGGGGCCACAAAGTAAGGTCTGTGGTGTGTCCGAGTGCCGCATTAATGCCAGCATGGTGTTAGTGGGCTTTTTGTTATGCTCTATCTGATTCTTAATCCCTCTACCACACCTTGGGGTAATCCTACTCTGCTTGCTATCACTATCTTGGGAGAGTCAAGTGTAAAAAGGAAGTAACTTAATTATTGAACTAGAATGAAATAGAACTGCACAATGTGAAACCATACAACCTGGGATCAATCATGGCTTTCCCACTTGACTAAATTGTGTCATCCTCAGCAATTGTCTAATTTCACTTTGCCTCCTTTTTCTTCACTTTGGCATATAAGAGCACTTTGAAATAGAAGTTGTCAAGATATATGTTGTATACAACTTTTTCTTATACTGTGGTAGATTGGAGTGGGGGTAAACTGAGGTAGATTGGTGTGGGTTAGAGAGGAGTAGGATAGATTGTAGTGAAGTGGAGATTGGAGTGGAGTGGGGTAAACTGTAATGGAGTGGGATAGACTGGACTGTGATAGATTGAAATGGAGTGGGGCAGATTGGGGTGGAGTCAGTAGATTGGAGGGAGGTGGGATGGAGTGGAATGGGGTAGGGTAGATTGGAGTGGAGTGGGGTAGATTGGGTTGGAGTGGGATGGATTGGGGTACATGTGAGTGGGGTAGATTGGAGTGGAGTGGGATAGAGTGGAGTTGGGTAGATTGGTGGGGAGTGGTGTAGATTGGAATGGGATAGACTAGCTTTGCTTGGATTGGAGTGGGGTAGATTAGGTGGAGTGGATTGGGGAACATTGGAGTGGAATGGCATAGACTTTGAGAGTAGTAGATTGGGGTAGATTGGAGTGGAGTGCAATGGCATGGAGTAAGGAAGGCATGGCATGTTGAAGAGTGTCTTAGAATGGAGCAGAGTAGAGTGAGGTGATGTCATAGATGAGAGTGGAGTGCCGTTGAATGGAGTAGCGTGGCATAGAGTGGAAGGGCACAGAGTTTAGTAGAGTGGTAAAAAGTGGAGTGGCGTAGTGTGGAGTACGCATGGGGTAGTAGCACACTGCCATTACAGGCATTTTGTGATGCAGGGCACGCTACGAAATTCCTTTTATTTATTAAATTGTTTACTTACCTCCAATTATCAATATTCCGGGTTTTAGCATCCCCCACTCTGCCCCTCCCCCGCCCGCCTTTCTGCCCCACCGGAACTCCCTCCACGGGCCATGGCTGTGTTCTACCACACGGTATCTCTTTATACTCACGCTTTTCATAGAATATCGCTCTGAATACATACACATCTCTGTTTATTCAATTGCCTTAATCGTTAAGCCGTAATTTTTTGCAACTTCAGAAAGAGTCCGCTCATTTGTTGTTTTCTCATTTTTTTTGTTGTTGATGTTTTTCCTGTCCATCTACACCAGTCAGTAGAAAACATCTACATTGCGGAAGCGGGAAGCGTTAGAAGGAAAATCCAATCCACAGGCTGTAGGAATATTGCAGGGGCACAGTTGCTCTCAGTCAGCACTTTAAGCTGTCTGAGTGCACCCAGGAGCTGGGTAAGGCCTTTTCTGAAATTGTGTGAAATGGAAGGTTTATTTGAGTACATTTCCCTCACCGCTGACCTCTGTTTCTGCCACCGTGGCCAAAGATTGCAAACTTGAAGTAAATGCTCTTTAAACAGAAAGAGCTGCACATATATCTCAAATAAGACCTCTAGCTGAACACCTCTGCTACCCAAACACTGCTTGTTATGCTTGGTGATACTCTAAACCAGTGAAACTCAAAATATGGCCCGTGGGCCGCTTGTGGCCCTCCTGACCTTCACATGTGGCCCTCGAGTTACCAACACCACTGGGCTGCTTCAGAGAGCAAAAACATTCAGAAAGATGTTAAATAAATGCGGAAGCTTTTATTTACAAGATAACTGAAGTAAAGGAAAATAATCTAATAAAACATCCTGCAACATTTAACCACCCACATAGCCCCACTCCCATCCCGCTAGCATCAGTGTGGCTCTTGGACTCACCACAGACCATACTTTATGTCCCCTCGGAAAATGTTTGTGAGTATCTATGCTCCACTGGCGTAACGAAAAGTGAGGGGGCCTCCCTGCACGGTACTTAGGGGGGCCCCTCCAGGCTCAATCAGGAGCTCTCCCGGCCAGAGTTCAGTGCCGAGGGGGCCCTTGGAGCTAAGGGCCCCCCCGCACCGCGTGGGCTGCGGGGGCCTGTGTTACGCCCCTGCTATGCTCTAAACTTCCCGGATTACATCAAGGGGAGACCCTCGATGCTGCAAAGGGCTTTCCAGGGTGAGTTCTATTCACCCCTGGGGTAAAATCAAGTAGGCCTCCAGTCAGAGGTGGAACCAGTGCTTCAAGTGAGATAAGTGAGATGGAAAAGGTGTGGGGGGGGGGCACTCAAAAGGGGCGTGGCCCATGAAACAAAGGGTGTGGCCTAAAAGAAGAGACTACAATCCTGCACTGTACAAGTTCATAACCAAACAGATCTTTAACAAAACCATAAACTGAAAACCGCAAACATCAATAAGTAAACATGTTTCTGTGCCATTAGTATTAGTAGGCCTGAACAGCAAGTTTTGGGAAAAAATACTTGGTATTTTTAAACAACTGAAACATTTACAGTCATACTATATGAACAGCTAAAAAGGGGGGCAGCAGTACAATGAGCGCCCAGACTGCAGGTAGCCAGAGAATGAGAGCAGAGTGTGAGAGGCTAGGAATGGTAATGTATGTGTGCTGACAAAGTCCTGCTGCTCTGTATTTCACTATGTTAAAACAAAACGTTTATCACAGTGAGAATCCATTAACTAGAAATAAAAATCCACTCAACAGAACTTTGCATCAGTTGCAGTGAACGCTCTGTCCCTGTAACTGCAGAGAAGGGTTTTAAAAGAATGCTTTATTAGCAGCCTTCTGAAGCTAATCATCATATACATCATGGGTACTCGCAAACATTTGCCCATGGACCAAAAATGTACTTCTGTGGTGTGACCGAGGACCGCATAGATGCCAACATGGTGGTGATTGGGGCGTGGAAGATGTAGGGGAAGCAATGCATGTACATCTAGTGGTTCAATTGCACCTGTGATTAATCTCAGGTTCTGAATTTGACCAAACTGTGATTCTTGACAACTGTTTTATTTCACTTTGCCTATTGGCATTGTTCTTAGGATTGGGGTGGTGAAGAGGCATACATGTTTTTAAATTCATGTTTGAAACCTGTCGAGGGGGCGCTGGAGGGCACCAAGCAAGGTGGCCGCACTTACGTGCGGCTCTTTCTACTCGGGAGCCTATCCATTGAATATCCTCCTCATCTCCCACATAACAAGCAGGTGAACGGTGCTGTCTGACCGCTGAAGCCTCGGAGCACCCGTTGCACTGCTTTGCCGCTTGCACCCCTGACCGGATCCTGAGAAATGTGAACTTCTTTTCCACTGACGGAGCTGGCAATATGGCGGCTGCGACTCCCTGGTGATCAAGCCAGGACACTACTGAGCTACAAGGGGCAGAATCACCGCTTCCAAAATCACAGTGGCCGCTGACTCCATCACCGACCCTTTGTTGCCGGAGATCCTACCTGGATTGTGCCACCGCTGAATAGGGGGGCCACCACCTTCTCCTGCGGAGGCTAGGCCTGACCACTTCCGGCTGGACGCTGTGGCCTTCCGCACCCAACTGTGGCGGCAGGGCCTGTGTAGATGGCGAGGCGCTGATGCATTCAGAGGAGACGGGGACAAGTACGGGCGGTTAGTGAGCTGCGCTGTTTGCTGGTGGCCCCGCGGCTGCTGAGGCACCCGCGCTGCCACGGGCCTGGTTTACCTGCCCTGGCCTTGCGGGGATGGCAACCGGGTGCGAACGACCGCGGCCTGGAGGGCTGTACCGGGCGGCCCGAACGGCTGCATTCATCGGCCACTGCGGCCTCTACACCAACTGCGAGGTGGGAAATAGGCGATAACCACCAAAACGCCCCAGCTGCTGATAGATGCAACCCTGATCGATCATAGCGACTCGGCCGCGCCTGACCCCTGCGGTCTCCCCCTCGGTTGAGCCTGGGGAAGAGGGAGTAATCAATAGACACAGCAAAAGACAGCGCTGAACCCTCACCCCAAAATCCACACTGCAAAATAACGGCCCCTTACAAAACGAGCGCAAACCCAATCATCCCTCCGCCGAGACTCGGCCCCCCTCTGGGCACCTGAGACCAAAGAGAAAGGTGGAAAAGCTCCCACTGATCTCACCGCGTTTGCTAGAACCCTACAGGTGCCATCCTGTCCGTCGCCAATTGCTGCGCGCTGCAGACTGACACCTGGCACCCACCGCGCCCGGCAGCCTACAGCGCTACACCCTGGGCATATACCAAGCAGGGACCAAACAGCATTGCCTTTCAGGACTCCAATCCAGCATACGGATTCGCACTCTTGCCAGCGGCTGTGCCCTGATCGGACCCAGAATCAACCGCTTCACTCCCATAATATGCACTTCCCATCAGTACCCCCACAGCCAGTGAGGAACGGACTAGAACTGAGACCCATGTGAATGGTTGTGGAGCTCTGCTGCCCCTCCTCCTAAACCACAACCACTGAAGCCATCTAAAGGGAGTATACACTGAGCATCACCTGTCCCCGTTGCCACCGACTCCCCGCGTGCCGAGCTTGCGACCCTCGCCACGGGACACGGGCCGCAAATAATAAGGTTGCACAATGGCCCCTCCCCGCATACAGCCATGCCACTGCCATCCTGACCCGGCAGCCATGGGGAAACCAGACAGGCGGCAACCAAAACTCAACTTCGACACCCGCAAGTCTGCCCGATCCCAAACAGAGCCTTATGAAGACCAACCCGATGCACCGACCACTTCTACCGTGGATCTGAAGGAACTATTGCTGGTGTTGCAGTCGACCCTGACATCCATCGAGTCAAAAATGGACTCTATGAACGCTAGGTTGGATGGCCTTACGCACAGGGTATATAAGCATGACTATCGCCTAATTGAGGCGGAATGACCAATATCTGACCTGGAGGACACATCCAAAGCCACTACAAGTCGCACACTCGAGATGGAGAGGGTCCTGAAGGTGATAGATGCTAATAACGAAGACTTAGAATCTCGCTCGAGAAGAAACAACCTGCCTATTCTCGGAGTGCCGGAATCCACAGCCATTGGTAAGATGGAAGATTATGTGTAACATCTCCTCATAACGCTATTCTGCAGAGATGTTTGAAACCTGTCACTTAAAAAAAATGTATTTTTAAATTGCAATGCACTCTCATAATCTGATGTGCTTAGGTGAAACGCTTCTATAGGTTAACGAAACACACTTTTTTGAATTTTGAAGGAACTTTATCATATTTGTAGACATTTGTTGCAAAATGTCTTTCAAAATTAATTTTTTTTTACTTCAGTTCGACTGTAAATGAATGCTTGCCTTTAATGTAATATCTTTATGAGTATTACTGCTTTGTGCAGTAAACAGCAGCGTAGTGCTATTGTTTAACTGGGCGGCTGCATGTAAAGGTCAGCGGGACCACATGAGGACCTCTGGCCATACTTTGAGTATCACTGATATACACATACATTTAAAGTCTGAGGGCCCGATGTAGGTAATCCCAGATTACCCATTCTTAAATACCGAATCATACCGATTCGGTATTTAAGAACAGGCAAATGGCATGTAGGTAATGTTACCGGAAAAAATAACGAATCGGTAAGTTTCGGTAATTAGGGGAAACATTGAAGGGTGGCAGGGTGTCACTTTAATACCCTGTTGCACCCCTCAATTGTGTATGGGTGCACATGTTGCAGACATATATGCCCTAAGGGCATGTATGTCTGCAACATGGCACTGTTGGAAAAGCAAAAAAAATGCTTTTTCCAAGGTTTTCATTATTTACCACCAACTTGTAGTTGGTGGTAAATAACGAATCCTAAAAGTGGAAAAGCACTCATTTGAGTGCTCCCTACATAGCAAAATCGGTAATTTACCGATTCGGTACTTTAAGGAATCGGTAATTTACCGATTCCCTTAAATACCGATTCGGTAAATTACCGAATCAGAAAAATGCCCACCTACATCTCATTTTCCAAATACCGGTCGTTAACGGCCAAAATTACAGAATTTCAGCCGTTACAGACCAGTATTTGCCTACCTACATCTGGCCCTGAGTGTCTTGCCTCCTTGCGGATTCCATGGCATAGCTAAAGGGGGCGGTCCACCCTGGGCGGCACTGTTTTTGGGGGCAGTAGGAGGGCTGGAAGTCATGTTTGTCGACTACCACCACCCCCCCAGCCCCGAGAACAAGTCATCCGTCTGCTGCCACCCCTCCCTGAAAAGTCATTCGTCGGATGCCAGAAACCCGCTCTCACCTGCACCCGGGTGGCAAACGTAGTGGCCGCCCCAGATGGCAGTGTGTCTAGCTACGCTACTACAATGGCGCGCCCTTTCAGATCACTATCAGGCCATCATATCTCATCTGATCATCGCAGCAGACATAAGTAGTCTCTTCGAATTTACATGAAAGGCCAGGATGGGTGGCATGGCTACTGAGGTGATGGAGCAAGGATTCGAGGAAAATAAACTTGCTCGAATCAACCTCTCATTAACAGATACTAACAGAAAGAAACAATAGATAAAAGAAAATTAACACACATGCGACATCCATATGTGGAGAAAAGGCGTTATGCTTGCTTAAATAACAGAGAATATTCTGCTGCGTAACAAAAAAATCCCGCTTGAAACCGAAAATCGTCTTGTGCATGTGCGTATTAGTGTTGTATAAGTAACCATGTGAATAACCCATGTGAGAAGGAAACTCTCACGCATGCGCAAGGAGTCATTAACCGTAGTAGAAGAAACTGTTTCTGCTAATGCATTTCCTTAACATAGAAGAAAATAACATGGGATAGAGTAGAAGCGGGTGGTGAACAGTGATAATAACATATTTGAGAAAATAACATCTGTTTATGATTATTTTATTAATAGTGTTCCTTTGGGTCTGATGTGCTAAGCCAAAAGAAAAGATGGCAGTTGAGACGTAATACAAGTCGAGTCTGCGCACTGAAAGTTTGGGGTGACCTACTGACCGGATCATTGACTAGCGCCGAGAAGCCCACGGGTATTCGCAACGCTTTATAAATGTCAATAAATAAATAAATAAATAAATAAATTGACTGGCTGCCAAGAACCAAGGACAAGACACCTAAGAATATTTTTTTTAACTGAAGAATTATATAAATTTGTTATCTAATCTGTTCATGAACATGTGAGAAAGTTTTCCTGAATTATGAATAAATTAAATGGGAAAGGTTTATTAAACAAACTATTAGTTAAGGAATAAAGAATGACGACATGAGGTGATGGCAACTCCCCTGCTCTTGCCCAATCTCACTTCAGGATTCCCAAATACTTGCAACTTTGAGGGTGGGATATGCAGAAGTAAAGGGTATAACTAGACTAACAAGAAAAGAGTAGAGAGACTTGCTGTTTTTTTAGGTTGATGCAGACGTCGATGCTGAGTGAGGAGGGACGAGAGCTGCTGCTGGAGAAGAACAGACTGTCACCAGGCAGGTCGCTCCCCCCTACCGCCACGCAGCCCCCTGTGTGACCCTTTCTGCCGCCTGCCTCCTGGCTCGTGCAGTGTTGCCTGTCTCCTCCGTTTTGCCGCTTGCCGCTCTGCCTCCTTGACTGCCTTCTGCTTGCCTACTTGACTTTTGCTGTCCCTTCTTGCTGCACCCCTGTGCTCTCATTTGCACAAAAGTGACCCCGCACTCTTAAGATGTGAATACAAAGTCAATGCAATTTCAGCAGTGTATATTCATAAAGTTCAATTGTTCTTACCGATGTTCTCCCAAGAATTCATAAGTCAAGTTTTTCTTCGTCAGAAAGGATTCTTGTATTCACAAATGATGTTTAAAAAACAATAGCTATTGTTTAAGAGTGCGGGGTCACTTTTGTGCAAATTTGTTCGGTAAGCCAAGTTGTTTGGCTTTCCAATATTGGGATTCAGGGGATTGTGTCCCAGATCACCAGCACCTCTACCTTTTTCCACTTATATGGACTTTCTTAACAGTGCGGGCGTAGTAGCCTCAATCCCCTTCTTTGTAGTTTGACCCCTGTGCTCTCACCCTTCTTGCGCCCCTTCTTGTCATCCCCCCTCCCTCCGTGACCCTCGCCGCTTCTCCCGCCGTCTTTTTCCCGCCGTTTTTTTTTCTCCCACCGCTGACCCCCAGCGGCCCCACCCCCTTCTCTCCCATTGGCTGCCCCGCTCCCACCTCCCAGCTGCTCCTCCCTCCCTCTGCCCCTCATATGGAGGCCGCGAAGCGGGCGCGCAGCGGACGCGCAGCGGACGTGCCGCTGGCGCGCCAGAGGCACGCCTAAGGCAAGCCCGCCGGAGGCGCGCCTAAGCCAAGCCCGTCTGCGCCCGTCCGCGCCTGGACCACGCCCAGCACCAGAACCCCTGCCCCCGACGTGGCCAGGCGACCCACCTCAGATATGACACTGCCGCCCTCCACGCACTCAACACCGGCCGATCACCTGCCTGCTACCGTGCCACCCCGAAACGCTCCCACGGACCATTCACCTGCCAAGCCTGAAAATTCACCTGCCTCCAGACCTGCAACGCACCCGCCAGACCAAGCGCCAACAACAACCACCTCAAGTGCATCCTGCTTAACACCCGTTCCGTCCACAAACACGCCGTCGAACTCTGGGACCTCCTCGACACAACATCGGCGGACGTCGCCTTCCTCACGGAAACCTGGATGAACGCCTCCTCAGCCCCCGACATCGCCATAGCCATCTCGGACGGCTACAAGATCACCCGGGGGGACCGCATCAACCAAACCGGAGGAGGCATCGCCATCGTCCACAGGAACACCATCCGCATCACGACCAACTCTGACGACGACCTCGCCGCCGCCGAACACCTTCACTTCCAGATACACACCGACCCCAAGACCACCCTCAGAAGGACTCTCATCTACAGACCCCCTGGACCACGCACACAATTCAGCGAAGCCATCGCAGACTTCATCAGCCCACACGCCCTCGCCTCCGCGGACTACATCCTCCTAGGGGACCTGAACTTCCACCTGGAAAACAACAATGACAACAACACCACCACCCTGCTGGACAACCTAGCCAACCTCGGACTCAAGCAACTGGTGAACACCCCCACCCACTACGCCGGCCACACGCTTGACCCAGTCTTCTCCTCCAGCAACCACGTCTCCTTCAGCTACTCAACCGAACTTCACTGGACCGATCACAGCTGCGTCCACTTCAACTTCAGTAAAATCACGACTCAACACCACCCGCAACAGGTTCCTCGAAGACGCTGGAGCAAGATCACCACCGACCAGCTCACCACGTCCCTGAGCCAAAACCCTCTTACCAACACCACGGACACCAACGACCCAGCCCGCAACCTCACACAGTCGATCACCGACTGCGCCAATGCCCTTGCACCACTGAAGACCCCGCCAAGCAATCCCGGCAGCAAGAAAGCCTCATGGTTCACCGATGATCTCAAAGACTCAAAGAAAGCCTGCCGCACCCTCGAGAAAGCCTGGCGCCACGAACAGTCGACAGGAAACACGACAGCCCTCAAGAACGCCACCCGCAAACACCACCAGCTGATCCGCACCACCAAAAGAACATCATTCAGAGAACAACTGGACAACAACACCCACAACAGCAAGGAACTCTTCAGCATCGTCAAAGAGCTCTCAAACCCCAGCGCCAGCAACAACGACATCACGCCATCGCAAGACCTCTGCGACTCACTCGCCACGTTCTTCCACCGCAAGATCGCCGATATACACGACAGCTTTGGTGCCCAGACCACGCACCCAACCACCGAACCAACGCCCCCTTCCACCATCCTCCGCGCCTGAACCCCCTGCAACAACGAAGACACCACCCACGTGATGAACACCATCCACTCCGGCTCCCCAGCCGACCCCTGCCCACACCACATCTTCAACAAGGCCGACTCCATCATTGCACCCTATCTCCGGAACATCATTAACAAGTCCTTCACGTCCGCCACCTTTCCGGAGAGCTGGAAACACGCAGAGATCAGCGCCCTCCTGAAAAAACCCACCGCCGACCCCACGGACCTCAAGAACTTCCGCCCCATCTCGCTCCTCCCCTTCCCCGCAAAAGTCATCGAGAAGACCGTCAACATACAGCTGACCACTTTCCTCGAAACAAACGGCTCCCTCGACTCGTCGCAGTCCGGTTTCCGAGCGAACCACAGCACCGAAACCGCCCTCATCGCAGCAATCGATGACATCAGGACCATGCTTGACAATGGGGAAACTGCCGCCCTCATCCTCCTCGACCTATCGGCTGCATTCGATACAGTCTGCCACCGCACCCTAACGACCCGCCTCCACCACGCCGGGATCCAAGAAAAGGCCCTGGACTGGATCACCACCTTCCTCTCCGACAGAACTCAAAGAGTCCGTCTCCCGCCCTTCCGCGTCGCGGCCACCAAGAACATCTGCGGCGTACCCCAAGGCTCCTTGCTCAGCCCTACCCTCTTCAATATCTACATGAGCCCCCTCGCGGCCATCGCACGTAAATACGGCCCCAACATCATCTCCTACGCAGACGACACCCAGCTGATCCTCTCCCTCACCAACGACCCGCCACCGCCAAAGCAAGCCTCCAGGAAGGAATGAAGGACGTCGCGGAATGGATGAAGCTCAGCCGTCTGAAACTGAACTCGGACAAGACGGAGGTCCTCATACTCGGACCATCCCCCTCCGCCTGGGACGACTCCTGGTGGCCCCCGGCTCTGGGCACCGCCCCCAAGCCCACAGACCACGCACGCAACCTGGGAGTCATCATTGACTCCTCCCTCACGATGACCAAGCAAGTCAACGCCGTTACTTCTTCCTGCTTCAACACCCTTCGAATGCCCCCGTAAGATCTTCCGCTGGATCCCCACCAGAACCAGGAAGGCTGTTACCCAGGCCCTGGTTACCAGCCGACTGGACTACGGGAACGCCCTCTACGCTGAAACCACAGTCAAACTACAGAAAAGACTTCAGCGCATACAGAACGCATCGGCACGACTCATCCTGGACACCCCCCGACACAGCCACATCTCCTCCCACCTGAGAGACCTGCACTGGCTCCCCGTAAACGAGAAGATCACGTTCAGGCTCCTTACCCACGCACACAAAGCTCTCCACGACATGGGCCCCGAATACCTCAACAACCGCCTCAAGTTCTACACACCTACCCGCCAGCTCCGCTCCGCCAGCCTCGCCCTTGCCACCGTCCCACAGATCCGCAGAACCACCACCGGAGGAAAATCCTTCTCCTACCTGGCTGCCAAGACGTGGAACTCCCTCCCCACCCACCTACGTCTGACCCAGGACCATCTCTCCTTTAGGAAGCAACTCAAGACCTGGCTATTCGAGCAGTAGCAGCACCTCCCCCCCTACTCCCCCCCCCCACCCAAGAGCCATTAAACCCTCATGGGTGAGTAGTGCGCTCTATAAATGTTCTTGATTGATTGATTGATTGATTGATTCAATATTGGAAAACAGCTTGAATAGATTGAAGAACTGCGGAAGAATATCGAGGAGGGAGAGAGTGTGAGAAAGGGATGCGCTCCAGTGCGTCGGGTTCTAGAAAAGTGTAGTAAATATAATCCTATCCTGCACGTATCCTATAGTCTTTGTCTCCTGACTCCTTATCAGGTAACCTTCACCAATCCTTTTGGCCAGGGGTTGAGTTTCCCATTTCACCACTTGGTAATTATATTACTGTCTTAAATTTGCATAACTTTTGCAAATGTATGATATGTTATGTCATCTATCCACTCCTAACATATTGAATTGTTGAGTAGATTTGTGAACTGAATGTATTTGATAAATGATTCTCTCCCTCGAAAGTTGATGGAGTTGGCACTGTGAATCGGTATAAATGAGCGTTCATTTTGAATGAGCCATTAGATAAAAACGTACTCGGAGTCTGTGATAATTTTATTAAAGACTATAAGTTAAAATTAGTTAAAATTGTTAATATCACCATCAACTACTCGACTAATGCTCCATTGACCAAAGGAAGAGTGTTGATCTGTGAAGATTAGTTAGGTATTGACTAATCAGGATCAAAGAAATAAAACTTGACCCCCAGCGGAATAGCTAGGAAATTTGAATGTGTATATGAGCCCAATGTGAATTTATTGTTGACTGTTGAGATTTAAATCCCTGGCCTTCCGCTGGACCAGTTTTTCTGGTAGCAGAGCGATGGTTATTATTGATTAGTTTGGTGATTAATAATAATTGATTTGTGAATAATATTTGATTATCAACTATATGTTTAACATTAAAAGTTAGAGTCGCGTTTTATGTTGTCTGAACCACAGGTACAGAGATACCTAGGAATTCCGGGAACGGAATTTAGAAGAGTGTGGTAAATGGAAATCACACTACAGAAGGTAATCGTCTGTTGTCATAATACTGAGAAGCTACACAGGGCTGGCAATATTATATTAGGGACTATATCGTATAAAAGTAGTGTGTGAGGTAGCAGAGGGCTTACCTGTGAAAATTAGGCCTTACCCAGAAGAGGAGTAGCCCTAGAGGAGTAACAGGTTCTCCCCGAGCTTAAGTGAAGGGTAAACAGTGGTTTTTACTCGTAGTCACCGGAAGGAATTTTTTCTTTGTAGCGAGTGAAGAACTATCTTTGGTTTAGTGGAGCAGACAGAGTAGCGCTGTTTTTTTACGTTGTTACTAACTAAATTTTATGAAGATAAGTTAGAAAGGATATTGTTGAATTACCTTGTAAAGGGAAGGTCAGTAGCTGAGATTGGTCAAAGCAGCGGACGTGAGAGAACTGCAGATTGTAAAGGGAGGGTCAGTAAGTAGGAGTAATACTGACGTCACAAAGAACCGCACTGGCATTGGTCAGACGAGTGGGTGTGTTGTAAACCCTGATTGGTCAATAGACAGGTAGTGTGCTGGTATTGGTTGAAAAAAGGAATCCATAGTGAGCTCAGACTGGACTATGGGTGTGAGTGACGCTGGTATAGGTCGAGTGTTAACGAACAGGGTCTGTGAAAATACAGAAGAGGTTTTGGGTTTTACTGATTAAATTAGTATTTTACAAGAGCCGGAAAAATGAAGTTGATTAATAAGATCAAGAATTTCTTTAAAAAGGACAAACATCTAGTGACTTGGGAGAGAATTCTTATGCTCCCTCCTAATACACCAGATTTTTTTATGATGATGGAAAGTGGATATCATACATGTGTATGGTTGGAAAATTGGGTGGAGTATATGAAAGGTGATGGTGTTCTAGCTTTTCCAGAACATGGTACATTTAATGGGAGAATTCTTCAGAATTTAAGAATCAGGGTGAATTCCTTAGAACTGAGGCCTAAGTTAATGCAGGCTAATGCAGTACGAGGCTTTGGAAGAATGGGAAATTGAGGCATATGAACGTGAAAAATACAGAGGAGGTAGAAGAGTCAATAGTGGATTCATGCACAGATATCCGTTTGACACTCACGTGGGTCAGATGAAAAGATGGAGAAGGGCTGTAGTATTGGAGGGTTTGTGTCCAGTATTGATGGCTGAAGACAAAGAAGGGAGCAAGTGTAAGGAAAACATGAAACACATAGGTGGGACAGGAATAGGGTGTGATGAGTCTGATGATGAGTTGTTAGAAGATATTCTAGTAAAAAGACCCCCGCCTTATCAAGAAAGTTCTAGAGATACAACTCCAAGTGCCCCCATGATGGGAACTCCATTGATTCCACAAGTTCTATATGACCCAACAGTTATTCGAGCCTCACAAAAAAAGGAAAGGGATGCATTGAATAAAACAAAAGAAAAGATAATTCAGAAAATAAATCAGCTAGGTTTAAATACTGAAGCATTAACAGTGCCAGTAACTATTGGTCCTGTTATCCCATTGTATGGTGAGAAACGAAGAACACCAAAATCACAAAATATAGTAGTCACACAGAATAGTGCTAGAAAGGAGATAGACACGTTAGAAGATCAAACTAGTGAAAGTGAATCAAATGTTTCATTGCTAGATCTTACAAATATTGTGGCTATAACTGAAACTCCAAAAAGCATTCACCCATTGACGCAAGAAGGAAAGTACCAACTGTCACTCCAGTGGCAGGAAATTCTACTGGATTTTCTCCTGAAGATCTGGAGGAATGGGCAAAAGGATTAGAAAAACAAAAAACGCCTCCTAAAACTATAGATGTAAGTAAATTGAGGGTAGATTTGGTAGAAATGATCATTGGCACAATAGGTCTTGACATATTAGGTTCATATGGAGACGAAGAACTGTTTTTTTTGCCTAAAAGCATAACTTGGAGGACAAAGAATCTTCATGAAAAGATAGCGGAAGCAGCTTTAGAATTTGGAATAGATATAGAGAAATCAAAATTATTACAAAATCCTTATAGATCAGAATTTACTGAGAAGGACCTAGAAAGTTTGAAATCATCAGGAAGAAGATTGCAAATAAAGGAATTGATACACATTTTGAAGAAACGGGGAGACACAGATAAATGAAGAAATAGATGGTCCAGGAAGAAAAATGAAGCCGTTACAAAGGAATTATCCACATCTCCGTTGAGGGAGGAAGAAAAGGCGGAAAGGATGTGTCCGATGAGAGAAGTCCCTGGTGGTGGATATGTTCATGTTCCATGGAGTAGGCAGGATATTTTGTCCTTTACAAATGAGAGAAACCTATTGAATGGTACAAGCAGGTAGAGAGATTTGTAAAAGTTTCAAAAGGATTATTGAAAGATTTGTATGGTTTGTTTGACATAGTGGTCCCACAGATTTATGGACAGAATGTAAAATTACAGTTGAGTGGCCAGCTGAGGAATATCCTAGAGACGCAAAGACAGGTTCACCTTCAGAGGATGTAATGAAGAAATATAACCAAGTGATTACTTTCCTGAAAGGGAAAATTCCTCCTATAGAAACAGATTGGGTTAAAATAGACAGAACAACTCAAGAACTTAAGGAGTCACTGCATGCATACTATCAAAGGCTGTTGCAGATGTTTAAACAGTATAGTGTATTTGAGAACATTGGTAATAAAGATATGGGACATTTTGTATATAGATGGGTCTATGGATTAAGATCAGAAATTAGCCAGATGATTCAGCAGTTTATGCTTTGTTGGCAAAGCACGCCTATAGATAACATTCTGAAGTATGAAAAATACTGAAGTGATGACATTGATGCAAAGCATAAAATGTTAAAGGAGAAAATGATGTGGGCACAAGAGAAGATGGCAGAGCACCAAGAAGCAAATTCTTAGTTCTCAAATTGATAAGCAAATGAATGGACAGAGCCACAATAGTCAAGTGTTGAATGAAACCAAAGGGAGAGGTTAAATGAATAGAGATGAAGCAAAAAAGATATACCCTTGTCATGGGCGTGGAAAACTTGGACATTGGGAGAACGAGTGTAGAAACATTCAACAGATTAATGGGGTGAATCAAATTTTAAATCCACAGATGCAGAATTGGGTGGTTGTGAATCAACAGCAACAGCAGCAGATAGTTACTCCTCAGTTACAGGTGCCTCAAGCCCCTTTGCCCAACAATGTGAATGCTCAGGTGCAGATACAGCGTGAACACCGGATTCCAAGGAGAAAGTGGTAAGAATACACAGATTGTTCAACAATTTTGGATACAGAGTGGTGCAGATGAATCAGGAATGTTGCAATGACGGTGTCTGAGGGGGGAGAAGGAGTGCGTACTTGGCGTATCCTTGGCGGTAGACCAGTCAGGTCCATTTATTGATGGGAAGGTTGAGGGCAATGAGATTACTTTCCTGGTTGATACTGACGCTACCCGTTCTACTGTGAGAACAGCAGAAATCCCAAACCTACCCATCTCGGGAGAAACTATCCAAGTTGTAGGAGTCTCAAATAAACAGATTAGGATCCCAATCACAAAACCAACAGAAGTGAATATTGGAAATTTCAAAGACATGCATCGATTTGTAGTATGCGACTCAAGTCCAGTAAGCCTATTAGGTAGGGACTTGTGCAAGATGAATTGAACCACCTTTTGTACAGCGGATGGTGTGGCGTTCCAAATGCCAGATGAAGATGTAGCTTTTAAGATGATGCTAGCTAAATAGGAAACAGAAGGGGATGAGATGTTTTCACTTCTTTCTGAAAGTGATTTACCTGATGAGTTAAGAGAAACAATGAGGCCAGATGTCTGGGATTATACAGGAAAAGAAATTGCTCGAATGGCAAAGGTATGGTAAAGGAAGGTGCAATTTATCCAAGTACACCACAATACAGAATGAGTCCTGAAGTCAAAGCAGGAGTTGCCCCAGTAATTGACCAAAGGATTGAACAAGGTATTTTAAAGGAAATATTGATCAGTCCTTGTAATTCGCCAATCATGGGACTCAAAAAGACTAGTGGAAAATATAGAATAGTGCAAGATTTGAGGAAAATTAATAATATAGTAGTGCCTTGTTGTCCTGTAGTGCCAAACCCTGCAGTGATTCTCTATCAGATACCATGGGATGCTCACTTGTATCCTGTAATTGATTTGTACCAAGCATTCTTTTCAATTCCATTGCATCCGGATAGCCAATATCTTGTTGCTTTCCCGTTTGGAGACCGTGTTTTGGCATGGTGCCAAGTTCCTCAAGGGTACACAGAAAGTCCATTGATATTCAATCAGATTTAAAAAAATGTTTGGAGACATTGGTAATGCCAGAAAACTCAGTCTTGGTTCAGCACATTGATGACCTATTCTTGGCCTCAAAGAAAAGAGAAGCTTGTGTCACTGACACAACAATAGCTTTAATGAACCATTTGGCAGAAGGAGGACACAAAGAGTCCCCAGAAAAATTACAATTTTGTAAAGAAGAAGTTCAATATCTTGGACATAAGATAGAGAAAGGAGTCAAAAAGGTGACACTAGAAAGAATAAAAGTGATTCGACAAATGAGTAAATCCAAAACCAAAAAGGAAGCGCAAATGTTTTGGGAGTGGTTGGATATTGTCTTCAATGGATAAGTGGATTTTCACTGCTGGCAAAACCTTTAATAAGGTTGACACAAAAAGAGATGAAAGACCCAATTGAGGGGGATGATGAAAGTGAAGAAGCATTTATAAAATTGAAAAGCTGTTTGTGTCAGGCCCCAGCATTAGTAATGGCAGACTATACGAAAGAATTTGCATTGTTCTGTTGTGAAAGAGAAGGGTATGCACTTTTGGTGTTAACCCAGAGACATGGATTGTCTCGACGTCCTGTAGCATACTTCTCTGCTACCCTCGATCCGGTGGCTGCAGCACTACCTGGCTGTTTAAAATCATTAGCTGCTACTTGTATAAGTCTGGAGCAGAGTGAATCAATTGTGATGGGACATCCTGTCAAAGTGTGTGTGCCACATTCATTTGAGATTCTCTTAACAAGAACTCATGCTTAACATTTGACCCCTAGTCAGCTGACTATGTATGAAAGAGTAATCTTGGGTGCTGAAAATGTGTGACAAGATGCACCATGGTGAATCCAGAAACCTTGTTGCGTGATTTCTATTGTGAAGAAGTGAAAGAAGAAGTTGATCAAGATTGTCTGGATGTGACAGAGATGTGTACAAAACCAAGGCTTGATCTTTTTGATGTTCCATTTGAAGAGCGAGATTGTGTACTGTTTGTTGATGGGTCATGTTTGAGAAGGGAGAATGGAGAACTGATGTCTGGCTATGCTGTATGTTCTGTGTCAGGTATCATAGAAGCTTCATGTCTGAAAGGAATCAAATCTGCTCAAATAGCTGAGCTGTTTGCATTTACCAGGGCTTGTAAACCATATTTACGGACAGTCAATATGGTTTCTAGGTCTTACATGATTTTGGCCAATTGTGGCAACAGAGGGGATTTCTGACTGCTTCAGGATCTCCCATAAGAAATGGCAAATATGTTAAAGAATTATTGGAAGTATTACAATAGCGAAAAGAAATTGCAGTGGTCAAATGTGCCACAAATAAGTCAGGAAATGATTATGTGACATTGGGTAATTGGTACGCAGACCAAGTGGCACAATTTTGTGCAAGAAATTCAATGTCTTTGAACAGAGTAATGGAAGAAGAATTTACCAATTGCCAACACATGTTTTTCTTTGCTTTTGAAACATGGGATGAAGTTAGGCAATTACAGGACGAGGCAGACATGAAAGAAAAGGAACAATGGATCAAAACAGGTTGTGCCAGAAGGGCTGATGATGAAGTGTGTGTGTCCAGATGGTAGACCAATAATGCCAGACAGCTTGTTGTCCCAAATGGCTAGGGTATATCATGGAAGTGCACACGTCGGGAGGGATGCCATGATCAGACAATTCAGACAGATAATAATAAAGGGGCTTATAAAGCGCCATGGTGACGCCATCCCGGCGTGTCCCCGCGCTGTGTAGAGAGTGGTGGAAACAGAAGAAGCAGTATCCGGGCTACTGGATGAACAAGTGAGTTTTTAGGAGTTTCCGAAATACCGTTTCGGTCTTGGCCAGCCTAATTTCGATGGGGAGAATGTTCCACTGGTTGGCTGCCAACACTCGGAAGGAGCGCCCGCCCATTCTGGCCTTCTTTATACGGGGTACTTTCAGGAGGCCCATGCCCGAGGAGCGGAGTGCTCTGGTGGGCTGGTAGGGGATCGCTAAGTCCTTCAGATATTCAGGGGCTTTTGAAACGAAAATCCTATGGCAGATTAAGAGTGCCTTGAATAGGATCCTTTTTTTTATAGGAAGCCAATGAAGGGTAGCCAGAGTGGGTTTAGATGCCGTTCTTTTGGGGAGTCTGAGAACTAGCCGTGCTGCAGTATTTTGCAGCACCTGAAGCCGTCTTAGGTTTTTCTCAGTGGTCCCCAGTAGCAGTACATTAGCATAATCTATGCGGGAAGTAACTAATGCTTGGGTCATGGTACGTCTAGCCTCCAGGGGCAGAAGGTCCAAGGTGCGGTTTAGGGTCTTCATTATCCCAAAGCATTTCCCTGCTACTTTGTTGACGTGGCTCTCAAAAGAAAGTTTCGGATCCACCCAGACTCCCAGATTTTTTGCCTCCCTGCCCGGGATGGGTGTAGGGCCAAGGCAGGGGGGCCACCAATCCTGAGTCCAACTGGCATCCTTTCCCCCTATCACTAGAACCTCAGTCTTAGAGCCATTGAGCTTCAGGCAGTGTTGGTTCATCCAGCCTGCAAGCGCCTGCATGCAGGTTTTAAAATTGGCCGCTGCTAGGACGGGTGCCTGTGATAGGGAAATGAGCAGTTGAGTATCATCGGCATAGGATACTAATTCTATGCCGTATGATTGGACCACCTCTGCTAGTGGAGCCATGTAGAGGTTGAACAGGGTGGGACTCAGGGCAGATGTGATTTAATCCAAAGTTCAGGATTGTTGCAGAGAGCCTCTACCAAAGATGTTTGACCTGCCAACTGTAAAACCCTGGAAGGAAAACTGTAGTTAGATGGGGAATAATTGGAAATGCAGAAGGACCGTTCACAAGATTGCAACTAGACTTCATAGAGTTGCCACCGTGCAACGGCTTGAAGTATGTCCTTTTCATTGTTTGTCTGCTTTCTCAGTGGGTAGAAGCCTATCCCACAAGAAGAAACAATAGTCTCACTGTTGCTAAGTTACTGTTAGAGCTTATACGGTGATATGGATTTCCAGTCACTTTGGAATCAAATAGAAGACCTCATTTTAATAATGAGATCATTAAATTGATTTGTGAAGCTTTCAAAATTGAATAGAAATTACACTGTGCATACCGTCCAGAAGCATCTGGAGTGGTTGAGCATCTTAATGACACAATAAAATCTAGGTCAGGAAAAGTGTGTGCATCCACTTCACTGAAATGGCTTGATGCTTTGCCTATTATATTGATGAGCCTTAGAAGCATTCCTGATCGAAGTACAGGATTAAGTCCTAATGAAATCCTTATGGAAAGAGCAATGAGACAAGCATTCATACCTGGAAACAAATTCATGAATATAACTGGTGATTTAATATTGGAATATTGCAAAGGATTGGCTGATCTGGTAGTTCTGTGTCTCACCAGGTTGGAGAAGATCCAAATGCAGTTCAGCCAAATCAAGCTCATGATTTGTGTCCTGGAAACTGGGTCGTGATAAAGAAGCATACAAGGTAATCGTGCTTGGGACTCAGGTGGAAAGGACCTCATCAAGTCATTTTGGTCACGACAATAGCAGTGAAGTGTGCTGGGGTTCCGAATTGGATCCACGCCAGTCACACTCAAAGGGTCCCATGTCCACCTGATCGAGAGAAGCAGCAACTGGTAGAGCAAAGAAAAGAACCAGAAGCTAAGAGTTGTGAAGTCGAAGAAATCAGAGAACCAGACTCTGAAGAGCACATTGATGACGAACAACCAAGTACAAGTCAAACAGAGTGGGCACCAGTTACTGGGACTAAATAGACTGATGTAAAGACCAGAAGAGAGCTTGAAATTGAAAGACCAGAACATAGTAGGCAAAATCTAGAAGAATCAATTGCAGAAATCCTAGATACAGCCCAGTCAGAAAAAGAAGAAGAGTTCACTGCAGAAAACTCAGACCAAATTCAGTTGCAAGAAGAAGAAGGGAAGTCTATTACCAAAGGTTCAAATCAAGCTCAGTTGAGGAAAGAGAAATAATCAGCTGAGGAAGATTTAGATCGGAGACAATTAGAAGAAGAAAAGAGAAGAGTAGAAATTCAAAAACAAAAACATACAACAGAAGAAGAAAAAGTAGGGAAGTTGGAACAAGCCCAACAAAAGGAAAGAGAAAATAAAAGGACACTTAAAATAGGTAAGAGGCAGGACAGATACAAAGAGTTAGAAAGGGAGCTCACTGGCCAAGCTGAGTAAAAAGATTGAGATACATCCTAAGAAGAAAAACAGGGAAAGAGCTGGAACAAGTAAACGAGGTATCAAGTCAGGCTGAACAGGAACAAACAAGAAGAAGATCATTAAGACTGTCAAAAAGAACAAGGGTACCGAATAGAAAATATAAAGCTCCAGAGTGGACCTACATGATATTGGAAGATTTTAAAAATCTTGATCTAACAGATGAACCAGAGAATAACGAAGTTGGAGGATCCAATGAAAGGGAACTGAGACCACTTTAAAGAAAATACTTTTGTAATAAGGGTGGATTCATTGGAGAGTTATCAAAAGGAGAAAAGGATCAAGAAGGAAAAGGACTGACCAGAACCTGAAAGCCTTTGAAGTGTGGAATCACACAAAGATTTTATATATTTAGGTTTAGAATGAAACTAAATTTAGAATACATTTCAGAACTTAAAAATGGCAGAAGTAAAGGTGACTGAACATCCGAAATCTAACTTAAAACGACTATGTGTTAAATGCTGTCTATTATAGCCTTATAGCCCACCGTAGCGGGCTATACCGGCTATTAAAGGCCCGCTGAATCGTTAAAGGCCCGAGCCGAAGGCGAGGGACTTTAACGAGACAGAGGGACTTTAATAGCTGGTATAGCCCTGCTACGAAGGGCTATAAGGCTATTAGAACATTCTGCCACTAGAGGGCAGAATGTTCTAACAAATTAAACAAAGGGTTCTCGAAGCTCGAGGGGATATAAATCCCCTTGAGCTTCGAGAAGCCTTTGTAGAACATTGGAATGTTGCTCTGCGGGCCTTTACTGGCCCGTAGAAGCAGGGAGCACTCCATTGTCTGCAATGGAGCTCCCAACATTCCAATGTTCTAAATAGTATTACAATATTAATATTGCTGTGGTTGTTATTAACACTTGTGATACCTATCCTAAGGATAACTAATAATCAGAATAACACAAATGTAAGTGAAAGGGTAAATGTGGTTACTAAGAGAACTACTACTACTGAATTAACACAAGTGGATAAAGTATGTATTATCATGATAAATCAAATAGTGATTCATCATTAAACGTATTCACAAAACTCCTGTACCATTATATGGAAACAATGGATGTGAGTGATTGTTATGTTTGCATGAAACTACCTATGTCTGTCTCGGAGGGTGTGACATATCACCACCTTCCATTAACCTATGGTGTGTCTTGTAGTGTTGTAACTAGTTTGCTTTATGTTACTGGTAAGATGCAATATTTTTATAGTAACATGGATTTGGAATTTTCAGAAGTTCCTTTAAGAAGAAATATGAATCCAGTACTTAGTTCTAGAAATGCAGAGTTTATGGGGGATTCTTTCTAACTATGAATCCCATAGACATAACCCATGCACATAGAAATAAACTAACATGCCTTTTGCGTGATGAAGAAAAAGATTTTCAAAATTTAGAAGAAGAAAGAAGGCAGGATTTCTAAAAGAAAGTTGTTGAGTAAAAGACCCATATACCTCCATGGGCGTTTTTAGAAGGGGATTATAAGAAATGCGAGGCTTATGCTGCAATGATCCTGGAATTATCGAAACTGGGGAAATTATGTCCACATAGATTAAAAAGTGAATATAACAATATTTCCATTGGTACTAGTGAATGTGAACATACCGTCCTAATAATGGGGGCTAAAAGGAGGAACTGATCCCATATTTCTGGGGAATCTATTATGTGTGCGGTAAAAATGCCTATTATAGGTAACCAGCACAATGGTATGGCAGTTGTTACATTGGCATTGTATTTCCAAAGGTATACCACAACAATGTAATGAGTGATATAAGTAAAGGATTAACAAAAAATAGATGAGCACGTTTTTCAGAAATAGTAGGTGATATATTTGGTGTATTAATACCGTCAGTTGGAGTCACATTAAATGCACATAAGATACGTCTATTGTCCACTGTAGCAGACCGTTTATCAGCAGATACTGCTGGAGGATTCTTAATGATCAATACTGAAATGGTTGCGATCATATCTATGATTTTGCAAAATAGACTTGCCCTTGATATACTTTTAGCAAAAGAGGGTGGAGTCTGTGGAATGTTGAAAATTTAACATTGCTGCACCTATATCCCGGATAAAAGTAAAGGTATTGAGGGATGTATTAAGAATATTACGAAGATTCATAATGATTTGACCCAGCTGGAGGTTGACAGTGCATGGGAAAAATTTAGTAAAGGTCTTTTTAAAATAGGTAACTGGTTTTCCGTTTTTGGAAGTAGTTTATTAGGAAAGATATTGATACCTATGATTCCAATTGCACTAGTGATATTAATGATAATTATGACATATAAATGTTGTAAGGGAAAAATTAAAACGAGGTCAATAATTGAAACAAAGAACAAAAGAATGGGCAGAAAAAGAAAATGGGAAGAAATAGATTTAAATGAAAGACAATTCGTATGGGAAAATGAGTGAAATGACATAAAAGAAAAAATTAAAGAGTGTGTAAGGACTAACATAGACACTAAGATTTAATGTTATACTTGGCAGTTGGTAATAATGGGTATTTTATGATGGCTCTAAAATGCCATCAGAAGGAGGATTGATGGAGCAAGGATTCGAGGAAAAGAAACTTGCTTGAATCAACCTCTCATTAACAGATACTAACAGAAAGAAATAATAGATAAAAGAAAATTAACACACACGCGACATCCATACATGGGGAAAAGGCTTAATGCTTGCTTAAATAACAGAGATTAATCTGCTGCCTAACAAAAAAATTCCGCTTGAAACCGAAAATTGTCTTGCGCATGTGCGTATTAGTGTTGAGTAAGTAACCATGTGATTAACCCATTGGAGAAGGAAACTCTCACGCATGCGCAAGAAGTCATTAACAGTAGGTCTCGAGGCACCATGTGCCCAGCATATGATTGCGTGAATTTAGAAGAAACTGTCGCTGCTAATGCTTTTGCTTAACAAAGAAGAAAATAACATGGGATAGAGTAGAAGTGGGTGGTGAACATTGATAATAACATATTTGAGAAAATAACATCTGTTTATGATTTTTTTGATTAATAAGGTGCATTTGTGCCTGATGTGCTAAGCCAAAAGAAAAGATGGCGGTTGAGACGTAATAGAAGTCAAGTCTGCGCACTGAAAGGTTGAAGTGACATGGTGACCAGATCATTGACCGACTGCCAAGAACCAAGGACGAGACGCCTGAGAATGTTTTTTTAACTGTAGAAGTATATACATTTGTATCTAATCTGTTTATGAACATGTGAGAGAGGAAGTTTTTCTGAAGTATGCATAAATTAAATGGGAAGGGTTTATTGAACAAAGGATTAGTTAAGGAAAAAAGGATGACGACATGAGGTGATGACAACTCCCCTGCCCTGGCCCAATCGCAGTTCCGGATTCCCGAATACTTGCAACTTTGAGGGTGGGATATGCAGAAGTAAAGGTTATAACTAGAATATCTTAAGAAAAGAGTAGAGAGACTTGCTGGGTTTTGAGATTGATGCTGACCTCGATGCTAAGTGAGGAGTGGGCGAGAGCTGCGGCTGGAGAAAAAGAGACTGGGAAGATTCAATATTGAAAGACAGCTTGAATAGATTGAAGAATATCGAGGAGGGAGAGAGTTTGAGAGAGGAATGCGCTCCGGTGTGTCGGGTACTAGAGAAGTGTAATAAGTATAATCCTATCCTTCACTTGTCCTTTAGTCTTTGTCTCCTGACTCTTTATCAGGTGACCTTCACCAATCCTTTTGGCCAGGGGTTGCGTTTCCTATTTCACCACTTCGTAATTATATTACTGTCTTAAATTTGCATAACTTTTCCAAATGTAAGATATGTTATGTCTTTTGTCTCTCCATCTATCCACTCCTAACATATTGAATTGTTGAGTAGATTTGGGAACTGAATTTATTTGATAAATGATCCTCTCCCTTGAAAGTTGATGGAGTTGGCACTGTGAATGTGTATAAATGAGCATTCATTTTGAATGAGTTATTAGATGAAATCTGTGATTACTTTATTAAAGGCTATAGGTTAAAATTAGTTAAAATTGTTATTTTCACCATCAACTACTCGACTAATGGTCTATTGACCAAAGGAAGAGTGTTGATCTGTGAAGATTAGTTAGGTATTGACTAATCGGGATCAAAGAAATAAAACTTGACCCCCAGCGGAATAGCTAGGAAATTTGAATGTGTATATGGGCCCAATGTGAATTTATTGTTGACTGTTGAGATTTAAATCTCTGGTCTTCCGCTGGACCTGAGGCAAGATTTTTTTCACACTGAGGGGAAGGGCAAAAACAGATGGCTCGATACAGACCCATCTCAGCACCTGGTTATTAGAACTACTATTGCTAAGCACCAGTAGGACCTGGCCAACTTAAAGCCCTAAGATTAACTCAAAATGATGCCTCCCTGCACAATTTGATCAGGGGTCCTGGGTCTCATATATATCACGGATATTCAGTGGCCTTGGGCTGAATGGGCCCCCCCTTAAAGGGTTGTGGGCCCCTTGAGGAACTGGGGGTCCCCTGCACCACAAGAGCTGCAGAGTGGTCATTGTTACGCTCCTGCCCCTAGTAACTGCGTGAAACCCTTTTCTCTTACAACATGTATAAAAGGCGTTCCTGCATTTTGCGTATGTGCAATATGGAATAGTGTTGCCTGAGCTAAATGGTGGCTGTGTGTCAGCAGCGCAGGTCTGTTTCAGCAGCACAGGGCATGATCGTCGCTCCCACTTCTGTCTACTTCCGGCTCCTCTGTCAGCGTAGAATATTTCGAAGCACTTCCAAGCAGATGAAGAAACTTCACATGAGGTGCTATTGGTTTTTCTTGCCTTGGAAGTTAAAGACACAGCGACAATGCATCCCAGTTCCCTGCTCTGAGTCTGAGGAGAAGGCCATTAAATCAACATAAACGTATTAACATTGCATGAGAATTGATTGAGGCTGGACTGCTGCACTGCTCTCCAAAAAGGGAATATGTGCTGGCCGCTGGGTATACTTCCAGAGTAGAAAAGAGAAGATCTGAGGTAAACCAAAGATGCCCAGATCTGCATGCTGTCCTATTGCCAAGATGATGCTTTGCTGGTGGCTGTCCTTGCCTGCCTTGGTGCTGTGTGTGTGGCAAC
Organism: Lissotriton helveticus; assembly: GCF_964261635.1. Taxonomy (NCBI): domain Eukaryota; kingdom Metazoa; phylum Chordata; class Amphibia; order Caudata; family Salamandridae; genus Lissotriton; species Lissotriton helveticus. The sequence continues at coordinate 758,845,182 of NC_136073.1, forward strand.
GAACTCCAAGAAGAAAAAGAAAATACGGACAGACTATGCATCTAGATATTCTAGATAACCCTTAGTAGAGATGAGGAGTGTGGAGCCATGTTGTGTAGAAATCAAATTATTGCGCCTCTCAGAATGACAAACATATTTTTGCAGAATTATTCTATAAAATTGCCAGCTTTGAATTTCCATATTTAGGGCCATATGTATCAAGATACCCATATGCGATTCCCAAATAGCGATTTTTAAGAAATCGCTATTTGAGAATCGCAAATGGGTATGTATGTACAAAATCACATTTTTTGGGCGATTTCTAAGAATTCCTTAATTGCGATTAGCAAATTGCGAATTAAGGAATACTTTCCCATTCATTTCTAACGGGCCAGGAGGCCCTAAGGAATGAGTGGGAAGTTATTCTCAATTTGCGATTCGCAATTTGCTAATTGCAAATTGAGAATAATTTCAAGGGTGCAGGGGTGTCCAAAGGACACCCTGTTGCACCCCTGAAATATGCATGTATGTGCATCACATGGCACTTTGAAAAATGCAAAAATTTGCATTTTTCAAGGAATTCGCAAATTACCACCAACTAGAAGTTGGTGGTAATTTGCGGTTCCTTAAGGGCATTTTGCTAATTTTTTTTGCTACATATGTTGCATTTAAGGAATCGCAAAATTTGCGATTCCTTAAATGCAATTGCAAAATAAGGAATCGCAAATTTTGCGATTCCTTATTTTGCACCAGTTTTGCTTAATACATTCCATTTAGCAAATTCGCATTCGCAAAGGCCGAAATTCGCAAGGCTTTTACGAATGCGACTTTGCATGATACATATGGCCCCATGTAGTTTACACAAGTGTTGTTCAGTTACCCCTTTTAAAAACGCAATGAAATACATGATTGACATCATGCTAGTGCAGGTTGGTCTTCCTAAAAGTGTGAAAGTATCAACAGTGTGATCTTTTATCAGAAATATTAGGAGGGACTTTGAGAGATATTTGAAGCCCTCCATTGTCACCTCCTCCTACTCACCCTCTGCATCATTACACCTCTTTTCAGCCAAAACATTACAGATGGCCCATTACATTATTGTTTTTCTTTCACCAAAAACACTGCATGATATTTGTCTCTGTTCCCTAGGGGGCATAATAAATGCTCCTCCCAGGCAGAGCGTGGCACACCTTCACCCCAAGATCAATACAGCCCCACCACCAGGGGAGCCCACTTCCCAATTTGAAGAACTCCGTTCTTGTCCTAAGAAATAGGCAACCCAGTCTCTGGAGTACTCAGTACGGTAGGAGTTTTGGCCAGTTCCAGTGGTTTTAAAGACATTATCATTCCCAAGTTTGGATCATTTAATTCAGTCTTTTTACTACACTGGTACCCCCTTGTTTTGCTGGAATATTTCAACTGCGACTGGTAGAAGCCAACATCCAGGTGTCCATCTGAACAAACTGGTTTCTGTTGAAAAGGTATGGAGAAGATCCAGTGAAGGACTTTGCGGGTGAATCCCAATCGATACTTCAGGGTTTGTATGCGGGTGGTCTGGGCGACTGTCAAAGGTGGCTGAGAGGTCCAACAATATCAGTAGACCCAGGTCATCCTCCTCTGTGGTCAAGAGGCTATAGTCTATGATGTGTAAGATTGAGGTCTCCATGCTGCAGCATGACCTGGGGCCAGACTGCTAGTTGTGCAAGAGATGCTAAGCATTGATGTGATTTTGAAGTTGGACATAAACTACTCTTTCAATGATCTTGATGAAGACACCTACATGGTCCAGATTAACCTAGAGGAACATATTTCTACCCTAGCATCCTTCATGTATTAGGGAGGATGTGATAACCAAAGACAAGAAGCACTGTTTGAGCCACTGTGCCAAAATCTCTGAGCCATCAAGTTACGAGCAAGGCCGTGGTCTGTATAGTTCAAGAGCCACTGCTGAAGGAGTAGGATCACTGCATGCGTCCATACCACACCACCAAAACTGAAACTACAGACTGCAGCTAACTGGTGGCCTAAAGCTGTGAGTGGAATAAGAGCTGAGACTGTAGAGCAATGTATGCAAAATGAACTTACCATCTATACGCCAGGGAAAAAAATGCTTGGTAAATATAGCACTGATTCCAAAGGGTATACCGGCTCAGGCTATGTAGCAAACGGGGTTACAAGCCTGTGTCTGAATCCCGATTACACTTCTTAGTATTATGTTATGCATATATTTTAATCCGGAAGATGGGTTGGACAGTAAATTATTATATCTCTTGGTTACTCATTGAGTTATTAGATATTATTGCCCACTCCACAGTACATCTCTGAGAAGCCTTTGAGTTCTTACCCTTGCTATTGTGTGAGTCGAGTGCAGAAACAATGTACTTGCAAAGTCACTGTAGTACAGAGCAGGGGACATCAGTGGCAAATGACCTCAACCCCCATGTTGGTGGGGCCCAATAGACCCTGTTTGCTCTGTGGGTCCCTGAATGGGTCTGACTAACAATAATCTAAAGTATTCAGCACAGATATTGGTCCAGACACAAGAGTAAGTGCTTCCCAGTTTCTTTCTGTTTTAGTCCCTTATCTGCAAGCAGCGGAAGAGCTTAGAAAAAGGCTCAATCAGGAAAGTAAATGCTATAAACCAGAAATGGTCCAGTGGAGGGATTTTAGCCATTGAAGTATGGGACCTGACATTAATCCTTTCAGCCATACACCAGAATATGTTAGTGTTAGACTCTTGTGAGGGCCACTGTGCTGAGGCTTGTCCCTGGGTCCCAGGAGAAAGCAACCCTGCTTTGCAATCTCACTCTTCTGTATCTGCCACAGTGTGTAGGGCTTCTTTGCCACCTCAAATATACATTAGCAAAACATTCCCACTGCCCTCTCCACACAGTCCGAGAACTGACCACTTCATAATGGTCTGGGCACCAAGCATCTCTTCACTGCCTTTTAGCTTTCTATTCTGCTAACATGATGTCATGCAATGTGTCTATTTGCTGGTCGCCGTATGGCTAGAAAACCACTCACCCAACCATAGAGAGTTCGTTGTATGTAAGTCCACTCCACTTGTGCTGACCACCGCGAAAGACATAGCGAGGTTTAGACTTCCCAACATTGCCTAAGATGCGACAAGGTGAAGGTTCATATTTGTGGCCAAGGTACAATCATGACCATTGCCATTGAATTGCAGAAATAGAATTGAACTTCTTAAATGAATGAGATTCTCTTATTGACAATTGAACACTATTTTACTGCTAAATGAAGATTAAAAATAAAGGAACCATGCAAGAATTACAACTCTATGACAGTGCTTAATTTGAGCCAGTGGTTTCCGTTGCTCGGCACATACACTCAATTGTCAACACAGCGCTTGTGACAGTCTGCCACAAGGTGGCGCTGTCCGAGATGACCACAAAAACAGTCAATTATTAATTCAATATACACTAAAAATGACTATTACCTGCTGCCCAAGCAATTCTCATAGCTGTGCGGGCCTGGAATAGTCAGAAGTGTCACACTTGTATGAGTGTGATGGTTATAAGTTGTGTTTGTACTGTCATTCAAAGTACTTTATTCGGTTAGAAATATAACCATAAAAGCATAACACATAATATTACATTCACAAGAAAAATAAAATGACCGAAATTTTCAATAAAAAAAAAATGTAATTCCATAGTCACAGACTATTGGAAAACAAGGTAATAAAAGAAATATTACTTTAATTCATTGCTTTTTAAAATTCCCATATGGATAGTGTCTATGTCCATACATTTTAATCCATCAGAGTTAGACCCAAAAGTGGGTCGAATTGATTAAAAGTGGGGATGATATAACCACTCAATGCAAAACCACTTCTACCCGTCATGTAATTGCTCTGTGCTTTTAGACATGGGGACGGGACATATAATGTTCTGGGGTAGAATTCACTTAGGCTCCAGGTGGATATAGGACCATCTCCTATTTGTGGCTGCCGTGATTGAAGATGTGGGACGACGTATTTACTCCTGAATTTTACAAGTACCAAATCGCCTGCAATGTCTTTTGGAAGAGGTCCTAGCCAGCCCACCCTTCTAACACTTAGTATGGTACCATCGATGTTGGATGGCAGAGGTCTATTCTTAGTTAGCCAGAACATGACCTTGTTTCTTAGGTCCTGTTGTCTTTCGTTTTTCCCCTTAATGAGTTCTGGTACTCCCGAGAGGACGCACACAAAAGGAGCGGCCTCCGGTGGTAAATGTAGGAGATTTGTTTTATATGGCATATTCTCACTGTTAGCCGCTAACCCCTTATGTATTATAGATGCTTTGTTTGGCCCTACTCTAGGATAAGAGCTCCGTACTGTTGGGCCTGCTTTCGAGGAGTTTAAAGTTGTCTTTTGTGGGGTTACTAATTGGTTACGGGTGGTCTTACTTTGTATGGTAGTTTTAGGCTTTTCTGTGGAGGCTGGGCGCTGTGGCTGAGCGGATCCTGCCAGAGTTTTTATGAGTGGCGAGTTGGCCTTAATCGCTTCCTCGACACCCGTGAGCCTATCCCCTAAGCTGATCATTTTTTCAATCAGGGGAGATAATAAAGTTTTCATCATGTTTTCGATCGAAGCCAATAAAGAAGCCTGAGTAGGTGTTTTAGGGGTGGCAGTACTGGGAGTGTTGGGCAGTGGGGGATTTGGGTTTAGTTTTTGTTGCTTTGCTTGACTCCCCATTTGTTTAACCCCATCTCTCTTCCTTTTAGCAGAAGAGACCTGTGGTGACACTTTAGATTTAGAATTTACCTTTAGTCGTGCAAGAAGGGGAGTACCCTGGGAGCTTTCAGTTAGTTGGAATTGTCTACAGGGCTGGGGACTAATGGTTGCTATAGTGCAAATAGGGGCACTAATTTGCACGATTCCTGATTCCACAGGGGCGTACGTGGATTTGCATATTTTATTTAGTTCCTCCAGCAATGATATTTCTGATGGTGCATCAACAGTCTGTGCAAGAGAACATATACTAGAAGGACTATCCATGACGGGGGATCGTTCTATTCTCTCTAGTTCACTGGAAATGGGGAGAGTTGCCCTCTTTATGAAGTAGTCCATCGTTCCCTTAAGCAAGTCACTCTGGGAGGGAGTATTTTTGGTATCCTCCTTGCGGGTCATAGCGAAGTGGCTTATATAAATCAAAACTGGTTCAAAATCCACCACCAAAAACAAAAGTTCAGCAATGGTGACGCTTTGGAGGGACCTGTAACAAACTGGGGAATGACAATGAGTATCTGTACCTTTTGTCTTTGTTTTACTTCCTTCCGTAGTTCAAATCAAAAGGGGGTGCCCCGTCCCGGCCTCTTCTGACCTGTGATGGCCGCAGATGGCCCGCCCATGTCCCGGGCTTCTCCCGGCGCCGACCCGCGCATGTTCCCGCGACGCGGGGGGTAGTTTTGAATTTATGCACCTCCTGGCGCGGGTCAGAGCGGCTTCCTGCCGCAAAGGACGCTGGGGATTGTAGTTCCCCCGGGCCGGTCTCCCCAGACACTGCGGCCGAGCTCAGGTGTTCTAGCGCTTCGGCGGCAGCAGGAGACCCCAGCCAACAGTGACGGCCAAGCAGTGGTTCACAAAGTGCCTCCCCAACTTCCCCCAACAACGAGCAGGGCTCCAGGCTAATGCAGGTATGTCCCCCGCTCCACAGGGGGTAGCCTTGAATTTATGCGCCTCCTGGCGCGGGTCAGAGCGGCGTCCTGCCGCAAAGGACGCTGGGGATTGTAGTTCCCCCGGGCCGGTCTCCCCAGACACTGCGGACGAGCTCAGGTGTTCTAGAGCTTCGGCGGCAGCAGGAGACCCCAGCCAACAGTGACGGCCAGGCAGTGGTTCACAAAGTGCCTCCCCAACTTCCCCAACTACGAGCAGGGCTTCGGGCTAATGCAGGTATGTGCCCCGCTCCACCGGGGGTAGCCTTGAATTTATGCGCCTCCTGGCGCGGGTCAGAGCGGCTTCCTGCCGCAAAGGATGCTGGGGATTGTAGTTCCCCCGGGCCGGTCTCCCCAGACACTGCGGCCGAGCTCAGGTGTTCTAGCGCTTCGGCGGCAGCAGGAGACCCCAGCCAACAGTGACGGCCAGGCAGTGGTTCACAAAGTGCCTCCCCAACTTCCCCCAACAACGAGCAGGGCTCCGGGTTAATGCAGGTATGTCCCCCGCTCCACCGGGGGTAGCCTTGAATTTATGCGCCTCCTGGCGTGGGTCAGAGCGGCTTCCTGCCGCAAAGGACGATGGGGATTGTAGTTCCCCCGGGCCGGTCTTCCCAGACACTGCGGCCGAGCTCAGGTGTTCTAGCGCTTCGGCGGCAGCAGGAGACCCCAGCCAACAGTGACGGCCAGGCAGTGGTTCACAAAGTGCCTCCCCAACTTCCCCCAACATCGAGCAGGGCTCCGGGCTAATGCAGGTATGTCCCCCGCTCCACCGGGGGTAGCCTTGAATTTATGCGCCTCCTGGCGCGGGTCAGAGCGGCTTCCTGCCGCCAAGGACGCTGGGGATTGTAGTTCCCCCAGGCCGGTCTCCTCAGACACAGCGGCCGAGCTCAGGTGTTCTAGCGCTTCAGCGGCAGCAGGAGACCCCAGCCAACAGTGACGGCCAGGCAGTGGTTCACAAAGTGCCTCCCCAACTTCCCCCAACAACGAGCAGGGCTCCGGGCTAATGCAGGTATGTCCCCCGCTCCACCGGGGGTAGCCTTGAATTTATGCGCCTCCTGGCGCGGGTCAGAGCGGCTTCCTCCCGCAAAGGACGCTGGGGATTGTAGTTCCCCCGGGCCTGTCTCCCCAGACACTGCGGCCGAGCTCAGGTGTTCTAGCGCTTCGGCGGCAGCAGGAGACCCCAGCCAACAGTGACGGCCAGGCAGTGGTTCACAAAGTGCCTCCCCAACTTCCCCAAACAACGAGCAGGGCTCCGGGCTAATGCAGGTATGTCCCCCGCTCCACCGGGGGTAGCCTTGAATTTATGCGCCTCCTGGCGCGGGTCAGAGCGGCTTCCTGCCGAAAAGGACGCTGGGGATTGTAGTTCCCCCGGGCCGGTCTCCCCAGACACTGCGGCCGAGCTCAGGTGTTCTAGCGCTTCGGCAGCAGCAGGAGACCCCGGCCAACAGTGACGGCCAGGCAGTGGTTCACAAAGTGCCTCCCCAACTTCCCCCAACAACGAGCAGGGCTCCGGGCTAATGCAGGTATGTCCCCCGCTCCACCGGGGGTAGCCTTGAATTTATGCGCCTCCTGGCGCGGGTCAGAGCGGCTTCCTGGCGCAAAGGACGCTGGGGATTGTAGTTCCCCCGGGCCGGTCTCCCCAGACACTGCGGCCGAGCTCCGGTGTTCTAGCGCTTCGGCGGCAGCAGGAGACCCCAGCCGACAGTGACGGCCAGGCAGTGGTTCACAAAGTGCCTCCCCAACTTCCCCCAACATCGAGCAGGGCTCCGGGCTAATGCAGGTATGTCTGGTCATTGGCAGCGCTGGCAGGGACAATTAAAAAAAAAAAATAAAAAAAAAGCTGCAGTGGCCCCCTGGTACTTATGTTTTTTTGTTTTTTTTACAAATTAAGCACTGCCCTACAGGGACTATGGAAGGCACATAGATGTGAAAGGTTTTGTGCTGCTTTGACAGAGTGTTTGCTACCCTAAACTTGGTTTAAGTGTTTGAAATGTGTGGCTTCCGGGGTCAGTGGTTTGCACTCAGCAGTTGCCTTCCTGCTGGACCAGGTGGATGAGTAGTGCACAATCTGAATTATTCTACTGCATTCAAAGTAAGTATTACCTAAGAAGGTTCTGTTGCATGGACTGTGCTGCTTTGATTGAGTGCTACGACAATCTGTGTTTATATATTGAAGAAATACTCAGTCCAGACAATATTGCCTTGCCATAAATAAAGCACCCATCAAGAAGCCGCCATGCCAACAAGTATACCTTCAGCGGCCCATTATGTTGCAGTAGTCATGACTCCATTAAGGTGGATGTATGACGTTACAACGCACACTTTTACAATACATACCTTTACAACACATTTTTTACAACGCAACATCCATTACAACGCATTCCATTACAACGTATGCCATTACAACGAAATTTTAAAAACTACATTTACAACGCATTCCATTACAACGCATAGCATTACATTGCATGTTTGGATAGTGTAGGGGTAAAAATTACTATTCTAACTCCAGGGGGTGCAACAGTAGGGTAAGTGTTGGATAGTGTAGGGGTAAAAATTACTATTCTAACTCCAGGGGGTGCAACTGTAGGGTAAGTGTTGGATGGTAATGTTATGCGTTGTAATGATATGCGTTGTAATGACTGCGTTGTAATGACATGCGTTGTAGTGGTATGCGTTGTAGTGCCATGCGTTGTGATGGTTGCGTTGTAATCGCATGCGTTGTAATGGATGTTGCGTTGTAAAATTTTTGTTGTAATGGTAGTGCGTTGTAAAGGTTGTTTCCCATTAAGGTTGTGTATCAGTGTTCATGCCCCAACCATAATCCTATTACAGAAACATGTCCTGCTAAATAGTGTCTGCACAAGTCATCAACTGACCATCACATGGTAAGCGCATCATTCGTCACCATCACCCAGATATTGTCCCAGAAATCTTGCCTCCAACAGACAGTTATCTTGTCAGTAAGCATGCTTCCTTGAATAAGTTATATCAAGTAATCAGGCAGAGGAGTATAAAGTGCCAGTGCAGGCAGCCTGCTAAATGCAGAGACAGTTGTTTGCCTTTCTCTTTGATTCAATGCAGGTTTAAAAATCACTCAACATATTTGTGTAATTGTATTCATTTACCCGCATAAATGGAAGAATGGAGGGCTTATACATGCCACTTAATTTTCAGCTGTAAGTCAGTGTCACTCCTGGGTTTGATAATGTAGCCCTAATTTGTTTCTTTTTTTTCTTCTTTTGTTCTTGATGTTTCATGGGAGAAGTGCATGCTTGAACCTTTTCCAAGACTAATGTGTGATGCAGGTAAGTGCTGTGGATTGGATTCAGGAGGGAGGGTCATCTGTTTCTTCTCGATGACATGTGCCTCGTATCTGCTTTATGGATACATTGTGACCAGTGTTGTGCGTGTGCTAGAATCTACGTTGGCTTTTGTTCTCACCTTCAGGGTGCAGCGCACTAAAACTCTGGTGGGTGGAGTTCATTCCATTTATGACAATAACTTAAATAACTAAATAAATAAATGCAATTAATATGTGCTATCAACCGAATGCTGGTTGCATGAAAGTCATGTTGCAGCCGTGGACTTAGGCAACATTTGGATGCAGTTGATGTGGGCGTGTTTGCGCTGTTGAATTAAGGCATCTTACGTAGGATTCAGGTGAGTCGTGAGTAGGTGGTGTACATATTGTCTAGTGGAATGCAACTTTCTTTTTTTTACAGTTTTATTCAGTGTGAACTCGACCCGAAGGTATTGGAGCGCTTTGCATGAGCACCAGTTATGTTACACAAGAACACATCCATTTTTGGGAGGCACGGGGAGATTAGGGGCCAGATGTAGGAGGCCATTTACCGACCGGTAACGGCCGATTTCGGCCGTTACCGACCGGTAAATGGGTATTTGGGATGTAGGGCATCATTTTACAGATTCTGTAAATTTATCAAATCGGTAAATTTACCGATTCTGTAAAATACCAAATCGGTATTTTTACCGATTCAATAAATCCCAGATGTAGGTGGGACTCTTCTGAGTCCCAAAGGCCTTACAGATTCGGTATTTTACCACCCAATCCAATTGGGTGGTAAAATACCGAATCCAGGTGTGCATGCACATGTGTGCATGCACACCTATGCCATGTGACAGACAGACGTGCCCTTAGGGCATGTCTGTGTGCCACATGGCACACATGCCCGTCTTTGGGGTGCTAGAGGGTGTCAAAGTGACACCCCCTGCACCCTTGCTGAAATCGGTATTTACCGATTCTGTAAATACCGATTCGGTAATGCCCATTGATTCCTATGGGCTTCAATGCCCATAGGAATCAATGGGCATTACCGAATCGGTATTTACAGAATCGGTAAATACCGAATCTTAACGATTCGGTATTTACCGAGTCTGTGTTACCTACATCCCCCCCTCTATTTTACCACTTCTTAAATACCGAATCGGTAAAATTCGGTATTTAAGAAGTGGTAAAATAGAATTACCTACATCTGGCCCTAAGTGATTTGCTCAGAATCACAGGATGTTCGGCCAACGCTTGAGACTAGAACCTGATTCCCCAGCTCCAAAGTTGGCAGCTTTGGCCATTACGCCACATCCTCTTCCACAACTGTTGTATGTGTGTGATGTTAAATTTGGAATCTGTTCCATTCAAGTAGCGCTCTCTTGTGCTGTGAGACTGGTGCCAGAGGAGTTCTAATGAAAGACGGCTCTTTGGTGCAAGGGCTGTCTGTCTGTCTGCAAGTGACGTGGATGTGTATGGTACAGCTATGGGTGGCTTTAGGTATTGATGTACTGTGGGATAAGAAAGCCTGAATTTGAATGGTGTGGATATGTCCCTGACCCTTTTTGAGTGGCTAATCAAAAAACAAAAGCTCTGATTTGACTGGATGCGAAAACTAACCCGGTAAAATCCCTATGGCTCCGTGGCCAGCAGTGAGCTGTCCCATCCTATCCGCACCCTGATCAGCTGGTGGACCAACCATTGCTCTCCATGGCAGCCCAGGAGCCTACCCTACACTTGCCACCAGCCCCAAATAGTCAACCACTTGATGTGCCATCCCAGTCCAATTTGCCAACTGTTCAAAGCAGGTGGTAAGTGGGACCAATAACCTATCAGGGAGCTAACCTATCGGGTCTGAGCCCGCTTTCTGGGGAAAATCATTTAACTTTCTTTAGAGGAGAGGGCTGGTAGGAGAGAGTGTGGTTTGTGCCCAGGGTGAATCCAAGTGACTTGGCATTCAGTGAAAGTTACTGTTCAAAGCTGTCGAGGTTCATGCCATGTAATTGTGTAGGGATAGTAATGTATCTTTTTTGTTATTCTTGGCAAGTAACAGGAATGTCCTCCTGGTTGGGTTGAGCTTTAGCAATGTGCTGAAGTGTTTGATGAATAGGATGGCTAGGACTGAGGAGCCCTTCACAAACAACTTTGTGTCATGGTCACATCAGTGACCCTTGATTCTGTGATCAGACTTAATCCAGGAAATGTTTTGTGAATTATTTTATCTCTAGCAAAATATGCTTACATTTTTCCTTATAGATGGGGGATTTATTTTTCAGTGGAAAAAACATTTCTCTTATACTCCTACCAGATGTAGGGGGTGTTCCCTTCCTCCTCCCACCCTAGAAAGGAGTTAACTCTTGTCAGCGAAATCTCTGATCATTTCAACCCTGCAATTTCACTTATTTTGCAAGTGTGTTTTAAGTGATTGCATTTTAGAGAGTGCAAATTCAGGGAGGGGGGCTGAGAATAGAGGGACTTGCTGTCTGCTCAAAAGGCTCTTGTATAGTTTGAGGTGGGACTCCCACATGAGGCAATATACTCAAGGTTTCAGGCTAGGCCTGGGGAGATTAAGTTAGCTATCCACGGTGTTATCATGATAGTCTTTACTCCTCAAGACACATCTGCAGCTGCCGTCTATTTATTGTGCATCCACTCATGTACTTTGATGCAAAGCCGGATTTACTAAAGTCTGCAAAATCTGCGTTTGTGCCAAAATGGTGGGCCTACCCGACCTTGAAGTAAGAAGCAGAAATATGTTTATACATATATATACACACACATATATATATATTATATGTGTATATTATGTATGTATGTGTGTGTGTGTGTGTATATATATATATATCAGCCGGCAGCCTGTGACTTCACGGGGGGGGGGAGTGCTCACTGCAGCTGCTCTCCACGACTCGGCCTGAACTGTGATTGTGGCTTGGGCGTTGGGAGCCTGAGGAAATCTTTGCACTTGAAACACACGGACGGCACCCGCCACTACAAGGCCCCCCCTCACCAGGTATTTTCGAGCACGCATTTGAAGCGTATTACTCACCCTGTTACTCTGACATTCTTCTGTTGCATGCTGGTTACTGTGGTCCCATACTGGAGCACAACTGCCATGAGTGAACAGGGTCAGCTGCTCCCATACTTATGGGAGGACCTATGAACTACGTGAGGAGGGAGAAGGTTCATTCCGGTGGCGTAAGGCGTCTGAGGAAGGCTAATGAAGCTGAAATGCATCACGCAGCGCCACATTGTGAAAATTAAAGATTTCCAACCGGTTCCCCTGGTGTCCTTGGTCTACTTTTATCAAAGTGGTCTTTCTTCGTATTTCTACGTGACTGCCAGGAGCACGCCTCAAGGACCAGTCCAGCAAAGAGTCTCGGGTTTTAGCTGGCAACAAACTCTTTTCATCAAGCAATTGATTACCCCGAGACCGCCACGAAAACAGGCCATGCAAGTGGTTGCTGTCAGCCGGCAGCCTGTGACTTCACGGGGGGGGGGGGAGTGCTCACTGCAGCTGCTCTCCACAACTCGGCCTGAACTGTGATTGTGGCTTGGGCGTTGGGAGCCTGAGGAAATCTTTGCACTTGAAACACACGGACGGCACCCGCCACTACAAAGCCCCCCCTCACCAGGTATTTTCGAGCACGCATTTGAAGCGTATTACTCACCCTGTTACTCTGACATTCTTCTGTTGCATGCTGGTTACTGTGGTCCCATACTGGAGCACAGCTGCCGTGAGTGAACAGGGTCAGCTGCTCCCATACTTATGGGAGGACCTATGAACTACGTGAGGAGGGAGAAGGTTCATTCCGGTGGCGTAAGGCGTCTGAGGAAGGCTATTGAAGCTGAAATGCATCACGCAGCGCCACATTGTGAAAATTAAAGATTTCCAACCGGTTCCCCTGGTGTCCTTGGTCTACTTTTATCAAAGTGGTCTTTCTTCGTATTTCTACGTGACTGCCAGGAGCACGCCTCAAGGACCCGTCCAGCAAAGAGTCTCGGGTTTTAGCTGGCAACAAACTCTTTTCATCAAGCAATTGATTTCCCCGAGACCGCCACGAAAACAGGCCATGCAAGTGGTTGCTGTCAGCCGGCAGCCTGTGACTTCACGGGGGGGGGAGTGCTCACTGCAGCTGCTCTCCACGACTCGGCCTGAACTGTGATTGTGGCTTGGGCGTTGGGGGCCTGAGGAAATCTTTGCACTTGAAACACACGGACGGCACCCGCCACTACAAGGCCCCCCCATACCAGGTATTTCCGAGCACGCATTTGAAGCGTATTACTCACCCTGTTACTCTGACATTCTTCTGTTGCATGCTGGTTACTGTGGTCCCATACTGGAGCACAGCTGCCATGAGTGAACAGGGTCAGCTGCTCCCATACTTATGGGAGGACCTATGAACTACGTGAGGAGGGAGAAGGTTCATTCCGGTGGCGTAAGGCGTCTGAGGAAGGCTAATGAAGCTGAAATTCATCACGCAGCGCCACATCGTGAAAATTAAAGATTTACTACCGGTTCCCCTGGTGTCCTTGGTCTACTTTTATCAAAGTGGTCTTTCTTCGTATTTCTACGTGACTGCCAGGAGCACGCCTCAAGGACCCGTCCAGCAAAAAGTCTCGGGTTTTAGCTGGCAACAAACTCTTTTCATCAAGCAATTGATTTCCCCGAGACCGCCACGAAAACAGGCCATGCAAGTGGTTGCTGTCAGCCGGCAGCCTGTGACTTCACGGGGGGGGGAGTGCTCACTGCAGCTGCTCTCCACGACTCGGCCTGAACTGTGATTGTGGCTTGGGCGTTGGGGGCCTGAGGAAATCTTTGCACTTGAAACACACGGACGGCACCCGCCACTACAAGGCCCCCCCTTACCAGGTATTTTCGAGCACGCATTTGAAGCGTATTACTCACCCTGTTACTCTGACATTCTTCTGTTGCATGCTGGTTACTGTGGTCCCATACTGGAGCACAGCTGCCATGAGTGAACAGGGTCAGCTGCTCCCATACTTATGGGAGGACCTATGAACTACGTGAGGAGGGAGAAGGTTCATTCCGGTGGCATAAGGCGTCTGAGGAAGGCTAATGAAGCTGAAATGCATCACGCAGCGCCACATTGTGGAAATTAAAGATTTCCAACCGGTTCCCCTGGTGTCCTTGGTCTACTTTTATCAAAGTGGTCTTTCTTCATATATATATATATATATATATATATATATATATATATATATATATATATATCCAATTACCAATTTTCTTTCCACACACGGAAATAATCCATCACTCCGAAGGGGGTCAGTTTACTCCATATTTATTTAAATGATGGCATCCACGCGTTCCGTCTGTCTCGCGCCATGGTCAGTGACACCACTGATGATATCACTGATGACATCTCAAATCACATTGATTCAGCGGAAGGCCAGGGTTGAACATTTCACAAAACCAAATATTTCAATAGGGCCCAAACACTTTTACCCAAGTGTTCATCCACACTCCTTGGCCAAAACCCGCTGGGGGTTCAAGTTTTATTATACGCCTAAGTTCTGATTAGTTAATTCCCTGTAACCACAAATCAGTTTGAAATAAAATTCAATGCCTAACTAATCTTCACAAATCAACACTCTTTTCTCCGGTCGATGGACCATTAGTTGAGTTAGTTGATGGTGATATTAACAATTATCTAACTAATTTCACACATCTCAATGAAATAACCACAGACTCTGGGTAAGATTCATAAGCTTTATCTAAGATTTCAGTCATAAATTGAATGCTCATTAACACAGATTCACAGTGCAAACTCCATCATTCTTCACATGGGAGAGAAAATTCATTTAGCAATTACATTCATTGACACAAAATGCATTCAACAAATCAAATGCAAAACAAGTGGACAGATGAAGAGACAAAAGGCACAAAACAAATTTGCAAAGAAATATGCACATTTGAGACAGAATTATATTTACATAATGAAATACTGAAAACCACCCCTCTGGCCAAAGAAATGGTAGGGGTCCCCTGGATAAGGATCAGGAGACAAAGACTATAGGACAGGATCAGGACAGGACCAATACTTACTAGACTTCTCTACAAACCCGACTCACCAGGGCGATTCCCTCTCTTACACTCTCTCCCTCCTCGATATACTTCTGCAATCTTCGAATCTAATCAGGCTGTCATTTGCATCTGAATCTTCCCAGACTGCTCTCGCCTCTCTCTCTATCTCTTTCATTGATGATCTTGATGCTCTCTCGATGCAGCACACACATCTCCCTCTTCTAACTTAAAAGTTACTCTAGATATAATCTTTATTTCTACATGTCCCACCTTCAATAGTTGCAAATATTAGTAAAATACGGGATATAATTGGACGGGGCTAGGGGAGTTTTCATCACACCATGCTGACATATTCATTTTTATTAAGGTCCTATTGTCTTGCCAGCCCTTCCCCTTTAGCTCAAACATGATTTTCTCTTCCCATACATATATTGTTGCCATTGTAATAATTCATTCAATATAGGCTACATAGACGAGCGATACACATCTTCTTTCCCACGTCTTCTGTCCTTGGTGTCTGGCAGCCATTCAACTTTTTCGGTCATCGGGTCACATTATGATTTTACTGAGCATGCTCGATTTCTGGTCATCCGTTGCCATTTTCTCCTTCTGTTATAGGCTTAACAGGCCAGAATGTACACTATTAATAAAAGAATCATAAACAGATGTTATTTTCTTTAACATATAATTCTAGTTTGTACATGCGCAAAGCATTTTTCAGAATTAAAGCGGGTTTTGGTTGGTTGCATTTTATTCCACATTAATTAAGCTTCCGTAAAGTCTTTTCTCCCATGTGTCGGTGTCTGGTGTGTATTAATTTTGTCTCAGCTACAGTTTTAACGGTTAGTAAATGTTAATGGAGGATTTCTCAAAGCAAGTTTCGTTTTCTTGAATCCTTGCTCCATCAACATCACTGATGACATCATCCACAGAATCTCTGCATCCTGTCATCCTCTTTACTCCTTTCCTCCATGTCTCTCTTTTCCTGTCTTCTCTTCTTCCGTATTCATTTTTCACCTTCTATACCATCTCCTTTCCTTATTTTCCACAATTGTACTATACCCCTTTTCCTATGCGTTATTCTGTTTTCATTTCTTTCCTTCAGTTCTTCTTCCTTATCTCCTTCTCTCCTTCCTTACTTCACTTCCTTCCTTCCCGTCCAACTATTCCTTGCTCATTGTGTGCTTCACCTCCATCTCCCTTCTATTCACCCTTCCTTCTCTCCTCTTCCTCCCCTTTCCTTTCTTCCCTTCCTTTGTGAGCCTCTCCGCTCGGGCCCCTGCCCTTTGCCAACTCCACACCTTCCCCTTTGTGCTTCCCTTTTCTTCTCCCCTCTTCTTTTCCTGCAGTTTAGATTGGTTCAGTTAGGGGGCAGTCACGGTCACTCTTTCACTGGAATTTACCACAGCCGTGTGATCCTAATGCTCCCAGCATCTCTGCTCCACAGGCAACACTTTGAAGCACCTGCCTGTGATGTATTTTTTAGAATGTTTACAGACTGGCAGACTAACACCCTGCCTTCAAACATGTGCTTCTGCCGGTGATACTGGATATCATCAAAGGCGCCACTCCCAGATATTCATCTCCCGCGCAGTAGCACACCAACGTGGGATTAATGGCGATCAAAGGGGTGAGACAGAATGTTTTATGTTCTGATCGTAGAGATCTATCTGATTTCATGCTCTGAGAAATAAAATGCTAAATATCTGCTTCCTTGATTTATTCAGTTGTAGGTTGCAAACTACACATCGCACCTCGTCCACAGAAGACTGTGCGTTTGCAGTGCCGGTGCAACCGACCTTGCAAACACAAAGCCCAGATTTGCAATGCACAAAAGCGAACTGTGATTCAGAAACGCTATTGTGAATCTCACAGGCCGCTGCATGCACTTCCCACTGTCACATTTGGGCTTTGCAAGCGTATTGCGAATACTGAGATGGAGGGCGCTAGCCCATGCATGCCCCCATCCTGCCCCATTAACCCCTTGCATGCTGATGACGGCCCCCAGCCGTCATGCACTAGGCGCTCGTGTGCTGATTTGCTGGTTAGCATCTTGTTGTGAAGAAATCACTGCTCAAATCTCTGGGGCAAGTTTGCTCAGACGTGAGTCCCTTGCTCACTTGGCCACTGGATTCAAGATAGCCTGGCTGATGAGGATTATGAATCCGAAACCGGTCCCAGGATGCTTGTTTTCGGTCCATGGAAGACATGGCTTGGCAGTTCGGGCTGGACTGTTCCCATGAGGCACAGGGTCAGACTGATTTGCATATGGCCATGTTTGAACTGGGGTGGCTGAGTGAGCTAAAGAATGGTGATGGATTAAACCCAGATCAGTTGACTGGGGGTGAGTGTTTGATTTGCTCAAACGCTCCGTCCATCATCCCCTTTTGTATCGCTTTGTTCGCCCTAAGTGTGGCAGGGTATGCTCAGACGTGAGTCCCTTGCTCACTTGGCCACTGGATTCAAGATAGCCTAGCTGATGAGGATTATGAATCCGAAACTGGTCCCAGGATGCTTGTTTCCGGTCCATGGAAGACATGGCTTGGCAGTTCGGGCTGGACTGTTCCCATGAGGCACAGGGTCAGACTGATTTGCATATGGCCATTTCTGAAATGGGGTGGCTGAGTGGGCTAAAGAATGGTGATGGATTAAACCCAGATCAGTTGACTGGGGATGAGTGTTTGATTTGCTCAAACGCTCCGTCCATCATCGCATTTTGTATCGCTTTGTTCGCCCTAAGTCTGGCAGGGTATGCTCAGACGTGAGTCCCTTGCTCACTTGGCCACTGGATTCAAGATAGCCTGGCTGATGAGGATTATGAATCCGAAACCGGTCCCAGGATGCTTGTTTCCGGTCCATGGAAGACATGGCTTGGCAGTTCGGGCTGGACTGTTCCCATGAGGCACAGGGTCAGACTGATTTGCATATGGCCATGTCTGAAATGGGGTGGCTGAGTGGGCTAAAGAATGGTGATGGATTAAACCCAGATCAGTTGACTGGGGGTGTGTTTGATCTGCTCAAACGCTCCGTCCATCATCCCCTTTTGTATCGCATATTTACAAGCCCCTAACGACACAGGAGCATCACTTTTTGTGACACTCCAGAGGCGTTGCGCCATTCCACATATTTACAAGATGGAGCTAAGCCACTTAACATGGCTTGACGCCACCTAAATATGCCCATTTCCGCTGCAGTCCGCTGCGGCAAATGGACTGGAAATGGGTGTTGCTGTAGGTGTTCAAACGCAACACCCATTGCTTTTTGACGCTGCCACAGATTTACAAGGCTGGGTCAAAGCCAAAAACGAATGCCAGGTAATACCTGGTATTAGAATGCCGATACAAGTAGAAAACAATAATTTCCTCTCGCTTTTTGCTCTTTCTATGGAAAGAGCAAATCACCATTGTTGATTGTTTATGTGCAGGAAGGTGTCTCTTACTGCACATAAACAATCACCCCTGCAGCACAGCCCCCTTGCAACATGGCAGCAGAGTGCCTGTGCTGGCGCTAGGCAGCTTTTTTAGCACCAGCACTAGGGGAAACGCAGGGGTGTGCCGTATTTACATTAAGACGGTGCATCCCTGCATTTTGAAAATGTGTTGGCCTGTCAAATTTCTTTCACGATTGGCCAGGAAAGAGCGACTCCTCCTAATAGTACACATGAAAGGCATTAAATCTCTTTTCTAGAGGGTCCCAGATGGAGCGAAAAAGTCGTAGGAGAAAAACCCTCTTTAGCAATCTTTTAGCTCTTGATTCACCATGAAATGAATGCAAAACTGGATAAACAAGGCACCAAACTCTCCCTGACATCAAGCAACATGAAAAACTCAGATCACCTGATATTACCCAGAAACTGACATCTTTATAGAAACACGTGCTAACCGCAGAACTAACAGAATTCAGCGCCAGGATACCAAGGGGGTGATAGTGTGCTTTATAAGTGTGTATAACATAACATAAAATAATAAAGATCCAAGACATCTGACAGAAGATTCAAAGAAAATTCTAAATGCGAGAAGCTAAGATCAGAGACAAAACTAGTAGGAAATGTGTGATGAATGTGACCAAAATTAAGGGAACAGATTTGTTGGGGTGCATCCATCACTGATAAATGCCACCAATACATATATATATTTAACCAGAACTGTCAATGCAGGAAAAAATATAACTTCACCTTAGATTGGGAGGCTCACTCAGTAATCCTGAATAAATCACTTTTTTTGTGGATTGGTTGCGGCTCTTTCTTCAACATGGCATCGAGCACACAGAGAAGTAGGCCAAGTTTAACATAATTTATCCAGTTGTAAACTCAGCACTACCTCTACACCTCTTCCATTTTGCCACCACACCCTCACCAGGCAACCCTCCAAGTAGTCATGATGGCAGACACACATCTAAGCTTCCGGCATGGATGTAGCAGTCATCCTGGGTAATTCCTTTTTTCTCCTTCAAATTCCACTCCTTTGTCAGCCAAACAAGTTGAGTTTAAGTATTTTATATAAGATTTTTTATAGAGTGTACTCTACCAATGGGTATTAGCATGCTATGCATAAAACAAGGGAAAGATATTCTTCAACAATAACATTCTCATCAACATGAAATTATAAGGCCAGGCAAGAGTGGGTTGAGTGATGAGCCGGGAGAAAAAGTTTTGGTCGAAGAATTCAAAGATTGCACGACAGAAGGGATCAAGAAAATGAACTGGTGGTGCAGTTGCTTAGAGCATTAGTATGCACATGGCATTGAGTATAGCATGAGTGATCAGGTATAGCTAAAGGTAGGTGAATGATGTGTGGCTTCACTGGGGTGACTATGAAGAGGAGATCATGGCACTAAGGAGTCAGGTGAGAGATAAAGGACAGGTGACTAGAAAGGGCAGATAGGCGTGGACAAAGCAAGGAAAAGGGCATAATGAGAAGATGGGCAGGATAATCCAAGGAGAACTGATTGTAGGAAGGGTTCAGTGTGCATTGTCTAGATATACTTTGAAGAAAAATACTTTGTTTTTTTCTGAAAAGTAATTAAGGAGTCAGATGATTTGACCTAACGGAAAGTGAGTTTCAATTTGTCGGTGATGCAGCGGAGATTACTTGAGAGACCACTTTTTGAGTTTTAAATTTTTTGTGCTTCACAGTGTGATTCTGTGGTTCTTGCTGCTTCCATGACTATCGATGGTCGAGAGAATGTAATCAGGTTTGCTGCGATACAAGGGCTACATGCTAGTATACATTATATTCAGCTGTCAACAGGACTTATTGTCAATCTTTTAGTACTGGGGTGATTTGGTTGATTTTTTTTGTTGGAGATAGAAGTCTGGCTGTAGAGTGAAAAGCTGCTCTGATGGGTATTATATAAGATGTGGGTTTACCACCAAGGACAGAATTGTCAAATTAGATTTCGGAGAGAAGTACTGATTGGGCTTTGAATCTAAATTAAGGTCGAAAAAAGGGTCGCTCATGAAAAGATATAAATTGAGCAAAATCCCAAAAGGTTTCACCATAGAGGCCATGACAGGGAAAAAAACTCTCATAAGTAGGCCCTAGAAAGCTCTTGTTTGTTTCTGGATCTGGCTAACATTTGGAGGTAGTCTGTTTTGTCTGGATTTCATATAATTATATTGTTGAACATGCACTTTTGAATCCTCTGCAGATCAAGGACAACATCTTGGGCAGAAGAGATTTTCAAGTCCATCTTGGTATTATCACCATATTGGTTGAGGGTGATCAGCACCCCTGGCCTCTCTGTCAGTATTCCTGGAGACTCCTTATACAAATTCAAGAGTGTAGGGGCTAAAATAATGGCTCCTGGGTGTCACATGCCATGGGAGACCTCTATGATATGTCTTCCAAGCCCAACCAGATGTTTTTGAACACGTACTTCTCCAAAACCACTGTATTGAACAAAACAGGATCATTGTGTTTGGCGTGTTTGGCGTGGAGGTAATTTATTTCACAGTATTATGTTATTAAAAATACATAAGCCTGAACCTTCATTTTACCTTGATTTTAGAATGAAACTTTCGATGCAACATCTATAAATATTGGGAGGTGACTGGATGATCATGGGCTCTAGTTGAGAGGCGAAACAAGGAAAGTGAAATTGCAAAGTTGTGTGCTTTAAAATAGGATTTGTTATTTGCAGGCGGAGAAAATAGTGCTGTTCACCAAAATGTGCTTGAAAGTGTTAATAGGTCTGTGGCATGTGTAAATATTTTACCTATGATCACCCCATGAGAAGTCAGGCTGTAAAAATACAAACCTTGCCACCTTTTACAAAACTTTTAAAATGTTGACAAAGAAAGCAAAATAGGTACATGAAAAGATAGAAAGGATAGTACGTGTAACTATTACTGAGATAACTGCAATTAACCCGTTGGGTGCTGGTGACGGAACCACTCCATCACCAGCCTCGGACGGGCTGTGCTAATGACGGAGTGGTTCCGTCACGGCCCCGCCGCCACGCCTGCGCGGCAGCAATTTCGTGCCTGCGCTGAGCGTTCCATTGAGCGGGCGGGGCCGTGACGGAACCACTCCGTCACAAGCACAGTGCGCCCGAGGCTCATGACGGAGTGGTTCTGTCACAAGCATGGCGGCGCCGCGCGGCCCCCCTCCCCCCTAGCGCTGCGGCAGAATTACCGCCGCAGCCAAGGGGTTAAAGAATATGCAATGTTTATATTGGACATAATGCAAAATAGCCATGAGGAAAAAAAAATAGTTTGTACGGGCTGTGAAAATAATTACACAGTTTTGTGAAAGTGTCAAAGTTTTTTACTTTTGTAAAATGTCATCTGTTGATGAAACTTCCCACGAAGAAGACTGGTGCAAAAGATTTTTCTTGCAAAAAATGTTAGACCTTGAAATTCTCGATCCAGTTGTAAATGTTTGCAAGTGTCTTCACGCAAAATCTTTTTTTGCTCGATTTTTTTAAATATAGCAATGTTACTAAAATTCACAAAGCCTGAATATTTTTTTTAATAAATATCACAAACATTAAGGAGGAAAATATTTGCAACTTCGCAGACTGGCAATATTTTTCTGCAAAATCTGTAAAATGTAAATGTGTGATATAATGAATAAAAACTATCAAAATTATAAAGATGTTACCCCTCTACGAAATATGAGCAGAAGGTATAAGCAATGTATCTTATGTATTTGAAAAACATTGACATTTTCTGCAGGGATTCCTGTGAGAAGAAAATAAAAGTCCAAATCAAAGCACAATGGTTGTCTGGATTTGCATGAACGTATGCATGATTTACCCCTTCCCTACACAGCCTTGTGTTTTCATTCCCTATCATCTTAATTGTTCATATGGTAGTCTTAATTAAGAAATCAAATGCAGGATAGTCCTGCATTTAAAAAATAGTTTGTTACAGCGTTGAGCCTGCATTACAATCAGGGTGCAAATGTTACGCATAAACATCCCTTGTAATTTAATAGGTATTGGATATGCTGCATGGGTCAAAAGTTGAAGTTGATGCTGTTTTTCAGCAAAAATATTTTATAAAAAATACATAAATCAATCAATTGGATCACAAGTGTATAATTCGTTTTTCCTATTTCACACACTATGAAATTATATTCTTGTCATTTTTTTCCTCTTTTTTAATCTCATGTGATTGATTGTCAGCATCACTGCACGTGTAACGATTTAGCAATATCTGCCAAAAACTATTTTCCAAACATTTTAAAGTAGTATGTACTGCCAATACATGTGTGAATGCTGCCTTTGTGTGTTGGAGAGATTTAGCCAAGTGGTTCAGAATTTTAAATTTTCACTGACCTAAATGAGGTAATTGTTGATTTATTATTTCTTCCTTCCTTTCAAAACTGCTGGTCAGAAGCTCAAGGTCATCAACCCAGGAAAATACTATTTAAGGTCAACTACTCACAACGAACTATTACTCTATCAGGGGAGATACAAGTCCTTAAGGGTCATTCTTCACTCTTACTATCTTCTCATGTCCACTTCTTGGTCCTCTTTACTATACTTCCTGCAGCTCCTCCTCACCAGCTCCTCGCTGCTCTCTGGCTGTCTTACTGTGGAGTCCAACCGTCTACAAACAACATAACATGAAATAATACAACAAATATAAAATAATTCTCCATAACAAAGCTGCATGAAACAAAACATTACACAAAATAGTAAAACATAGCGCAGCATAGCATAACACAATATAAAATATAAGAGAACAGAACATAAAATAACATAACACAGCTTAATAGTCCATAACATAAATTACCATGAATAGTCTGTGAATTGAGTGTAAAAATTGGTTCACAGATTGTGAATAGTTCGAAATATAACTCACAATTCAGAACGTTTGAAACATATTGAATCAATAATATCAAATAATTTGTAAGGGACAATAGAAAGCAAACAATAATTCTAAATCTCCATTCAAAGCCTGCAGAACGACTTCCATATTTCCCAGAGAGGAAATCTGCAGAATAGTGCAAATTTTGGCTTTTCAAACAAACATACACGTATATTTTCCCAGCCTTATATGTGTTTGACGTTTTTGGTGTTTAAAATGACGATAACGACTATTCAACAAGGTTCAGTCCCTTACATCAAAGCACTGCAAGCAATATCACTTGTAATGGCATCATTGTTCACCAACAGAATTGAATTGGGAAAATGAGAAAAAAACAAAAATGCCATTGGATAACAAAAAGTTTGCATTTGTACAGCTTCAAAATACAACCAGATAAAATGTGATGTTTATTTTTTTACAAACCATCTCAAACACAAATTCTGCTAAGAGATCATAGTAAACTGCAATGTATTTTATGTTTAGGCAAGTGCAAGCAAGTCAATGTAAGTGTAAAATGACTTTTGACTGAGTTCCTTAATAGCACATAGTTTGGCAAATAATGGAACTTGGGTACAGGGAGAATAAGGTATGTTCCACCAACATACATTACGATCAAGAGTTCTTCAAATATTATTATTTAACTGTTTTTTTTTATCTATTTCACGTTTTTATGGATTTCCTGCCTAACAAAAGTATTTTTAGAAAATGTGTAAAACTGGAATTTATACTAAGAACTCCTGTTGCGGGACAGGCGCCTTAATCGCTAGAAAACATCTTTTCTGTCACATCTTTTTCATAGTCCTTAACATTTTTTTGAAAAGACCTACTGCCCATAATGACTGAGCCCCAAGTTGTTTTTTTAATTTTGTTCAACATTCCATAAAATCTTTTTCACAAGTTTAAGAATCTTTTTTAAGTTTTCCTGTCCAGTATGGGTACACTATCCTAAGTCCACGACAGAACATTTGACATAAATACCAAAATAATGCCCACGAATGAGAATATTTCCAACAATTAGGACTATGTGGAGTACAAATTATGCACATTGTGGCCCAGATTTATGAAGGGCTTGTGTTGTCCTTGTGTGGTGCAAAATGATTCAAGGAAACGCAAGCCCTTTATAGAGATTTTGATTCGGTCCCAGGTTTACTAAGGGAAGTAAACCTGGGATTGCTTCAAAATGGTATACCATCCCAACAGACGAGTAACGAGCAGATCTATCTTCATTTCTCATAGTTATTTCCTCTTTCGACATGTGCTGCATTCTGCAGCACACATAGAAAAAAGAAAATACCTCTAAGTATTGTTTTTGCGCAGGAAGGTTCACCTTCCTGCGCAAAAACAATCCTGCCTGTAACAAAGCCACCCTTGCACCATGGCACAAAGGTGCCTCCGTTGGCACTAGGCAGCACTCAGTGTGCCTGCACAGGTGGAGAGCAGGAATGCGTCATAGCTTAGTAGTGAAAGTGAAAGTGAATATAGTAGATATGGCGCAGTCCTGCTCTCTCCCTATCGCGCAGCAATTTGTCTTGCTGCGTAGCGAGACGTTTTTGTAAATCTGGCCCTTAATATGTAATGAAAATGCAAGGGAAAAAAAAGTTTTTTAGGTTTTAAAAGTGAAGTTTATAAAGTAGGAAAAAGGGAAATAACAGGTAGCAGGTTCACAATATAACATATTAACAATGTATTGAAAACATTTGAAATGAAACAAAGTTTGGACTCAAGAGAGTCGTACTGTAGGTTCGTAAGTACTTCATGTTGGTAAGCCTACTCAGAGAGTTGAATGTCTTTCTCTGCTCTTTTAAAGTAGGGCTTAGCGCCAAGAGAGCACCTTGGAGAACTCAGCACTTGATGATTTGCATGAATGGGCACATTATAAAGGGGAGTTCATTGGAACAAAGGTATCTCACATGGCAGGAAATCCTGACTAGTGAAGTGCCAGTGTGAAAGGATGCTCAGAAATAAAGCACTTCCTCCTGTCAGTGTTTCATCCACACTCAGTGTCAATGTGTGTGAAGGCGTGAAGTCTCTCTCTTACGAACAAACACCACAATTGCTGTCAACATTGTCTACCGTGCGTTTCCACATTAACATCAGCATCTTTGTGGCCCTTTTGTAATGTTTTAAAATGAAAAAAATATCCATTCAATTTCTAAGTTACAAGGAAAGGGATTTTAAAGTACATTTTTTTAGAAAACTGCACAACTATTTCCACTGCCAACTAGTGCTGCCAAGGAAATATTGCTAGTTTGGTGGGAAAAATATGCCAGCGCGTAAATGTTGGACAACCAAGAAACTCCACCACCTATGTGTAGGCCTCTAAACGAATTCCACATGAGTATTCACTTCTGTGATAAACATTTTTCACACCTGTGGTATCAAGCACACTCTATGTAGCAGCTCCCACACCATTTCCAATGTCAGTCCCATCACACAGTTTATTGTGAAGGCACAAAAATGGAAACGACAGAAAGAGTACCATGTCACATGACAGGAAGTATCATAACACAGCATTCCTCTCTACCGGAAGCTCCCGAATGGAGCACTCACTCCTGTCCACATGGATCTTTGGAATGTGTAAATTAATCATGTTGCAAATAGTGCATTGTATACAGCTTGTTTCCCTGTCTCACCACTTGAAGCATTTGATGCACAAAGGTCAGTGTCACAATCTTCTAGCCACATTAACAAACACTGTGGAACACCATGGTTAGTTCTGCAAAAAATGCCATTGGAGAAGACAAATTCCCAGAATTGTTTCACATAATCAAAACTGTTGGGATTTCAGTCTAGCAAAGATGGTATGCTGGAATTCAGACAGTTGAAAAGTTAGGCTGAAGGGCGATTTTGTGGGTTTTCTACTAACAAACAAAGCAGAACACCCACCAACCAGAATCCTAGAATCGTGTTGGTATCGACATGCCCAATGCAGGAGGTTTGCACCCTGGAAGTGCTTGGAAATCTTCTCCTGTCAGTAGTAGAATTAAGTGTGTTTCTCTTGCAGGAATAGAAAAAGAACAAGACTATATTTAATAGGGGTTCAGGAGAAAGAACAAAACATTTGTGTTGTGTCACAGGGTAAAAATCTCAAAACAATAAAGCTAATTGACTTATTTAGAAGCCCTTTGCGCCGCCAGTGCACCATTTTTTCCCATGTTAAAAGTGTGTACAATGCATTGTTGCGCCAGATTTCTCTATGCTGAATTTTCTATCTGGTGGAAATTCTGAATACATAGATACACTCATGAGTATGGCAGTAAAACGACGCCTGGATTAATTTTCCAGGCGGATTTGAGGGATTATTTGTGAATCCCTAAAACGCTGCAACTTTGCTGCAAACGTCTGAAAAATCCTATCAGAGGACATTTCTGCTTAGTGCTGTGAGCACTGTGCACAGTGCCTTAACTTTAACAAGCTCACTGACTACAATTCACAAGGCGGTATCTTTAGTCAAGGTAACATTTTTTTATAAACCAAATGCTCCATTATCATTTTGAGAACACTGCAATCCGTTGTGTTAGGAGGTAGGAATTGAAATGTAAAAATAAATGTCTTATAAAATGAAAAACATAACATAAAAAAATGCTTGATGTGCTTAAGTGTGTCTCAATGGTCATTAATGTTTGTGCCTGGGATTGTATTCTGTGTCGTCTCGACAACCAGTTTTTATTGTTTTTTAGTGTTTCAAAGAGTACTATATGCTGCCTGTGGCTTTGAAAGTATGCTCAGAAAACACATGTAAAAATAGTATCACCCTTTCTTTGAAAAAAATGTTTTGTATTAACCACCCTTGTACATAATGTAATTCCTGTAAAAACAGACAACTAAAATATATATACTGCAAAAGGGGTCATCAAAATACAAGGAACACAAAACTATGTGGTACACAAAAGGATGTCCATGGGTGAACAAGCCTATAGCAAGATTGACGCCTTAATCCTGCTCAACCATGTCATAAGTATATTTGAAAATCTAAAACATCTTGTCAGTGAAGTTTGGAAAAATACTCTCTTTTGGATAATTAACTGTCATTCTAATATTTGAAATATTAAATATGTTAATGTGAGACACTAAAAGATAACAATAACAATATATTTTTTTAAATACTCGCATAAAATATATTTCCTTACACTGCTTCAATTAATTAAACAAAAAAAAAAGTGTAGGTCCCCTGCGGTTTACCTAGGAGCCGTGATTACCAGCTAGTCTTGATTCCGCCTCATGTCTCTTTCTTCCACGCCCTACACGTCCTGTTTCTTTATCTCACTCTTGTAGATTATTTTTCATCCTGTTTTCTCCTGTTGTAACTCGTTTCCCAAGTTTCTCTTTCTCCTTTTGTTCCTTTCTCTGCCTTTCTTTTTCCAGCTCTGGGTCACGGTCTGATGTTGAAAAATACATCTCAGTCCCAAAAATTAGTTCTGGACACCTGCAACCACTGGCACAAATTAAGCACTGCTTTCTCTCCCAGATAGTCCCATCAATTGTTTGCAGTGCTTAATTTGTAAACAAATAAATTCCAGAGATCTTGTCAGGAGACTACTGCAGGTTGCACCACACAAGGTAAACACCCATTACAACGCATTTTTTACAACGCACTACCATTACAACGGAACTTTTACAACGCAAATACTATTACAACGCATTTATTTACAACGCATGTTTTTACAACGCAGGTACTTTTACAACGCATACCATTACAACGTAAGTATTGGTAAGTATATAATTATATTTAAAATGTTATATGTTAGTTTTTTTTTAAAGGGGTATTTTTAGGGTTCAGGGTCAGTTTTGGGTTTTTGGGTAAAGGGGTATTTTTAGGGTTCAGGGTCAGTTTGGGGTTTTTGGGTAAAGGGGTATTTTTAGGGTTCAGGGTCAGTTTTGGGTTTTTGGGTAAAGGGGTATTTTTAGGGTTCAGGGTCAGTTTTCAGTTTTTGAGTAAAGGGGTATTTTTAGGGTTTAGGGTCAGTTTTCAGTTTTTGGGTAAAGGGGTATTTTTAGGGTTCAGGGTCAGTTTTCAGTTTTTGGGTAAAGGGGTATTTTTAGGGTTTAGGGTCAGTTTTCAGTTTTTGGGTAAAGGGGTATTTTTAGGGTTCAGGGTCAGTTTTCAGTTTTTGGGTAAAGGGGTATTTTTAGGGTTCAGGGTCAGTTTTCAGTTTTTGGGTAAAGGGGTATTTTTAGGGTTTAGGGTCAGTTTTCAATTTTTGGGTAAAGGGGTATTTTATGGGTTCAGGGTCACTTTTGGGTTTTTGGGTAAAAGGGTATTTTTAGGGTTCAGGGTCAGTTTTGGGTTTTTGGGTAAAGGGGTATTTTTAGGGTTCAGGGTCAGTTTTGGGAATTTTAGATAAAGGGGTACAAGAAAAAAATAAAATAAAAATAAATATAAATTAAATTAATTAAATTAAATTAAATTAAATTAAATTAAATACAATTACATTAAATAAAAATAATTTTAAATAATATACAATTAAAAAAATTATATATACTTACCAATACTTACGTTGTAATGGTATGCGTTGTAAAGGTACCTGCGTTGTAAAAAAATGCGTTGTAAATACATGCGTTGTAATAGTATTTGCGTTGTAAAAGTCCCGTTGTAACGGTATGCGTTGTAAAAGTATGCGTTTTAACGTCATACATCCACCACACAATGGCCCTGCCATGCTGCTGATGACTGAAACAACACAACTACTAAGCATCACACTCCTACAAGTATGACAATTCAGGCTATATCAGGCCCCCAAAGCTATAAGAATGGCTTGGGCGGCAGGTAATAGTCATTTACAATGTAGAATGAATTAATATTTAACTGTTGTGGTCATCTCTAAATTAGCTTGACATCGTCACCTTGTGGCAGAGTGTCGCATGTGGGCAGTGTAGACAATTAAGTGCGGGTGCTTAGCATTGGAAACCACCGGCTCAAATTAAGCACTGGTGCTTTGGCTTCAAGTTTATTTTATATACTTGATTTACTGTAATTCAGTAGCAACGCAGAGCACACACGTTGAACTTTTCCATCAAAATGCCCCATGTGAAGTGGTGTGGCTCACTGGTTAGAGGCGGCAGACCCGTAAGCAGAGGACGGCCTGGGACCAGGGTTCGATTCCCGACGCGGCAGGGTCGTGGACCAGGGTCAGCGGGCTCGATAATTCTCGCCTCGGTGCCTACTCCAGTCAGGGACCACACTCGGCAACTCTGGGCATTAGCTTGCCTCATCTTCACAACGGCCCCCCAGACCGCCGGGGATGCTTGGTCGCACCTTAGAGATACCCATTAGGGACCATCTCTCAGGGTGAGCCAGGACGGGTTCCCCAGCGGTCGAAGCGGGGAGATACTCCTCCGGGAGTTGATTCTAGCGCTATATAAACCCACAATTAAATTAAATTAAATTAAATATCAGTTTCTGCCACCCTTTTTTTGAGTAAATAGCCCAAAGCCCCAATGTGATAGTTTACCATGCAGGCTACTTTTAACATTTATTGTATTGTATTGTAATTGCATTTATATAGCGCTTACTACCTCTGACAAGGCGTTGGAGCACTTTTTCTGTGAGTAACGAGCTACTCCGGAACCCATAAAGGATTACTGGTGAATTAGTATAGTGAAAATATGAAAGTAATTTGAGGAGTGGATATGTTAGTCAGTTATTTGGATTGAGAAGGATAGTGGAGGGAAAGAAGAGGAAAAAGGGTTTGCATTTATATAGCGCTTGCTGCCCTTGATGTGGTGTTGAAGCGCTTTTTTGGCGAGTAGCACCCTACTTCGGAACCCATAAAGGATTAGTGGTGAATACGTATAGTGAAGTCTAAAAGTAATTTGAGTGGTGGATATGTTAGTCGGTTATTTGGATTGCGAAGGATAGCGGAGGGATAGAAGAGGGTAAAAGGAAAATTATCATAGCAATTGTGAGACAATGTAAAGTCACTTTTGGAGATGGCAAACAAATTAAGCTACACAAGTGGGAATCAGCATTAAAAAAGTATATCTAACAAAAATATAACATTTTCAATGTACACTACAAAAATATTAGGCATATAATCAACCCGACCAGAAAAATGTTGTGGATATAACAATATGTGCCTACGAAAAACTCTACTTTAAAAAACTAGTTGATTATTATCCCGGGCCCCTAAGACAGTCCTTGTCCCATTCTTGACATATGGAGATATACCATCGCCCAGACATTACTTTACTTTTATGCAGACCCATAGTCACCTGGAAGCTGTGCCAGACAACTTGTGCCAGTGAAACTATAATAAATAAATAAATACATGGAGTATCAACCATAGATTCGTATACTAACAACAGAAGTTAAAGAATTGAATATATAAAGGAAAGCATGTCAAAGGAAAAAATCAAACAATACTATAATGTCCACAAAAAATGTTGGCCTTGCAATAATATCTACATGAAAGTCTATTAACCGTGCAATAACAGCTGCCTATAAAAACAATACAAAGCATTCAAACCTCCAATAAATCCCATGTGACTAAATATGCTGGCTCTCTGGTTTAGTAATTTAAACTATATTTCTAAAAGGGGGTAATAGTTTGGGCTGGAATTTAGCAGTGTTTAACACGTTGGTGTTTTAGTAGATATCTTTACTGGTGTGGCTGACATTTTGGAAGTCTATATGTATTGTTCTATTTTCCTGAAGGCTGCATATTTCGCCTGTGGGTGGCATTTCTCATTCCAACACTGGGGCTGAGAGAATATGGCAAAAGGAAAGACATTCTGAATAACATCTTTTCAGACACCAGGTGTTTTTGCTCGGGTCAAAGGTCAAGGGGATATTGCGTATTCTGTTCCATCTTTGCACTACTTTGGTGGTCCAATTAAAGATACCAGTTCTAAGACCTCCAGACCTGAGGTTTACTCAAACCGAACGGCTTTAGAACTCTAAGGTTTTTTCTTTTTTACCTTTTAGTCATTTCTTTAATGCCACAAGCTTCCAGAGGTCAGTTTCCTGATAATTTCACTGTCGAACCAAAGTAAGATGATCAGGTATTCTTGTTTTTTAATATGATTTTAGTGGGACTCGCTTGCGGGGCGGCTGTGGGGCCGTGAGCCTGGTGATAGCAAGGCATCGGGGCCATTGTCCATTGACTGGACAGTAAAATACAGCCATGATTTGAATGCACTGTGTCCCTGAAACCCCAAGGTCCCACCGCCACTGCACCTGCTGCACGACTGATAGCCAGACCCCTGTTGGGGGGTCCAATTCCCATGATACTGCCTGAAAAATAGGGCTGTGCGAAGTTGCAAAAGTTTTATTTTCAACTTTCTCAGCATTCGCAAAATTGTCAAATTTGAAAAATTGCACGTTTTCAACTTCTGATAGGTTTTTCTAATTCTTTCACATGAAAGTCGTGACTTTTACGATATTTCGTATAACAAGTCTCTCTATTTAGCATTTACAAAATGGCTCTGCTGTATATATCCTTCGAGAAATGTGGCATTATTTTTCTGTGGAATATCAGTGTCCTCAGACGAGCTCGCCAACAGGGCAGCTTCCGGTGAAAGGGCTGGTGAAATGTACCAGCTCGGTTGGGTTCGATTAGATTCTGCATTGAAAACTGTCTCGCAGTGCGAAGAAAAATTTGAGGTGGAGAAAGCAACTTTAAAAGGGGCATCGGGGAGAAAATCGTGCGTTTTTGCAAAAACTTAGTTGAAATCGAACCCTTTGCACATTTTTAAAGATAACATCGTTTCGGGAATACAGTTCATACATGAAACAAATAAAAAGCTTTCTATTCTAGTACTAACAGTGACGTGTACTGGTTAAAATAGCTCAGGGGGTTAAGCGCCAGCTGTTAAGATCTGTTAGGATTTGTGTTCAACGTATGGGTAGTATGTTGCCATTCAAAGTCTTGTGCTCAGCCTTTCATCCGTCTGAGGTTGATAAAAGGAGGGCCATTGAGCTGTGATATAATTAACTCTTGATAATCGGAGATGGGTGAAGGTGTGCGCCCCTGGCAGCGTTTGAAGTTATACGCGAGTTATTTACTAAATCTGTACCTCAAAGTTCTTAAAAGCGCTACTCAGTTATGCAGTCATTCACAACTTTATTTTCATAAATAGATCACACGAACTGACTAAAATATGCGGAGAAATTGGGTACCGGGAAATTGTGCAGAGGGTGTTAAAGTAGGCAAAACACCCCTCCTTTGCCCCTTAAAACAAATGAACATCAAACGTTCTTAGCAACAAAACTCGCATCTCGTCGGTTTATTTTTATTTTTAGTGGTACTGGCAAAAGCAACTCGTTCAGTTTTTTTATCGTTCACAAAAGGCTATTTTTCTTTTTCGTTTCCTCTTTTGACCTTTTCGTCTCGTGTCCCCACAGTTCCGGACTGTCTATATATTTTTTTTAACAATCGCTTTTATCCTCCTCTCACAATTAAAGAGTCGAACAAACAATGTGCAGTTAATGTCAGGCGGCCTTTTATTTTTCGTTTATTTGTGTGGGTATGAGTTTCATGGGGTGCTCCCACGCTGCAGGTGGGGGGCAATTAGCGCCCATCACCTTCTGCAGTAGGCGCTCGAAAATAGATGTGCCCCTCCTCCCCACAGACCCCCAGTAATTAAAGACGCAGCCATTTACCAGAAAATCAAACGGTGCCGGAGAAGGTTTGTGTTATTTATGGAACCCCGCGATTGTTTTTATAAAAGCGGGTGTGACCGGCTGTCTTTACTCGCTGAGTCACTGACGTCACTCATATAGCGCCCACTTAGGACCAAACCGCCTCTTCGCTCACAAAATTTACTGAGTTAAAAAAAAATTCAAACAGCAGCTGAATGCTAGAAATTGTGTATTAAATATGTTACGCCTGTTTATTTGTGTCGTGTTCATTATGCACTTTTAAATACAATGTATATCTCCATTTCTTTATGTTATAAACAGTGTAAAAGTACGTGAACCGATTAAATTGCCTTCTTACTCCAGATGCTAGTTCAGTGGCGCAATCACCTGCTGTAGCGATCTGAGTGCGGTTAATGAGTAACAAATGTTCACTCAACTCTTCATCCTCCAGGGGTCGATGAATTGAGTGCATCACATTTTGGAGAACATATATTTGATATTTGCTGCGCCAACGAGCACCAAACACAGTAGCATGCCACGCACTAATTCTAATTGTTTTTAAAATGTATGTGGGGTGCGCTACGTTTTTCTGTTGCGGTAAATAAGATTAAAATCACAGATTTAGTTTTGCGCTTTTAATTTTTATACGAATCACTTGATGTCACTAAAAAAATTACATTGATTTTGACAAAACATATTTTATCGCTTTGTTTCCCCCTTTTTTTACAGGGAGCAATCAAACCTTGTTTGCAATTTAAGTTTTAAGCAATGGTACAATGCTAGAAACAGTATCTGAAGGAAAGCATATATTTCTGGCCCAAATCCTGCACTATTTGTTCCAAGGGGACATTTTTTCAAGCACGCCCCGAATTCTGATGGTGAGAAAAT
Source organism: Lissotriton helveticus (assembly GCF_964261635.1). Lineage (NCBI taxonomy): Eukaryota > Metazoa > Chordata > Amphibia > Caudata > Salamandridae > Lissotriton > Lissotriton helveticus. Next base: position 758,878,936 of record NC_136073.1, read on the forward strand.
TCTTGCTATTGTGGGACATGCCGCCGATACCCCCACAAGCCTCCCCCCCCCCCAACCCCCACCTGCCACAAGACATGTCTGGGAATTCATTGTCTGATAGAGGAATGCCAATGAATGAATTACTTGAATGAAGTCTGGGAGAAAAAGTTACTAGCCCAGATGAACTGAAGATGCTCTCTGAAGGATCGAAAGCGTTAAATGGCGGCGGGTAGTGAGTGTGCTAACACTATTTCACACTCAGCTCACAGTGCCCGTGGGCAGAAGTGCCACCGGTCAAAGGTTGCGGCCAGTGTCACTCGGCTTACCGAGTTTTCGAATTCACAATGGATGTGGCTACTGGCTTTGGCAGGGAGGATTTATCGAGGAAATCAGATTAAGACTGGACTGAAACACTTGTTTAAATGCACTTTCTTTAGTCTTTAAATCCCGATTCTTCAAGAAACCCTTGACTTGTGGGCGATATGTCCCCCCCTCACCCCCCACCCCCGTTGCTAAAACATTCACAGTGTAACTAGACCCCTACTTAAAGTTTGCACCGGAGCAAAACAAGTCAAAAACACATTTTGCTCCATGTTTTCACCGAAGTGGGGAAGGCGCCTTCAGAGATCAGAACAAAGATGTAGTTTTGCTCCAGGGAGAGAAATAAAGCAATTTACTTACTCTTTTTTTCGTGTACGATTTAGCTAAAAAATATCTGTTTTCCGCACTGGGAAAGTGGATTCAATGGGCTATGTTTTGGGCAAAATACGTATCTCCCACTCACAGTATAAACACAAACAAAACAGGTTATCAATTTTGTTTTAAAGAAAGGTATTCATGGACCAGATTTGGTTGTCAAGAAACAGTATTAAGCGCCCCAAAACGATTTTTAAGCACTAGATGTAACGTGCGGTTGTATCCAGTGTGACCCAATCAATCTCTCCTTGTTTGCCCGGGTAAAATTAAAAAAACAAATCACTTTCCATAAAATTGGATGGAACAAACCATGTCTGCTCCATCCAGCAAGAAAAATGTCGCAAAATGTTTTTGCTAATTTCTTGAGACCAGTTCAAATGTTTGGTAATTAGCCCCCTTGGGCTCTAATCTCGGCTGCCATTTTTTTTCTGTATCATGTGACCCTGGACCAATCGTTGTCATGCCTGTGCCTTGGTTTCCCTATTTTACAAATTTATTAAAAAAATTTAAAAACAATATCTTGATTCTACGAGGAGACAAGTAAAATGCATTTCCTAATTTGGTCCTTTTTCTGCTTAGATAGAGAGACTGCTTTTATCGTTGTTTAACTGTGGTCTGGTACAAAACTTTAGAAAGCACATGAATGTTTCTGAAGGGGCATTGTGAGCTTTACAAGAAAAGCTGCTGAGAATTCGACCAGGACAAAAATGCCATGGGATTCTTTTGAAAGTGTGTTTCATCCAAATTATTTCGAAATATTTCACGATATACTTTAAAATGTGTCGGTTGTCGTGCTCCTAAAAAAATAACATACACTTAAAAACTCAAAATCGTGGGCCAAAAGGAAAAAAAACATCTTCTTGTGAATTACAGAGGTTAAAGGGGAAAATGCAGGCGAGCCAGCACTGGAAATAATGGGGAAAGGATTCACCATTGAAAATCGTGACAAACATGTTCACTCTTCCGGAAAACCACCCTCGTGTCAGAGGAATTGCTTCGAATTTGTTTCGCTGTTTGGAGAACAAAATATCATTGACTATGGAAAAATATTTAATCGCTGTGGAAGGAAAATATTGAACAGCAGATGGCTTCTATTTTGTGATTTTATACTTTCACGCATGCTGCGTTTCACGCAAATCACAACGTCTACGGTGAAAAGTGTAAACATAGTATATTTTTTAATATGATGGTTGGCTTTTTAATCGTTTTTTTCTGCGTTAAAGAATGATAAAGAAGCAAGGTTGCAGAAAATAACAGAAAATAGATCAAGAGGCTGGGAGATAATATGTGATGAACTGTATTCGAGTGAAAACGCATAAAGGCATAGAACTTTAATCATGACTGTGATTAGATCCATATGCTGAGTTAAATAACCATGATGCAAAATAAAATGAAGGAAGGAAGGCAGGAGGGAGACGAGAAGAAGGAAGCCAAGAAGGGAGGGTGGGAAGGAGTAAGGGAGGGAAAGAGGAAGGGAAAGGAAATGATGGAGGAAGGAAGTGTGAAAAACAGATGGAAGGGCACGTTAGACAGAAAGAATGAAGTAAAGGAGATAAAAGAAAGTAGGAAATATGAAGGAGCTGTGGAAGAGAACGAAAGAAAGAGAAGAGACGAAGAAAGCAGCAGGAACACCGAATGGTGAGAAAAAAAGCTGCATGAACAAGAAGAAGGAATTACGGGGCGATGGAAGGAATGAAAGAAGAGGAGAGGGGAAAGGGGTTCCTGAGTATAAAGGGCAGTGGTCGAAAAGTATAAAAAAAAATGAAAAAGGGGAAAAGGAAATGTATAGGCCAACGGGTGGTTAAAACTGTTCCTAGTTACACCCAGCGTGTGGCAGACGTGGGCGAGGCACCATAAGCGTGGCTGGGCCAGGATCAGATTATGAAAGAGGCACATTCAGGGTGATTTGCCCAGGATCATAATGTGGTTAAGTGGCAGAGCTAGGATTAGCTTTTTCGAGTTCTATCACAGGTGACTTACCCTTTAAACCACTTGTCTGGAAACGAAATGAGAGGTATGAACGTAAAGAAAAAGAAAGAGAGGGAGAGAGAGAGCATTAAACCGTGATGAGAGAGAAAAAGTCACAGGGGGGTGAAGGAAAGAAAAACAAGAAGCAAAGCCTGACAGGAAGGGAAATAATGTCACTGGTATTTTTGCAAGTGAAAGAATGAAAAGTCAACAGGCGAGAATTCTTTACATTGTAAAAAGAGTGACAGCCCCTTCCCCGAGCTACTGACAAATGAAAGCCACACGAAGTGACAGGCATATAACCCAGCCGAATTCTTTACAAGGAGAAATTAACGCAAGAAGAAAACAGTCTGAAAAGAAAGAAACACAGAAAGCGCGAGAGATGTATGCAAGCGTGATGCTGGGAAGGCCAGACAGCAAACGGGACTATGTAGAGAATCGACACAGAAAGAGTAAAACAGGCAAAACCTACAAACTCAGGAAACATATTAAAAGAGCTGGAATGGCATAGCAACAAAAAAGGTATAAGAAAGCAAAACATGTAGTTGGGAAGATTATGTGAGGAGGGTGGGAGCCTCGCTGTCGTTTTGTTTTGTATTGATTTGAAAGGGCGAGATTTTGATCGATATCTTATATCTATTGATCCAAACCTCGATCTGGTCGACTGAACCTTTATTGCCTGTCTTGGAGGAAAACAGTATACTCATCTGCAAGTTAGTTCACCCAAGAAAGGACTCTACTCTCAAAGATCACGGACAACTTCTAGGTTTCAAAAGTTTATTGTAAAGATATAATGAGCTGCAAATACAGGCATCTCAGAATGAGATTCACGAGATACACAGGTCCAATTACATACATGTGCTCTCGAAAAGCCCTCAGACGAGCAACAGAAATCACTAACACAAGTTCTAAGAACAATAAAGCTATCAGCATAGACGCATATCGCTCCTTCATTTAGGTTGGAGGAAACAAACACAGGTTAGGCGTCCCTACCCTGTTCTAGATGGTATCCCTACTTAACCAAATCCCAACCTAACAAAGGTGTCAGCAATGAATGACCCCCAAGGGAAGTCACCCACTCTAAGTCTCTTGGTGAAAACCTATAGTTCTCCAGTCATGACCCCTCACTGCCTACCCATCCGCTCTCTAAAGGGTCCTCAGGTCTCTGCTCTAACTCCACCCAGGGGTGCTGTCCCTAATACAAAACAGTCAACAACATTTGAGACGCCCCTTGCGAAACGCCTCTCACGTGGTGCAACTTCAGGCTTTTTCCATGATGCTTTGTATTGGGCCTCAGACGTTAGAGTTGACCTTGCTTCTCAGATTCTTCTCCGGCCCGCTGATACCCCTTAAACATTCCAGAACCCTCCTCCATGTCTGGGCCGTCTACTTGAACAGACCTCTATTCATTCATTTATAATTGGATCCCCCCTTTCCTGTTGCAGACAGATATCTGCCGCCAAGAACCCAACTCTCATAGACTTCTTAAAAGGCTTGCAACATTTCTCAACCCAGACATGTACGTATAAATCAATGCTAAAACATTTCAGGCCTACAATAATTCCCATAACGATTATAATATTCAACTTCTTCATTTAATTAAAGCATGTTAATACTCTTATTCTATTTATAAGTACACATTTCTATAAATCATGGCCTATTAATGCAAGGACCAAAAACGTTAAAACAATCTTTGTCGTGAAAAGAACCACCTTTCCTTTTAGCTCCAGCTCTGGCCCTGAGGCCTACCACTTTCTGCGTTTAACCACAGTCCATCTTACACGTTAACAGCTACATGACATAGAATAAGAATAATCACGTCTACTAAAATCATATAATATCACACATTTCGGTATCAGTTCCACTTCTACTTAAATCCCTACATTAGCCATACATTTAGGATATATTCGCAACTATTAGCACTCATGGCATTTCTCTTCATGAATTATGCTCTCTACAGGTAAGTGTGATGTACTCATACATGTAAATCAGTTTGCGCTCTCTCAGTTCCCCCCTTTGATGACCTCTCGGGGTCATCACTAACATTTAAACTGAAGTTATGGGTAGCATTCTCTGCGCTTCCAGAGCTCTCAGGCTCCTGTACTGATTATCCTGTATGGCAGCCAGTCTCTGCAGCTGCTCTCTTTGGGCCCTTTCTGACCTTCTTGCTCTGTACCATTTGAATACCCTCACCAATCCCCACAATATTATCCCACAGATCAATATTATGATGATAGGCTTTAGGATATACCAAATAAAGCTTTTTCCTAAGGTGGAAAACCACCCTCCAACTGTACTCATTCCGTGGCCCACCTTTTCCCAGACATTTTCTCTACTCAAGTCTTCGATCTCCTTGTGAATATTAGTTATGTTCTTAATAACTTTCTCAAGGGGTTTTGAAAGGTCTGGAATGTAAGTGCAACATTCCTGGACCTTCAAAGCCTTACAGACTCCGCCCTCTTTTGCTAATAAGACATCTAATGCAAGCCGATTTTGAAGAACCATAGCCCTTATCGATTGCATCTCTCCTTCTACCAGCATTAAGGACTGAGCAGTGCTGGCAGACAACCTGTCGACAACTGTTGCCAGTCGTCTAATTTTAACATCATTAAGGATTATTCCCAAAAGAGGGAACATAGCTCCAAAGACATCTCCAACCATTTCGGCATCACCTACATCTCTCCTTCCCCTCGATGATGTCTGACCCTCAATGATCACTAAATCTTGTGCATGATATATTTTGGGGAAGACAATTGCCAAGTAACATGATCCATACCAGTTGTCAGGTAGTCTCACGTAAGCATTTCTTCCACATACAAAATACACATTTGGAATCACTTGCATTCCCTTCAGGAAATCCTTAGTGTAGTACTCTAAATTAAAAGCATGTTCACAGTCAACTTCACCCACGTATACATTTTCATAATACGTTTTGGCTCGGTGAAGACATAGCTTTCCTCTCTGCGCTTTATCTAAAGCTATTGGACCACTACTACCCTTTCTCTTATGTGACTTCTCTTCCTCGGTCCAATCTAATTTCCCTTGTCCTGATTTTTTCAAAATCTTTTGTCTCCTGTAACGATCATCCACCTGCCCTATGAACTTTTTCTCGACTTCTGACACCTTGCATGTCAGATTATTTCTACGGGCATGTGAAGTATCTAAGGTAATCCAAGGAATGAAGAATTTGGCCAATCTGTCTTCACTCTTCCAGTAATCCCATTTGTTCATCTGCTTATAATTTGGGACTTCTGGCAACACTGAATCGTAATTTGAGAAATAGTATTCAAAACTATCTCTCTCATAAAATATACTAAGCAATAAGCTACATGTAATGCCATATGTCAGAGGGAGGTGATGATAGCGAATTCCTTCATCTACAGACGCAGGCAACTGCATGCAGACGTAGCAATCCTTAACCTCCATGGCATCCACGTATTCATACAAAAGTTTAGCATAAGCATTTGACCTAAAGTCTCCTTGGGACTCATCCACATGTAACCTGCGGGCTTCTGCAGCCAATAACGCTTTCTCTTGAGTGTTTTCCCTTTTCTCACCAGCAACCATAGGTGTAAGCGTTACTACAGAACTCACATCAGTTACCTTTACCTCTTCTTCATGTCCCTTTACATAAGAAATTGTTACCACTAAAGCTATTAATATTATCACTCCTACTATTAGTGTACCTATTATACATTTAGCTCTGCGGTTCGGGGTGCCGGCCTCCATTTCGTCAGACAATCTAACTTTCCCTTTCTCTTTGCAAAAAGTTCTTTTCCTCTCGTTCCTTTACAGTCTTTTTTCAATCCTTTTTGTCTTTAGAATCCACACAGCTGGAGGCTGACAGCCTTTTTCGCAAAAGTCCTTTAACAGTTCAAAAAGACAACCCTAGCCCTTCTCCATCAACTCAAGGGATTCCCTAAAATTCTCTGCTTCCTGGGCGCTAGGTAATCTTCTTTTTCTGCTTGCTTTATTTACAAAATCCTTTAACAGTCAACTATCAGATTTGTGGTTGCAGCTTCAATAGCATAGTTCAATATTTCCAAGCGAAGAGTGTGCTCTTCATGTGCTGTTATCGTTGTACCAAAGTCGGGGAATTGCAATTCTGTAAGAAACATGTGTTTTAACTTGCTGAGGCGGGGAGGTCTGGGGAGCACGAATGTTAGTGACCCTTCTTGTTCGACTCCGGGTACCAACAGTCGTATTTCCACGGTGATAATGGGCTCAGAACTGGACACCACCACCGCTCGGATCCTCCCTGTCTCCGGTTTCACAGACATTTGTCGCCAGATATGTCCACTCAGGTGTGGAGTATCTTCTGTTAGGCACACGCACTCTTCTTGACCTTCTTCGGTCCGGTGCTTCAGCGCCCTGAGCACCTTCTTCTGGGTCTGAGTCTTCTGATATCGGAGGAAGGGTTGCTTCTGGAGTTGACCTCAGGCTAGAACTTCTTCTTTGCGGCCAATTTGCTTCTCCACGTGCCCTTCTACTCCTTCTCCTTCTGGTCTGTTCTCGCTCTCTTTCAGACCTGTCAGGGTCAGACTCGTACTCCCAGCTACTTTCTCCTTCTGTAGCGTCTTCAGTTTCGCTGTTGTACTGACCGTCCTCAGCTTGGTCAGACTCGTTCCCTGCTTCCGCGGGCACCTCTACAGCTTGACTAGCCCCCTCTATGGCTTCTTGGTCCTCAGCTGGACGTCCATCTGAGAGAGGAGCTGTTTCCAGAGGTGCTGGAACCCTTTTCGTATGTGACGCGTGGATCCAGTTGGGCAGGCCTCCCACCTTTACAGCTGTACTTGTGATCAGGATGACCTGGTAGGGCCCACGCCAACGAACATCCAAGCAGCTTCTTCTCACATGTTTCTTCACCAGGACCCAGTCCCCAGGATACAAGTCATGGCACGGGCCCTGGCACGCTGGAACCTCTGCAGCCTGCACCTGAAGGGACACAGAACGCATGGCGTCAGACAGCCCCTTACAATAGTCCAGGATCATATCATCTGTGATATTTAACAGTGCAGTAGCTGGAATAGATGGCAGCCTCATTGCTCTCCCCATTAACACCTCATGTGGTGACAACCCTGTTCTTCTGTCTGGGGTACTACGAAGGCTCATGAGAACTAATGGCAGGGCATCAGGCCAACTCAGGGTCGTTGAGGAGCAAACTTTAGCTATTCTGGACTTGATCGTGCCATTAATTTGTTCCACAATTCCTGAGGCTTCTGGTCGGTAACTGCAATGGAGCTTCTGGTCAATATTTAGCGCAACACAAATCATCTTCACAAGCTCGCTGTTAAAATGTGTTCCCCTATCTGATTCCAAAAAGGCCGGCACCCCGAAACGAGGGATAAGTTCTCTAAGCAGTAACTTAGCCACTGTGAGGGTGTCGCACCTACGTGTAGGGTATGCCTCAACCCATCTGGAGAACACACAAACAACCACCAGGACATAGCGGAGGCGGTTGCATCTTGGCATTTCAATGAAATCTATCTGCATTCTGTTGAATGGACCTCCAGACCTTCCTATGTGACTTAGTGCAACTGGTGTTCTTTTTCCTACATTCAGCTGCTGGCAGGTCACACAACGCTGGCACACTGCTTCTGCTGCTATTCTAAACTTAGGATTGTACCAAGTCTGTCTAAACACTCTCAGCATAGCATCTCTCCCTAAGTGTACGGGACCATGTATGAGTCTAGCCATTGGACTCACCATCTCATTGGGCAACACTGCTCTGCCGTCTGCTGAGACCCAAAAATGAGTCTCACCCATTACACATCCTGCCTTTTCCCATGTTTCCTTTTCAGAATCTGGAGCATTTTCTTGCATGGTTGACAGTTCATCCCAAGTATCAACAGTTTCCAGTATCATAGCTAATTCAGTTCTTACATTTATTCCACCCACATCCACCTCTGTGAAAGAGTAACCTTGTTCCGCGCAATACCGCGCAACTTCATCAGCATATCTATTGCCTTTCGAAACAAAGTCCTCATTTCTGGTATGTGCGATGCACTTTACAACTGCGATACTTGCTGGACATTGCAATGCTTCTAACAACAAGCGCACAAACTCTCCATTTCGAATGGGAGAGCCTGAAGAAGTCATGAACCCTCTTTGAGACCATAACTGCCCGTAATCATGAACTACCCCAAACCCGTATTGGCTGTCGGTGTATATGGTGACTCGAATTTGATTGCCTGCTAAGCAAGCACGTGTCAGGGCAATAATCTCGGCTACCTGAGCGGAGTTTACTCCTTCCAGGCACCCTGCTTCCACAACTCCTTCAATTGTACAAACAGCATACGCTGCTCTCAACTGCCCAACTGCGTCTCTTACACATGAGCCATCGACAAAGAAAACTTCGTCTGGGTCCGTCAGTGGCTCATCTACGATGTCGGGTCTGGGTTTGGTGCATAGTTCAGTCACATCGAGACAGTCATGGTCTGTATATTCATCATCATCATCAATATCATTTGGAAGTGGCATTAAGGTAGCAGGGTTCAAAACAGAGCATCTCTTGAGGGTCACGTTCTCTGCAGCAAGAATAACCTGCTCATAGCGCGTGAGCCTGCTATTGGTCAGATGCTGTGTTTTGGTCCTGGTCATTAACAGTTCAACAGAATGTGGCACGCACACCTCTAACGGGTGCCCCATAACGATATTTTCACATCTTTCAATGCTGACACCCGTTGCGGCAACGGATTTGAGACATCCGGGCAACGCTGCGGCTACTGGATCTAAGGTAGCCGAAAAATAAGCAACTGGTCTACGGGCATTCCCATGGATTTGGACCAACACAGACAACGCACAACCTTCTCTCTCACAACAGTAAAGAAAGAATTGTTTATTGTAATCAGGCATTCCCAATGCCGGAGCACGACACAGGTCCTCTCTCAGCTGTAAGAATGCCATCAAACAGTCTTTGTCCCATGGTACCGGATCACTCACCTCTTTGTGCGTCAGTTTTTGCAAGGGCTTTGCTTTCAGTGAAAAGTTCACGATCCACTGTCGGCAATAACCCACCATCCCTAGGAACATCCTGACCTCTCTCTGTGTCTGAGGCGCATTCATTTTCATGATCGCCTCTATCCTGTCTGGTGACACTTTTCGTTTGCCTTTCTCAATTCTGTGTCCCAAGTACTGTACTTCTGTCAGGCAGTACTGCAATTTTCCCGGGGACACCTTGTGCCCATTGGCAGCTAGGTGATTTAACAACGCAATGGAGTCTTCCCTGCAAGCTTCTTCTGTTTCTGACGCCACAAGGAGGTCGTCTATGTACTGGACCAGAACTGACTTCTGGGGCAGCACTAGACTTTCAAGATTTTTCTTCAAAAGCTGGTTAAAGATCGAGGGACTCTCTGTATACCCCTGAGGGATACGACACCATGTTAGGACGCGATTTTCCAGCTTAAATGCGAAAAGAAAATGGCTATCTTCGTCCAAAGGGATCGAAAAGAAAGCCTGACAAAGATCGATCACTGTGAACCACTCTGCTTGGAAGGGAATCTGAAACAGTATCACTGATGGATTCGGTACCACTGGACAACATGAAACGACTATGTTATTAATCTTTCGAAGGTCCTGCACTATCCGAAATTTCCCATTTGGTTTCTGCAGACCCATAATCGGGGAGTTGCATGGACTACCCACGATTTCTTTCAGTATTCCCTGTTTAATCATGGACTCGATCACGGGTTTTATGCCCGCAATCGTTTCTGGAGTCAATTTATATTGGGGTGTTCTTGGGAACTCAGCATGCGGCTTCACTACAATTTTCACTGGGTCCACCCCTTTGACCAATCCAATCTCTTCCCCAGTGAAATCCCATACTTCTGATGCCACTGTCTCTCTCAAATCCCAGGGAAGCTCGTCTACTGTCAAAGTAGGGTACAGCTCCACGCATATTCTTGAGTTTGCAACTTTAAAGTCTGCATCATCATCGTTGGTCAATACCTCCACTCCCTGAGGTGTACAGTATATAGTACAATTCAATTTGCACAACAGGTCTCTTCCTAGCAGACACACAGGGCTTGAATCGCAAACCACAAACTGGTGCTCATCGCTGTACTTCCCTATTTTCACCTGTACCGGTTCTGTCAATTGGCTGGTTATCCTCCTGTTTGCGACCCCTACCACCTGTATGGTCTCTCCAGACATGGGCAGGTCTGGAACTGCAGCTGATCTGATCGTGGATCTAGTGGCTCCTGTGTCCACCAGAAATGTCGTAGGGCACCCTGCTACTTCTGCTTCAACATAGGGTCCCCTCTGATCTACCTCTAAGGCTGCCCCGAGGGTGCAGTCTTCTCTTTCCACTCTCTGTCCGGTTAATGGGTCCACATAATAGCACTCTTCCCCTTCCACAAACAGGGGCATTTGTCTATAGGTCTTACCCATACTCCCTACTCGAGGAGGTTGCGGGAACTGGGCTCGGGGAGGAGCCCCCCCCCCTTTGAGCACCTTTCCTTGGTATTGCGTCGCCCCTCTCATAGGTGCGCTCTGGACCTCTTCCTCCTCTATCTCTTGCTCTCCTATCTCTACATTGTAAGGGCACTCGCGTTTCCAATGCCCCAGCTCGTTGCACTGGTGGCACCTAGTCGTTTTCTTCAAGGTAGCTATGTCTACTCTGGGTCTAAAGGTAGTACTCTCCTCATTACCCTTGTTCTGACTGTACTGCTTCTTACCTCCTGTACCTGTCCCTTGCTGCTGTTGTTGCGGTCCCCCCTTTCCTGCTGTCTGCAATTGTACCACCATCAGCTTTTCTTTTAGTTTCTTAGCCTTGGAGTCTACCTCATCACAGCAGTACCTGGCATATCTCAGTATTTCATCTAGGGGTTTACTTTGCCAACAAATCGAGTGTTGCTGAATCATTAAACTAATATCCGGTCTCAGTCCCAGGACGAACTTGGACACGAATTGCCCTATGTCTTTTGGATCCATTACATCCAAGCCGCTATACTGTTTAAATGCCTTCAGCAATCTCTCGTAATATTCATGAACTGTCTCTTTGGGTTCCTGTCTTGTTCGATCTATTCTGACCCAATCTATGTCTTGCATTGGCACCTTCTCTTTCAGCCAAGTCATCACTCTCTCGAATTTTGCCATCACAATCTCAGACGGCCCATTAGTCTTGGCATCTCTCTCTGGCTCCGTTGTGGGCCACTCAGCGCTAACCTTACATGCTGTCCACAGGTCTCCAGGTACTACAATGTCGAACAGCGTGTTCAGATCTATCCAAAGGACCTTGGAGATTTTTACAAATCTCTCCACTTGCTTGTACCACTCCACAGGATTCTCTCGTAACTTGGGGAAAGAGGTGGTAAAAGCAGCTAAATCTCCCCTACTCCAAGGGACATGTACATAGTTCCCATTTGCAACTTCACGCAAAGGGTAAGCTTCTATTCCCTGCTGTCCTGGTGTCATACCAATCATGCTTCTCCTGCCGGTCCCTTTCTTGGACCACCTCTCTTCCCACTTATCTAGTGCCCTCCATGTCCTTATTCCAGTAATCAGTTCCCTTATGTGTGTTTTCAGCCCAATCGTTCTCCTCTCATCTAGGTCCCGATCTGAGTAATGTAGCCTGTGGTTACCCTGTAATGCTTTGGTTCTTGACAAGTCCACCATATATTTGCCTGCTAGTTCGACTAACTTCTCATGGACTGCTCTCGCCTTTCGTGTGATGTCCTTTGCCATATACAGTATTTCATCCTGTTCATACATTTCCATTCTTTCTAAAGGCAGGGTACCATCTACCATGTCATCCAGATCTGACCTTAAGCTGGAGACATCAAGTCTCTTGGCTTTTATCTCAGCTCGCAATATGTCTTTTGAAGGGGGCTCACTGGTCTCCCTACCATCCCAACTTCGAGCTCTGCATTTGGGCTCAGGAGAGTTAATGGGTGGCCTCCCTTGCTCCCATCTCTCCAGGTCCCATGCTCGGCCATCCGATCTTGGAAGGTGATGGAACACGGGCCTGTTATCCCTACTCTCTCTCTGCCCACTCTCTTCTTCTTCTCTCCTCTCACCGCACATCTCTCTGTTATTTTCCCTCTGGTCGGTACACTCCCTTTGCCTCGTATCGCTCAGTATCCGATACGATCCTTCCTGGTTCCCCATATTCCCTGGGCTGCGCTCATTTCTGTCATCACAGGGACTATGGTGCGACCTCTCACAACTCCTATTCTGTTCTCTGGTGTCAGGCACACAGTGTGGACACTTAAAGCTGTTCCTGTACTCTTGCGCTCTCCTCTCCCCTTCACTGAGTATTGGGCACGCCACCCCTCCATTCCCGGGGCCCCCGTTTTCCAGGTCTGTTCTACCTCCACTCCGGGCCCAATGGGTGACTCCCCTACTCCCTCTACAGTCCCACTCCGGGCTACTCTCTCCAGCCCCGCAGTGAGTCCGAGCTCGGCTGTCCTGACTTTCCCTTTCTGCTTCTGCAGCATTGATGCACTTTTGAGCCTTCACTGCCTCATCCCACTGCTTCATGTACTCATTTAGCTCTTGAAAGGATTTTCGTCCAGATCCCCTCAGATCCATTGGCCATCTGGGGCCCCCAGGATCTCCCCCTGGGTCCCCTGCTGTGTGCTTCGGGGTGCTCCACTCTCTGGGTATAGGCATCTGACTTGGGGAATTAGTGGTATCGTTCCTCCTTGCCTCTTCTGCTCTTTCTCTATCTTTCCGTTTCCGTTCTTCCCCTCTTGCTCTCTCTTGGTCATATATCGATATTATAGGACCTATAGTAACAGGTACCTGTAGTGCATCTGGTAATGGGTAGGATGTGGCGCTTTCCGTTTCCGGCGCTCTTTGTACCACAAACCTACCGACTACCTGTTGCACCTGACTAGGCTGGAGCAACTCTTTCTTTGGCTCAGGATCCCACTCTGAACTGGGAAGCGGTCTATGCTCTCCTGCATTGCCCCCCTTTGCTCCTTCAGTATTCTCGACCTCTCCCCCTGCTCTATTATACGGGGGTGGCCTGTCTGTCAGTAATCTGTTTATCAAGCTATCCTCTGTTTCGCTCTCATCATCTTCTTCTAGGGGACTTTTATTTACTGGCGCCTCTAACACTGGGTACAGTTTATTTATTTCCAAATTATGCACTCTCCATCTTTTAGCATCCGCATCCCACCTGGCATCCTGCACTGCCCTTACCGATCGTTTCACCCTTTCTTGTCTTCTGTTCATATTCCTTTCATGCGCTGCCCTAAGCCATGCATCAAGAGCTTCAAACTGGGTTGGTCTAGGCAAGGGTCTCTTTGAGGTCATGACTGATTTCAATCGATGTAACACCTCTAATCTGAACGTCCCGTACTTCGGGAACGTCAGTTCCTCATTTCCTTCAGTAATCTTACTCCACTCTGATATCCAAAGGATCGTATGCAACCCAACATTTACTGCCATATAACGAGCTGGCGTACCCTCCGGCGGGGCTTCTTCCCCTTCATACGATCCTCGCTTCTCTTTCTTAAACAGCGCTTTCAACCATTTAAAACACTTCATAATTATGCGCACAAAATCCAGCCTCGCTACTCTGTTTACTTCCTGATGACAATCCACCAATCCTGTCGCGGCTTTTTTTGCTTGGCCTATCACAGCGCGGTTTTTCTCCTGTCGGCCAATCACGTCGCGACCCTGTGTGACGTGTTCGCTAGCTGGCCTATCACAGCGCGGTCTTTCTCCGGTCAGCCAATCACTGCGCGACACCACCTGACGTCTCTTTTCTCCGCTTCGCAGCAGCACCCCTCCTTTCTCAACTCGTCTCCCGGTTATGCATGCGTCCCATTCATACACCGAAAAATGACTACTTCCGACCAAGCGGTCACTTCTCTCGACTGTACGTCCACAGTCTATCTGTAATTGTCAACACAACTGACGAGATGTCTATCGTCTCTTTGATAGGTTGCTTACACACACAGTAACTTCCGACCAGCGTCCGTTACTCACGCACTCACTCTTACGTTCCCCCTATCTCGGTCTCTCGGGTGGTCAATGGTACCTCATGACCCCCTTCACGCTAGTTGACAATTACTCTGGGTGTCCGATACACCCGAACCACTTAAGCTCTCCTTGAACTTAAGATTTCCACCGGTTGCGCGCGCTCACAACCTGTTCCACAGTCACTCTACAGACATTCAACTCCGCCAGACATTACAACATAGATACAATACAAAAACACCGCAATCTAACACGCATAACCCTTTATACTCACTCTCGACCGATACTGCTGCTTTTTCTGTCTCACGTCATCCGGATCTTCATCTGCGGGCTGTTCTTCCGATCATCGATTTCTAGGGGCCTTGGGGTAAGCTAACCTGGCCTAGGTCACCGTCCTCAAGAAGGCAACCATCCTCTATAGCTACCAACTGAAAGGGCGAGATTTTGATCGATATCTTATATCTATTGATCCAAACCTCGATCTGGTCGACTGAACCTTTATTGCCTGTCTTGGAGGAAAACAGTATACTCATCTGCAAGTTAGTTCACCCAAGAAAGGACTCTACTCTCAAAGATCACGGACAACTTCTAGGTTTCAAAAGTTTATTGTAAAGATATAATGAGCTGCAAATACAGGCATCTCAGAATGAGATTCACGAGATACACAGGTCCAATTACATACATGTGCTCTCGAAAAGCCCTCAGACGAGCAACAGAAATCACTAACACAAGTTCTAAGAACAATAAAGCTATCAGCATAGACGCATATCGCTCCTTCATTTAGGTTGGAGGAAACAAACACAGGTTAGGCGTCCCTACCCTGTTCTAGATGGTATCCCTACTTAACCAAATCCCAACCTAACAAAGGTGTCAGCAATGAATGACCCCCAAGGGAAGTCACCCACTCTAAGTCTCTTGGTGAAAACCTATAGTTCTCCAGTCATGACCCCTCACTGCCTACCCATCCGCTCTCTAAAGGGTCCTCAGGTCTCTGCTCTAACTCCACCCAGGGGTGCTGTCCCTAATACAAAACAGTCAACAACATTTGAGACGCCCCTTGCGAAACGCCTCTCACGTGGTGCAACTTCAGGCTTTTTCCATGATGCTTTGTATTGGGCCTCAGACGTTAGAGTTGACCTTGCTTCTCAGATTCTTCTCCGGCCCGCTGATACCCCTTAAACATTCCAGAACCCTCCTCCATGTCTGGGCCGTCTACTTGAACAGACCTCTATTCATTCATTTATAATTGGATCCCCCCTTTCCTGTTGCAGACAGATATCTGCCGCCAAGAACCCAACTCTCATAGACTTCTTAAAAGGCTTGCAACATTTCTCAACCCAGACATGTACGTATAAATCAATGCTAAAACATTTCAGGCCTACAATAATTCCCATAACGATTATAATATTCAACTTCTTCATTTAATTAAAGCATGTTAATACTCTTATTCTATTTATAAGTACACATTTCTATAAATCATGGCCTATTAATGCAAGGACCAAAAACGTTAAAACAATCTTTGTCGTGAAAAGAACCACCTTTCCTTTTAGCTCCAGCTCTGGCCCTGAGGCCTACCACTTTCTGCGTTTAACCACAGTCCATCTTACACGTTAACAGCTACATGACATAGAATAAGAATAATCACGTCTACTAAAATCATATAATATCACACATTTCGGTATCAGTTCCACTTCTACTTAAATCCCTACATTAGCCATACATTTAGGATATATTCGCAACTATTAGCACTCATGGCATTTCTCTTCATGAATTATGCTCTCTACAGGTAAGTGTGATGTACTCATACATGTAAATCAGTTTGCGCTCTCTCAGATTCTAGAAAATGAAATTTCAAATCCTCCTCATAACTCAAGCTTTCCACTCATACCCAATGCACCCGTTTTACTGCAGGAATATTCAAGATGGCCGCCGCGGAGAGGCGCTGCGCGCAGACTGCGCACCCAGAGCAAGTCACTGAAGCCTCCATTGGAAAGCGAGAGTGGTTTTGGGAAGCAGAGGCAGACTGCTCGAGTTCACTGTCTGCTCTCTTCTCACCACTGCAGTTCCTAAATATTCATCTGCGTTGACAAGTCACCCTGTCACCTCTGTCTATTAATAAATAAAAATGGCGCCGGTTTCGAGCACTTCGACACGCTCCTCTTATTATATATCCTGGTGCTTATTTACAAGCCCCTTGCCTTGCGCCACTTTTGCGTCACGTTTCCCATGTTAAAAGTGACGCAAAAAGTGGCGCAAGGGGCTTGTAAATCTGCCCACCCTGTGTTTTTTTTTCTGGCTGAGTCTCTTAGATTGTTTTTATTTTTTCTAAGAATTTTTTTTTTATGTCATTTTTTATGGAGTTGCTCTATTTTAACAGTGTGAGTTTCTCGCGCGTCAGAACACTTATGAAATGCCGGGCCAGTTGCCTAAATTATTGGCGAGGCCCAGTTTCTGCCCTTGTGAACACGTGCGAGGATGATCATGGACCACAGTTTGCCCTGGGTCACGTGTCTAACAGTCAATTGAAAAGAACCTGGAATTAACAAAAGCCACAGTGACCCGAACCACAGAAGAACCACTATTTTAGAGATTTTGTATGGTGCTCACCAAGGGCCCGATGTAGGTAATTAGTATTTACCGATTCGTAAATCCCGAATTTTACCGATTCGATATTTACAAATCGGTAAATGTTATGTAGGTATTTTTAACGATTTATTTACCAAATCTGTAACATTCGGTAATTACCGAATCGGTATTTACTGATTCGGTAATTGCCATTGATGCCTATGGGCCTTGAGGCCAATAGGAACCAATGTCAATTACCGAATCGGTAAATACCGATTCGGTAAAATTACCGAATTTGCAAGGGGGACAAGGTGTCACTTTGACACCCTGTTGCACCCCTGATTCTGGCTTGTGTGCCATGTGGCACACATACATGCCCTTAGGGCATGTATGTGTGTGGCACAGGTGCACATGCACAGATGTGCATGTACACAGGAATTCGTTATTTACCATGACATAGTATGTCATGATAAATAACAAATTCTTAATGGCCGGTGGCACTGTTTTCAGTGCCACCTACATCACAATTTTGCAATTCGGTAAATTTACCGATTCGGTAATTTACAGAATCGGTAAATTAACCGAATCTGTAAATATACCGATTCGGTAAATTTAAGGACCCCTACATCTGAAACTCCAAATACCGGTCGGTAACGGCCGAAATCGGCCGTTACCGACCGGTATTTGGCCTCCTACATCTGGCCCCAAGACAGCAGGACATCCAAGCTTCTCTCCATTCAGCTCAGAAACCAGCGAAGTCCTCGAAGGCTCTAGCAACTTTATCATTCACACTAACGAAATTATATTTGAAAAAACACATTTTGCAATGCATATTAGATATGCCTTTAAATATATGAGAAACTAGCTACTTCTGAAAGTGTACTTTTACACTATAAGACAAAGCAGACTGTACCAGCTGCAAAACACCGAATAGGGGTGACATTTAGAAAGTGTTGGCCTAACTGCAGCTTTAAATGCTTTTATAGGTGCAATTCTCTTTAAAAGTATGTAACAACACTGGTGGGTGAGTAGCCAGAATATTTAAATACTCCCCACTTGATCCGTATCTCTAATGCGCCTTCCTTTCTTTCTTCCTTCCTTCCTTCCTTCCTTCCTTCCTTCCTTCCTTCCTTCCTTCCTTCCTTCCTTCCTTCCTTCCTTCCTTCCTTCCTTCCTTCCTTCCTTCCTTCCTTCCTTCCTTCCTTCCTTCCTTCCTTCCTTCCTTCCTTCCTCCCTCCCTCCCTTTCATCATCACTCTTCCACCCATCCTTCAATCCTTCCATTCACACTTCCAGCCATTCATCATTTTTCCATCCATATATCCCTTCTTTTTCATCTATCCATCATTTCACTCTCCATTTATCAATTCACTCATCCATCATCATAGTATGTCATGATAAATAACAAATTCTTAATGGCCGGTGGCACTGTTTTCAGTGCCACCTACATCACAATTTTGCAATTCGGTAAATTTACCGATTCGGTAATTTACAGAATCGGTAAATTAACCGAATCTGTAAATATACCGATTCGGTAAATTTAAGGACCCCTACATCTGAAACTCCAAATACCGGTCGGTAACGGCCGAAATCGGCCGTTACCGACCGGTATTTGGCCTCCTACATCTGGCCCCAAGACAGCAGGACATCCAAGCTTCTCTCCATTCAGCTCAGAAACCAGCGAAGTCCTCGAAGGCTCTAGCAACTTTATCATTCACACTAACGAAATTATATTTGAAAAAACACATTTTGCAATGCATATTAGATATGCCTTTAAATATATGAGAAACTAGCTACTTCTGAAAGTGTACTTTTACACTATAAGACAAAGCAGACTGTACCAGCTGCAAAACACCGAATAGGGGTGACATTTAGAAAGTGTTGGCCTAACTGCAGCTTTAAATGCTTTTATAGGTGCAATTCTCTTTAAAAGTATGTAACAACACTGGTGGGTGAGTAGCCAGAATATTTAAATACTCCCCACTTGATCCGTATCTCTAATGCGCCTTCCTTTCTTTCTTCCTTCCTTCCTTCCTTCCTTCCTTCCTTCCTTCCTTCCTTCCTTCCTTCCTTCCTTCCTTCCTTCCTTCCTTCCTTCCTTCCTTCCTTCCTTCCTTCCTTCCTTCCTTCCTTCCTTCCTTCCTTCCTTCCTTCCTTCCTCCCTCCCTCCCTTTCATCATCACTCTTCCACCCATCCTTCAATCCTTCCATTCACACTTCCAGCCATTCATCATTTTTCCATCCATATATCCCTTCTTTTTCATCTATCCATCATTTCACTCTCCATTTATCAATTCACTCATCCATCCATCATCCATCCAGCCTTTCCTCATTCCAGCCATTCTTTCTTTCACCCACCAATGCAATGTTGTTTTACATTTCATCCATCAATTCTTTCACCCTTGCATCCATCTTTTCATGTTTTTTGCCCTTCCCACTTTTCACAGTTTCTTTCTTCTTTTTATATGCTCATCATTTCGTTCTTCTCTCTAGCCCTCTCTCTCACGCTCTCAGTTTCGTAGCCAGTGTATCGTGGACCGCACTATAAGGCAGTAAATGGGTACCCGGCTACTATTGGATTGCTAAAACAAAGCAATAAACAGGGTTTAGTGCGCTGCTTAAGCCTCTGGGTCCTGGTGCCACTGCACCTGCTGCACCAATTGAAGCTAAGCCCCAGCACAGTCTTTCATTATCTTTCTCTCATCATTTCTACTTTTTGGCCTCCTTTACTGTCATTGGCACCCACCCCTAACCTCTGTTATGGCTTCCCTTTTCTGTTTTTTATGAGCGTTTGTCTGCAGAAAGAACAAGCTCATAAATAGTTATAGGTGTCCACACCACCCCGGCTGAAGCTGTGAAAGCGGGGGTGGTGTGGACAAGTAGCCAAGCTAGGAAGGACCACTAAGTCATCCAAGAGCGCCATAGGGCCAACCAATTGGAGGCGAAGTTAAACCACTAAGAAAGCGACAGGTGAGATATATCCAGGAGTGACTGGGAACAGCGCGTTATAGGCACTACCAATCCATCAGGGTTTTATATAGGGCCCACTGAAGAGTGACAGTGGTTCAGCCCATTTAAGTGCTTTTAAGCGACCAAAAGAGTGCTCTATGGGTTCCACTTAGAAGTGACCAAGCATCAGCCGACTGTAGGCCTTATTAAGAGTTCAGGATATTATACGGAGTCCACCTATGACAGGCATTGTTGAACCAACAAAGGACTGCTTCATAGGGTGCACCCAGAGGCGACAGAGAACCACACCATTGCAGGCTCCCCGAAGAGTGTGGAGGCGAGGGGAGCAAGGCAGAGGTTTTGCTGTTGTAGGTACTTCTAACCCAAGGGCGAAAGATGTGACCATCTAGTCTTCTGATAAACTGGTCAGACTACACCACCTGTTCAAAATCTCTTCCAACACATAGTGTCATATCAACAACTACTACCAGCTAATACATCTACATTGATGAGGACAGGATGTGTCTGAAAACGTACAAATTCCATCAAATATTGGGTCCCGTGATCTCTGGGCTAGACGTTACCAACCACAGGATCTCTGGTTCTTGGGAAAATATAACGATCTGCTGGAAATTCATACCTTTTGGTGACCTAAACATGAATAAGAGTTAATGTTGTTAAGATTTAAGCATTTGGTTGGGTCTTTGTTGCGAAGTGAGCCGCTCTTTAGAGCACAACGTGCAGGTACGATCCACTGGGGAAATTTGAAGATAAATTTACAATTGTAAATTGTAAAAAGCATCCTAAAAGGAGCTTAGCTTTATGCTGTTGATGTAATGATAAGTAAAAATTCACAATGGGAAAAGCATGGCTCAGACATTCTGGTTCAACCAATTAGACAATGCCTCAATGTTATATGCCCTAAAGGAGAATTGGTGGAAATAGCAGCAATAAGTAGTAGTGTGAGGCATCCGCTATTGGTTGCTGAGGGAATTCCACTTAAACTTTATCCGTGGTACATCAGTGGTCCATCAACTTCTTGTTGCATGCTTACCTTGGAGGACCTAAATTAGGCCCTGTATTTCAATTTTTAGTTTAAAAAAGTTTATTGAAGAGGTAATCAATTGATACTTTCATAAGTTGTAATAGGCACATTAATGGTGGAAATAAAATACATAGTTTTAGATGTGATATTACATTAAGAATTCTAGTCGGGCTGAGGATTGTAGGGGCAGATTCTCAAGGAACTGACGAATCTGCATAGATGCGACAGTTTCCTTGCGTCAGTGCCGAATGTCTTTTGTGCCACTATGGATGCGCTGTATTTACAATACAGTGCTGCATGGCGCAAAGATTAACAGATGCATCAGAAATTCTGACACATCTGGTGGCACAAAAGTGACACATTGCTGGGGTTGCTCATGAAAGTGACGCAACTCCAGCAATGCGTCACAATAGATGGGTGAGTCCCATTCAAAAAGCCCAGCGTCATTCCTTACGACAGGTCTGAGCAGGCATAGGGATTTTGACGCAGTGAAGGCATGGAGTAACGCAGTCAAATCTTGTAGATTTCAGTGCGTCTTTTCTACATGGCTTTTTGTGTGGGAACGCCCACCATGCAAACATCATACCTGATGCAGATATAATGCGACACAGGGCTTTACAACGTGACGCATCTCCCTACATGCGCCACGTTGTAAATGGGCCGCAACATTTACGCCGCTGCTGGCGCAAAAGTCATGCAAGGGGCTTGTAAATCTGCCCCGTAGTTTGCAAATTTGTTATTGTAGATTGACAGCCTCCACTTATACCAAGTGGGTTTTCTAATAAGCTTGATAGAAAAATTCCTATAACAATATCTATGGCATCTTGGGCAGCACCAGTCATCTCCAAAATGTGGATGTATGTGGGTACCCGCCATCAAATAATTGAGCAGCCGTTCACGCTCCTTTTTGTTTGTGCCCCCTGGATCAGTGAGACGCTGTATCCAGCCCAGCCCCCTACCCTTGCTGGCACACAGTGCCAGAGGAGTGCCAGGCTGAGCATCTCTCTGACCTGTATCGTCGCTGCCATAGAAACCCCGCTTCGCGGAGAACGCATTAACACTGTCACCGGGGCTGGCAGCCAATTCATTACATTGAATTCTGCAGAAAACCCTCTTTGTCTTCGTGTCCTCCCACCCACAACTGCTCCCTCTTCGTCTGGGATGCGACAGGGTGGCAGATATTTCCTGCCTACCCTGGCACCACCCTGAGAGTTCGCGCCCTTTGGCTAACACTGCCATTTTGTGTTTTTAAAAAAAAACAAAAAAAAACAAAACAATGCCTACCACATATCTATAAAGGAGACACAGACACCACTGGGGCTTTTGCTCAGAGCAACATCACAGGCACATTTGATAGCCATTGAGCAAATTTGTAGATGTGAAAATACATCTCCCTTCCCTCCCTTTCGTTTTGTAGATTGTACGCTTATCTATACCCCAATGCCAAGTCGATTTACTCATACGCTTTGCAAAAGATTCCCATTTCATAGGTAGATTGGGGTATGTTTTTTAAATTGTCAATACTGTTTTGTGAAAGAACCCCAATTTTAAAACATCCCTTTCTGCCAAAATCTGTCTCCCAGAAACGATGACATTAGGGGCCCGATGTAGGTGGCCCAAATACCGGTCGGTAAGGGTGAAACTCGGTAAATTTCACCGTTACCGACCGATATTTATGCATTCGTGATGTAGGGAAGGATTTGGTGTTAAGGAAACGGTAAATACGGATTCCTTAATAAGGATTCCTAATTGGCCTTGCATTTAAGGAATCGGTAATACCGATTCCTTAAATGCAATGTAGGAAGCACTTTTCAGAGTGCTTTTGGGCCTTAGGCATTCGTTAATTACCACCAACTTCAAGTTGGTGGTAATTACCGAATTCTTTTAAAAAAGCACATTTTTGCTTTTTTTAAAGTGCCATGTGGCACACATTCATGCCCTTAGGGCATGCATGTGTGCCACATGTGTACACATGCACATTTCAGTGGTGCAACAGGGTGTCCTTTGGACACCCTGGCACCCTTGAAATACCTCCCTGTATTACCGATTCGGTAATACCAAATTGGTAATACCGGATGTCTTCACATTCATTCCTATGGGCCTCCAAGCCCATAGGAATGAATGGGTAGGTATTCCTTATTACCGAATCTGTAGTACCGAATCGATAATAAGGAATATTAACGATTCAGTATTTTTTACAGAATATTTACCTACATCACAAATATCGAATTCTTAATACCGAATCGGTAAAATTCGGTATTGACAATTCGGTATTTGGCAATTACCTACATATGGTCCTAGATGAGGTATAGGAAACATTTTTACAAATCTTTGTATCACAGGGTTCCCTTCAGCCTTGGAGCAACAGACCCAACATAGCCGGGACTGCTATATTACAGGAGGGTGCTGTGTAGGAATGTGAGGTTGCCTCACCAGGAGAGGCAGCATCTAAGACAGGAACCTTGGCCAACATAGTATATGAGGCTGCCATACAGGGATGAGTAGCTGCTTCCTCTGGAGACAAAAGACCTATCATAGTCAATCAATCAATCAAACAGACTTTATTCGGCTTTTGGAAAAAAACATAAAAGTACAACAAATCAATGCATATGCAACATTTAAAAAATAATCCCCAGAATAAATACAATGAGATATATATTGAATTAACAAAAACAATGAAAAAGTAGTTAAAATACACAAATACAATAAAAAAATATATAAGTGTGATCTTACAGAGACAGCAATCAGCCATAGATAACCCAAACTTTTAGTCACAGCTGGATCTAAGTCTAACAGTAGACTTTAAAAAGCTAAGAACATAGTCAAAATGAGGATTCTACACAGAAATGTGCGTCTGCATAATTCGAGGAAAGAGAGTATGACTTAGGCAGCATTCCATACTATATGATGACGCTACTAAGAAACGAGTAGCCGTTTCGAATGGTACGTAAGAATCTAACAAAGCCAGGATTTCCATATCGCACAATGATGTGGAAAGAGTGGCTGCTTTCTCTGGAGACATAATCTAACAAGGCCAGGCCATTACATGAGGTTGCTATATAGGAATGAGTGGCTGCTTCCTCTTGAGAAAGAGAATCTAGTATAGCCTGCATCGCCGTATTACATGAGGATACTAATAAACAACGTGTGACTGTTGGATGTATGTCATTACCACGCATGCTTTTACAACGCATGCCTTTACCACGCAACTTTTACAACGCAAGTCGTTACAACGACTTGCGTTGGGGGGTGCTGGATAGTGAATAGTTTAATTTACTATTCCAACTCCAGTCCCCGTGGATAGTACGGAAGGTTTTGGATAGTAAATTAACTATTCCCTATCCTAGAGCGCCCCCCCAGGGCAAGTCGTTGTAACGACTTGCGTTGTAAAAGTTGCATGGTAAAGGTACTGCGTTGTAAAAGTTGCGTTGTAAACGCTGTTTACCGTGACTGTTTCCTCTGGGAAGACAGAATTCAACATAAGCCAGGACTGACATATTACATGAAGATGCTATATAGCAATGAGTGTCTGCTTTGGGAACCTGCCTTTACAACTCGGGCTAAGCCACGTGCCATTTCCCCACAAGTGAAACTGCGCTTGCCTTAACCACACATACACCTTAACCACGCACATGAGTGTTTGAGGCAGCGCGTGGTCTCGGTGCGCAGATGGGCGGGCAGAGAAAGAGGAAGGATCGTGAGAGGACATGGTCCGGTAAGTGGGGCAGGGGCCTGGTATTGAAGCGGTAGGTTTTAGGGGTGGGATCGTTTTTAGGGTTCAGGGTTGTTTATAGGGCAGGGAGCTGGATTTTAGGGTTCAGTGCGGGGGGATCATGGTAGTTTTTAGAGATGGAGGTCAGTTTTTAGGGCTCAGGGCTGGAGGCTGACGCCAGGGTAGGGTTTAGGATGTGTGGGGCAGTTTCTAGGGCTCGGGCAGGGGAAAGGGTAGTTTTCAGGGCTGAGGCAGTTTTAGGGCTCCAGGGCGAGCCTGGGGTCGGGGTAGTTTTTAGTACGTGGGGACGGGTTTTAGGGCTCAGGGTGGAGTGGGCCGGGGTGTTATCTTTACCACGCATATCCCTTTACCAATCATGCCTTTACCCCAAAATTGCATGATAAACGCAAGCATGGTAAAGGAATGCGTAGTTAAGTCACATTCGTTGTTTGGACAGCGTGGTAGAGGCACATGTGGTTTAGCCATGCATTATTCTGCCATGCAACTGTCTGCATTCTCTGGAGTCAGAGATTTAGTACAGCCATCATCGCCGGCTGCTTACTAATGGGAGACGGTACTGGAAATAGTGTGGACCAAAAGCAAAAGCAGATCCGATGCAGTTACCTCAGAAAAGGGGATTTATCAGTACATTTAGAAAGGACAACAATTGCCATTGATTTCACTACATGAAAAAATATTTTCATTTTTTGGAAATGGAATAAAACTTGTCCCAAAGGAGAACTGTAGAACACATTTGGAGGGGCTAAATCAGTGTGCAATTTGAGCAGGAGTTTGCAGGTGAAATGAACTAGCACTCATTTTTAGCAGGGATGAAAAGGAACGTGCATCTATGAGCTAAAGACACAGTTATTGTAGGATGGTGGAAGAAAGAGCCAGGAAGTGGAATCAAGATAGGCACCCTTGGTGTTTGGCAGCCCAAGGAGAGAGACACACACACACACACAAACACACACTCGCACGCACCCATGCAAGCATGCACGCACGCACACGCACATACAAACACACACACACATACATTCACTGAAAAAAACTAATGTTTAAAGCAACATTATAGTTAGGTGTTGAAATGCGACATAAGCAAATCATTAAAAAAAACTGAAATACACAGTTATAGCTTGGTGAAGCACTTGGAACTTGCGCCCCATCAAGCACTGCTCAGGACTGCACATATGACCTCACTTATGTCATGTTGGGGTCCCGGGCCTATTAAAGCTTGGAGAAGGGGCCACATGGCCCCCTCTCCCTTTCAATTTTAGTTCATCCCTGGGGGATGTGGTCCCCAGGGCCTAATAAGGCTTGGGGAGTGGGCCCTTGTACCCCCCAACCGTGAATTAATGTACCACGCCCCAGGGAGGGGGCCCGAAATGAGCTTAGGGAGGGGGTCCATACTCATGCCCACTCCCCATATATTTAATTAAAAAAATTGGCAGTCGCCATTTTCTTTTTTTTCTTTTTTTCTTTTTGCTGCAGGATCCCCCCCAAAAATTGCTATTTTTAAAATTATTTTGGCCCTGGGGGATCCATCAACTACCCCGAGGTCCAAGGGGGGCAATCCCTGCCCTGCCCAATTATATATATATATTTTTACAACTTCTGGACAAGGGACTAAGTATTTGAATCTTGTAATGGAAGCCAGCAACATTTTTCTCGTGTTGCTGGCATGCGATCAGAGCGCTTGATCCTACGGTAATCTGACTCCTAGGGGAGTGAATTGGCCCAATCAAAACACACTATTTAAAAAGAATTGGGTTCAAGGGATACTTGTGAGAGTCCAGATATACGGACAGCCACGGCCTGTGTAGGTAAGAATGGTGTGGGGATTCCACAAAATATCACAAGGAAAAAACAAATAAATAATAAAATGTTCCTCATTCTCTGTCAAAACTCCCCCCCACCCGCCCCTACCGCCACACTACTCTTACCTGCACAGGCTGCGGCTGAATATAGATATTTTTAGACCTTAATATCTAAAAAATAAGTAAATGGATGTACACCAAATCATAGAAAAGCACAATCTGTAGGCCAAGATCTAGCTTCCTGTCAAACTTGCTGTAATTCCGTTCAGCAGTTGTTGTGGTAGCACTGATTTAAGATGCCTATGAAATTGCATGGGGAAATCTGATATTTGACCCCTTTTATTATTGTGCCCCCACCTTGACTGATCATCCTGTAACTTTCCGATAAAAGATCCTAAGATTCTGGTGTAGCATTTTTTAGTGGAATTCCGTATGAGACTATCATCTTTAGACCAGTATCAAGAAGTTGAAAGCAAAATGTTTATCATTATTGGTTCTCCCTATGGTGTCAATTGGTAATTGGGATGTTTAGGGGGGCTTTTTACATCGTTCCACTTTTCACCACGGCTTTTATTTGTAATACTTTCTCTTGTGTTTTCACAGGACTCATTGCATAGATTCACTTGTTGGACTTGGCCCTTATGGCAGGTTCACCCCTAGACTTTTTGCTTTTAATGGTGACCTGGTGATGGTGATTTTTGAGTTCTGCGCACTTTCACTGTGTCCCAGTGGAAAGTGCGTGCGCACTTTGAGTGCATGTGATGAGCTAGGCCTGCCCTCCCATAGGAATGCATGGGGAATGTCTGTGTCCCTGGTAGTTCCTGATGCGTGGGGAGTGCGGGCTCAAGTTTGGTATGTGTGAACTCGTGAGAGTGAATGCTGCAAAATGGTGTATGCGGCATGTATGTGTCTAGTGGGGAAGTGCTACTTCTAGACATGGCTGTACGTGTGCTGTGAGAGTGCTGGCGTGTGATTGGCTGGAGCTGGCTGGCATGCCAGGCTCCAGGAAGTCTGGATGGGTCTGCCCGGTGGTGAGTGGGAGATTAGCATGCTGATGGCTGGGGAGGAGTGTACCTGTGTCCTGAATGAGGCTGGGTTTTCCCCTGACAATGCTGGCTCCGCTCCCCTGTGGTGCGTCTAACGACCCTAGCCCTGCCAGTGAATAGAGAGGGTGGTTGAGCCCATCAGCAGTGCTCACAGACCAGCTGCGACTGGTTCTGCCCCCACCCTGCACCTACAGACAAAGGGATTCTTAGTATAAAAATGTGGCTGTGTCCCCACAGAATCTGTTCTCTGCCAGGATCCTGAGGGGGCTGCTGCTGTTGCTGGGCCAGAGGACCGCCGCTTG
This sequence comes from Lissotriton helveticus, assembly GCF_964261635.1. NCBI lineage: Eukaryota > Metazoa > Chordata > Amphibia > Caudata > Salamandridae > Lissotriton > Lissotriton helveticus. The sequence continues at coordinate 758,906,942 of NC_136073.1, forward strand.
GAGTGTCTCCCTGCCTGGAGACCCAGTGTGCTGGCTCTGGGCCCAGCCTTGCCCCCCCTTTGCCTTGCTCTGCAAAAGGACCTTTTCCTGGACTTGTGCTGTCTTATAGCGCCTGGGAGCGCTGTATTTGGCTTGTAGCGCTTGGGAGCGCTGTGCCTTCACCCCTGGTGCTTGGGAGCGCTTGACTCCGCCATAGCGCTTGGAAAGCGCTTTATTTCCCCTCTAGCGCTGGGAGCGCTGTATTTGCCGGTATAGCGCTTGGGAGCGCTTTGTTCGTGAAGGCAGGTGCCCACCCTGCATTTTGCTGCTCTAGCGGCTGCCCACGCCGCATATTTGGGTGATTTATTTTTATTATCGGGAGCTTATCCCGTGTTGAAGTTACCGCAGCAGCCCAGGAACCCTGCTGGGCCGCCGCGCTGCCTACGGCGACCCGGAAATCCCGCCTCCATTTCTCCAGCGCCGCGCTGCTATTGGCTGCAGCGCGACCCGGAAGTCAGGCAAGCTTTGGTGGGACGGCAGGAAGCAGACGGGAGCCCACCCCGTGCTCCTGCACCGGAGAGGAGAAGACCGGCCGACTCCTTCCCCCGCTTCCCCCGGTCTGGGGAAGCCAAGCCGAGTCCGCGCCCAAGGAAGCAAGGGGAGCGGGAGGAGACCGCGACCGAGGAGAGTCCCGAGGAGCGGGAGCTCTCCAGCCAGCTGCCGCAAGACCGGGTGAGTGAAGGGCAGTGGTTGCTCCAAAGAAGGGGGAGGCGTCAGGGCACATTGCCGGTGCCCGCCCCCCCCCCCCCCTCGTGCTCTCTCCCGAGAGGCCGAAATTGTTGCGAAGCCACGAGGGCATTTTCATTCGAGCCTGCGAGGCTCCACCGGCAAAGGGGGCATTACAGTGTCTTTGAGCCTAAGAAAGGCTCCGGGGGCAATACTTAGTTGGGAGCCAGAGAGGCTCCGGGGCCCAAGACCACGAGAGGGACCGTCCACGAGAGGAGGCAGCCTTGTGTAGCGAGGAGCGGCCCCGGTTGGCAGCGGGCCGCTCCCACGAAGAAGGGGTCATTGCCTTTCTGAGTCCCCAGGAGAGGGACTCCAGCTAAGCAGCCACAGTTGTTTTAGGGCCTGAGAGAGGTTCAGAGTGCCACACATTTGCTAGAGTCCTGAGAGACTCTCAGGGGGCACTTTTGTTTGTTTAGAGCCTGCAAGGCTCCCCCCATCGTGTTGGCCCCATCCTTGTCTTTCAGCTGCCCAGCACTTCGTGGGCAGCTGCCACGTTTAGGTCCCCTGACTTTGGACACAGGGCGTCCTAGCCCTAGAGAGGCCAGTTGGCCTAGGGACAGTCAGAGGTGGTGACTTAAGTGAGTTTGGCGCAATTGTTCTTGTTCTGCACCTCTGAATGTGTTTTTATGCGTCATGTGCCTTGTTCTTACACCTCTGAATGTATTGTTGATGCATCATGTGTTTTCCTACCTTACACCTCTGAATGTATGTTATGCATTGCGTCATGTGTTATGTTCTTACACCCCTACAGGTATTGTGATACTTAGGTGGTTGTTTTTCTCCTAGTGCAGGTGGTGCTAGTGAGGTCCTGGTTACCAGTGATTACTGGTTGTGTGCTATTTTGTGCTAAAGTAATTCTACATTCTAAGTGCTATTTCTAAAAGTGTTACTTCTAAAAGTGCTGATTCCTGACAGTGGTCCAGGTGGCCCTGTCTTGTACATATCCACTGTAAATTCTGCCCGTGCCTCTGGCACATTGTAAAGTGTGTGTTTTACATCTAATGTGTTTTGGTGTAATACAAAGGCTATTTTTATATAACCTTGTGTGGAGTTTCCTTTGTGGTGGGCCTTTGGGTGTTGTTGCTGGGGTGCGTGCGCAAATACTTAACTCACATCGCCTCCGAGTTTAGCCTTGCTGCTCGCGCCACGTTACCTAGAGGGTGAGCAGGGGTTATCTTGGCGTGTAACTCCCTTGCCCTGACTTAGGAGTGGTGGTCTCTGACTGACGTTGGCGAAAGCCCTGGCCAGCCGGGGATCCCATTTCTAACATTGGCGGCAAGCGGTGAGGAGGAGGATTTGTGTTTGCGTTGTACCACAGTGGCAACTGGCCACACTAAAAAACTCTGCATTTTAGATGACCACATTTTAGGGGATTGTTTTTTTTGAAGTTCCATTATTTTCTTCTCCTGAAGGTATCATTGTGTAATTGTGTCCAGTGCATTTGTTCCCCCACCCTGCGCCCAGAGTCGGTACCTGTGTCACGTGTGGTCAGGTTGAGGAATCAGGGGTGGTAGAAACTGCCTTACCAGTCCGAGGGGAGGGCTGTGTGTGGATGAATGGTGTGTGGCACTAGACAAGTGAGTGTGAGTTCTCTAGGGTAGAGAGCTTGCTGAATACCTTGTGAATTGTGTACTCCTGTGTTAGCTCAGACCCCTAGGTTCCCTGTGTGATCTCTTCTCTAGAACGTCCGCCAGAATGGAGCCTGCTTTTGATGTCTGTGATCTGTTTAGATACAGTATGGGAGAGTTGGTAAGGTTCTGTGAAGAGAGAGACATAGGGGTGGATGAGTCAGACACTCAGTCCGAACTTAGGAGCAGCCTGATCCTATGGCAAAAGGGTCAGTGGGATCTTGAGCGCAGTGAGGAAAGGGCCCGGGCTTCACACCAGGAGGGTGGTGGGTCTGTGGGGAGCCCTGAAGATTCAGAAGAGGAGGAAGAAGATGACAGCACCTGGACGCCAGTAGAGAGTAGAGGCCCCATAGATAGGGAGTCCCTTGCTGGGTCCAGCGTAGGAGGCAGCGCCTCATCCCTTTCCCTGTCCCCAGAGGAGCTGGAAGATAGGAGGAGAGAAAGGGAGCACCAGCTGGCTTTAGAGAAGCTCAGGTTAGAGCATGCCCAGGCTATGGCAAAGCTGGGCGTTAGAAAGCAACAGCTGGAGGCTAAGAAGCAACAGCTAGAGACTGAGAGGGTCTTAGCGCAGGAAAGGATAGAGGAGGCTGAGAGGGCCTCCACCAGAGGCAAAGTAGCTCTGGAAGGTAGACTATCCCCTGCGCTCAGTGTTGAGTGTCTGGATTCCCCAGGGAGGGTTGGGTCCAGTGGTGGCAGCTATTTAGATTTCAGTGTAGGAAATCCCAGTCCCAGTTCCCCCAGTCTGGTACCTGTTTCCCCAGAGGAGGAGTTAAGGGTGAAGTTCAGGGACAGTAGGAAACTGTCTCACCAGTCTTGGGAAGATTTTGAGGAAGAATGTTGTGGGACACTGTTTGATTGGGTAAAGGTTCACACGGAAGATGATTTTGACATCTTGTTTGATCTGATTGTCAAAGAGCACCTGCTCAGTTGTTGTTCACCAGGGTTGCGCACACACCTGTTGGGGTGTGGATTGTCTGACGCATGTGAGCTTGCAGATGAAGCAGACCGCTGGGAAAGGGCTAGAGGTTCTATAGAGTCATTGGTGAGTGACTCCAAAAGTAGTGGTTCAGGGATCTTCCAGCCCAGCGTGGTGGAAGAGGCTCAGTGTAGCCCAGCTAGGTCCCAGGATAGCGAGGAGGGTGTAGGGGCTTACTGCCTGGCTCAGTGGAGCAGGAGTGAGGGGGAGACCGAGGTTCCCCAGACGCCCGAAGCCCTGCCTCAGGACTTGGATGGTTTCGGTAGGGAACACCAGGTTGGGGACCTAGGCTGTCCTGTTAGTCCATTTGAGGAGGATCTCCTAGTGTCTAGGGAACCTGGAGCATCTATAAACAGAGCTCCTGTGGTTCTAGAGTTTGGCAGTACCGCTCCGGTAGGGAGGGTACAGGAGTCCAGAGTGAGGAGTGAATGGGGGATGAGTTTACCAGTGGAAGAACCAGTGGGTCAGGGACTACCCAGTTGGGCTAGGTTCCCGTGTAGTGACCATGGTGACACTACTTCTGTTCTGGGGGATCTTCGCGCCCTGTCAGGTGGACAGGGGACGGGAGATCTGCGCCAGACAGATAGTCACACGACACATGGGTCATGTGTCAGCCTCAGGGGGATGGTGTGTGAGTCCCCAGAAGTCCTGGAGTGCCAGGCAATCGTTCCACCAAAGGTTTTAGACCGGAGGTTGGGAGGCCAGGTTCAGGATCAGCCTGACCTGAAGGGTAGGACGACTGTAACCAGTGTCCTGACCGGTTCTTCTTCCAGAGGAACTTCTCCAGTTGGGAGAGGGCAGACCTCTGGAAGGGGGTGCAGAGGGTGGGAGAGCCCACCTCTGACCCCGGTGCAACCTGAGTGGATAAGCCCTGGGTTGGAATGGCGTTCTAGGTGTTCCCCTCGTCGGAGGTGGAGGAACCCTAGAAGAAGAGGTAGGGGGAGGAGAGCCTTCCCCGACACTCCTGGTCCGCATGAGGTTGTAGGCCCTAGGCTGGAGAACCAGTGGCAGTCTAGTCCTGTCTTGCAGATAGGAAGAGTGGAGAATGGCTTCTATGTGCCAGGGGTTACTACCCCCCGCTCTGCGAATAGGCAAGGACCGGTGGCACCTGGGTGGCCCAGGGCCTGGTCCTGGCCGCGGACAGCTTGGGAGTACCAGTGGGGTAGCCCAGTTGGTCCAGACAGTGGTTTGAGAAGGAATCCCATGGGTTCACCGTGGCGTAGAACAGGAGGGTGTCCCTGTAGTTGCGGGCCCGCGTCCGTGTTCTATCGCCCCAAGCAGGGAAGTCCATCACGGTGGTGATTGGTCTACCCTGCGTTTTGGCTGGAAGGGGGTTGTGTTGGACTTGGCCCTTATGGCAGGTTCACCCCTAGACTTTTTGCTTTTAATGGTGACCTGGTGATGGTGATTTTTGAGTTCTGCGCACTTTCACTGTGTCCCAGTGGAAAGTGCGTGCGCACTTTGAGTGCATGTGATGAGCTAGGCCTGCCCTCCCATAGGAATGCATGGGGAATGTCTGTGTCCCTGGTAGTTCCTGATGCGTGGGGAGTGCGGGCTCGAGTTTGGTATGTGTGAACTCGTGAGAGTGAATGCTGCAAAAGGGTGTATGCGTATGTGTCTAGTGGGGAAGTGCCACTTCTAGACATGGCTGTACGTGTGCTGTGAGAGTGCTGGCGTGTGATTGGCTGGAGCTGGCTGGCATGCCAGGCTCCAGGAAGTCTGGATGGGTCTGCCCGGGGGTGAGTGGGAGATTAGCATGCTGATGGCTGGGGAGGAGTGTACCTGTGTCCTGAATGAGGCTGGGTTTTCCCCTGACAATGCTGGCTCCACCCCCCTGTGGTGTGTCTAACGACCCTAGCCCTGCCAGTGAATAGAGAGGGTGGTTGAGCCCATCAGCAGTGCTCACAGACCAGCTGTGACTGGTTCTGCCCCCACCCTGCACCTACAGACAAAGGGATTCTTAGTATAAAAATGGGGCTGTGTCCCCACAGAATCTGTTCTCTGCCAGGATCCTGAGGGGGCTGCTGCTGTTGCTGGGCCAGAGGACCGCCGCTTGGAGTGTCTCCCTGCCTGGAGACCCAGTGTGCTGGCTCTGGGCCCAGCCTTGCCCCCCCTTTGCCTTGCTCTGCAGAAGGACCTTTTCCTGGACTTGTGCTGTCTTATAGCGCCTGGGAGCGCTGTATTTGGCTTGTAGCGCTTGGGAGCGCTGTGCCTTCACCCCTGGCGCTTGGGAGCGCTTGACTCCGCCATAGCGCTTGGAAAGCGCTTTATTTCCCCTCTAGCGCTGGGAGCACTGTATTTGCCGTTATAGCGCTTGGGAGCACTTTGTTCGTGAAGGCAGGTGCCCACCCTGCATTTTGCTGCTCTAGCGGCTGCCCACGCCGCATATTTGGGTGATTTATTTTTATTATCGGGAGCTCACCCCGTGTTGAAGTCACCGCCGCAGCCCAGGAACCCTGCCGGGCCGCCGCGCTGCCTACGGCGACCCGGAAGTCCCGCCTCCATTTCTCCAGCGCCGCGCTGCTATTGGCTGCAGCGCGACCCGGAAGTCAGGCAAGCTTTGGTGAGACGGCAGGAAGCAGACGGGAGCCCACCCCGCGCTCCTGCACCGGAGAGGAGAAGACCGGCTGACTCCTTCCCCCGCTTCCCCCGGTCTGGGGAAGCCAAGCCGAGTCCGCGCCCAAGGAAAGAAGGGGAGCGGGAGGAGAACGCGACCGAAGAGAGTCCCGAGGAGCGGGAGCTCTCCAGCCAGATGCCGCGAGACTGGGTGAGTGAAGGGCAGTGGTTGCTCCAAAGAAGGGGGAGGCGTCGGGGCACATTGCCGGTGCCCGCCCCCCCCTCCTGCGCTCTCCCGAGAGGCCGAAATTGTTGCGAAGCCAAGAGGGCATTTTCATTCGAGCCTGCGAGGCTCCACCGGCAAAGGGGGCATTACAGTGTCTTTGAGCCTAAGAAAGGCTCCGGGGGCAATACTTAGTTGGGAGCCAGAGAGGCTCCGGGGCCCAAGACCACGAGAGGGACCGTCCACGAGAGGAGGCAGCCTTGTGTAGCGAGGAGCGGCCCCGGTTGGCAGCGGGCCCCTCCCACGAAGAAGGGGTCATTGCCTTTCTGAGTCCCCAGGAGAGGGACTCCAGCTAAGCAGCCACAGTTGTTTTAGGGCCTGAGAGAGGTTCAGAGTGCCACACATTTGCTAGAGTCCTGAGAGACTCTCAGGGGGCACTTTTGTTTGTTTAGAGCCTGCAAGGCTCTCCCCATCTTGTTGGCCCCATCCTTGTCTTTCAGCTGCCCAGCACTTCGTGGGCAGCTGCCACGTTTAGGTCCCCTGACTTTGGACACAGGGCGTCCTAGCCCTAGAGAGGCCAGTTGGCCTAGGGACAGTCACAGGTGGTGACTTAAGTGAGTTTGGCGCAATTGTTCTTGTTCTGCGCCTCTGAATGTGTTTTTATGCGTCATGTGCCTTGTTCTTACACCTCTGAATGTATTGTTGATGCATCATGTGTTTTCCTTCCTTACACCTCTGAATGTATGTTATGCATTGCATCATGTGTTATGTTCTTACACCCCTACAGGTATTGTGATACTTAGGTGGTTGTTTTTCTCCTAGTGCAGGTGGTGCTAGTGAGGTCCTGGTTACCAGTGATTACTGGTTGTGTGCTATTTTGTGCTAAAGTAATTCTACATTCTAAGTGCTATTTCTAAAAGTGTTACTTCTAAAAGTGCTGATTCCTGACAGTGGTCCAGGTGGCCCTGTCTTGTACATATCCCCTGTAAATTCTGCCCGTGCCTCTGGCACATTGTAAGGTGTGTGTTTTTCATCTAATGTGTTTTGGTGTAATACAAAGGCTATTTTTTATATAACCTTGTGTGGAGTTTCCTTTGTGGTGGGCCTTTGGGTGTTGTTGCTGGGGTGCGTGCGCAAATACTTAACTCACATCGCCTCCGAGTTTAGCCTTGCTGCTCGCGCCACTTTACCTAGAGGGTGAGCAGGGGTTATCTTGGCATGTAACTCCCTTGCCCTCACTTAGGAGTGGTGGTCTCTGACTGACTTTGGCGAAAGCCCTGGCCAGCCGGGGATCCCATTTCTAAAAACATGCAATTCCAGAATTAAACAGTAGGAAGAAGGAATGAAAAAATAATAACGTTATTATTAATCATGAATTAACATATCTGTATCAAAAAAGAGTTTTGCGATTCTCAAATGGCGAATTTTAGCGAATCGCAATTAGAGAATCACAAAATGCAAAGTATGTAGGATTTGCTAAAAATTTTGCATATCCTACATATTCCTTATTTGCGAATCGCAAATTGAGGTTCGCTATTAAGGAATACCTTCCCATTCATTCCTATGGGCTAGGAGTCCCTTATGGGAAGACATTCTCAATTTGCGATTACCAATTAGAGAATCGCAAATTGAGAATGCAATTTCAAGGTTGCAAGGCTGCCAAAAGTACACCCTGTTGCACCCCTGAAATATGCATTTGTGCACATTTTGCGCGCATGCATGCCATAAGGGCATGTATGTGTGACATATGGCACTTTATAAAAATCAAAAAAGTGTTTTTTTTTCAAGAAAACCGCAAATTACCACCAGCTTGAGGTTGGTGGTAATTAGCAATTCCTTAAGGCCAAATAGCAAATTTCTGGTGCTTCCAGAATTGCATTTAAGGAATCGCAATTTGCAATTCCTTAATTGCATTCGCAAAATAGAGATATTCTCAATTTTGCGATGGCCTTTTGGGTTGATACATCCCAAAATGCTTTTTCAAATTCGCAAACGGGTCGATTCTGAGAATTTGCCCGTTTGCGAATGTGAAAAAGGCTTGATACATATGGCCCATTGTCTCTTACCAATCTTGTTTAAGTTTGCTAGATGCATACAAAAACAAAGCCATCTTGATCCACATCCAGAGGGATTAAGTTGAATTTTCTTTTCTTTTTTGTCCCCTTACCCTTTCCCCTGAGCACTGATTTTGTCCTGACAGGAGTCTGACAAATACAGTGGTTGGGAGGCGTTGGAAACTCTCTTCTGGGATTGCCTCTTGCTCCTAAGGGTTAGCACTAAATGAAGGAAAAACTTGGTACAGAATAGTGCATATGGCTTTGTATATATATTTGTCTATCAAAATTTAACTGTTTTTTTTAAATAGGGAGTTGTTCAGTCAGTGAGAAGTCAAGTCAAGTCAAATAATTTATATAGCGCGCTACATACCCAGAGGGTCTCAAGGCGCTTGAAGAAGGGTGGGGAATTACTTGTCGAATATCCAGGTTTTAAGTTGCTTTCTGAATGCTAGGTGGTTTTGAGTGAGGCGAAGGTGAGTGGGGAGTGAGTTCCAGGTTTTAGCTGCCAGGTAGGAGAAGGATCTTACTCCCATGGTGGTTTTGTTGATGCGAGGAACAGCAGCAAGGGCTTGGTTGGAAGAGCGTAGCTGGCGGGAGGGGGTGTAGAAGGAGAGTCGCGCGTTGAGGCATTCGGGTACAAGTTCGTAAAGTGCTTTGTGTGCGTGGGTGAGGAGGCGGAATGTTATCCTCGTATTGACAGGGAGCCAGTGGAGGTTTTTCAGGTGACCAGAAATGTGGTCTTTACGCGGGATGTCTAGTATGAGTCTGGCAGATGCGTTCTGGATGCGTTGTAGTTTTTTCTGAAGTTTTGCGGTGGTACCGGCGTATAGTGTGTTTCCGTAGTCCAGGCGGCTTGTAACCAGTGCGTGGGTGACCGTTTTCTGGTTTCGGTGGGGATCCAGTGAAATGTTTTTTTTGAGCATGCGAAGAATGTTGAAGCAAGATGATGAGACGGCGTTGACTTGTCTGATCATCGAGAGTGAGGAGTCCAGGATGATGCCCAGGTTCCGTGCGTGGTCCGTTGGGATGGGTGCTTTTCCAAGGGCTGCTGGCCACCACGACTCGTCCCAGGTGGAGGGGGAGGTACCTAAGAGAAGGACTTCTGTTTTGTCTGAATTCAGTTTTAGGCGGCTGTGCTTCATCCACTCTGCTACTTCTTTCATTCCTTCATGTAGGTTGGTTTTGGCGGTGTTGGGGTCTTTGGTGAGTGAGAGGATCAGTTGAGTGTCATCAGCGTAGGAGATGATATTGAGATTGTGTTGGCGTGCGATGGTCGCGAGGGGGCTCATATATACGTTGAAGAGGGTGGGGCTGAGTGAAGATCCTTGTGGCACGCCGCAAATGACTTCAGTGGCCTCTGACTTGAACGGTGGGAGGCGGACTCCCTGAGTTCTTCCGGCAAGGAACGAGGTGATCCATTCAAGTGCTTTTCCTTGGATTTCCGATGTTTCTGAGGTGTTGTAACAGGGTGCTATGACAGACTGTGTTGAAGGCTGCAGAGAGGTCGAGGAGGATGAGGGCGACTGTGTCTCCATTGTCCAGTAGAGTTCGAATGTCATCTGTTGCTGCGATGAGTGCGGTCTCAGTGCTGTGTTTGGCTCGGAAGCCGGACTGTGAGGAGTCGAGGGATTTGTTGGTTTCGAAGAAGGCGGCGAGCTGGTTGTTGACTGCTTTCTCGATGACTTTGGCCGGGAATGGAAGGAGCGAGATGGGGCGGTAGTTTTTGAGTTCGGTGGGGTCAGCTGTGGGTTTTTTCAGAAGGGCGCTGAGTTCGGCGTGTTTCCAGCTTTCCGGGAAGGTGGCGGTGTTGCGGGAGCAGTTGATGACGTCTCGGAGGTGTGGTGCTATGATGGAGTCTGCTTTGTTGAAGATGTGGTGAGGGCATGGGTCAGTGGGGGATCCTGAGTGGATGAAGTTCATCAGTCGGATGGTGTCCTCCGTGGAGATTGGGTTCCAGTCATTAAGGATGTTCAAGGGTGGTGAAGGTTCGGCATACGATTGGGAGAGTTGGTCTCCGGTTTGGTTGTCGAAGCTGTTGTGGATGTCTGCGATTTTGTCGTGGAAGAACGAAGCTAAGGAGTTGCAAAGGGTTTGAGAGGGAGTGATGTCGTTGGAGTTGGCAGTGGGGTTGGTAAATTCTTTGACGATGTTGAATAATTCCTTGCTGTTGTGGGCGTTGTTGTCAAGTCTGTCTTTGAATGCGGCTTTCTTGGCTGTCCGGATCAGTTGGTGGTGTAAACGGGTGGCGTTTTTGAAGGCGTCCCTGGTGCTGTTGTTTGGGTCTTTTTTCCAAGCCTTCTCAATGGAGCGACAGAGTTTCTTGGATTTCTTAAGATCATCGTTGAACCAGGGGGCGTTTTTGCTGCCTAGTTTGATTAGACGTTTTTTCAAAGGTGCTAGGTTGTCGGCGCTGATGGTTAGCCATTGAGTGAGGTTAATGGCTGCTTGGTTGGGGTTCGATGAGTGGGCAGGGGGGTTTTGAAGAAGCGATGAGGAGATCTGGTCGATGGTGATTTTGTTCCAGTTTCTTCGCAGAGTAGGTTGAGGATGGTTGTGGGTTGTGGTTTTTTTGTAGACAAAGTGAACGCAGCTGTGGTCCGTCCAGTGGAGAGTTGTGGTGTGACTGAAGGAGATATGTTTGCTGGAGGTGAAGATAGAGTCGAGTGTGTGTCCTGCATAGTGGGTGGGGGTGTTAACTAGTTGTTTGAGTCCGAGGTTAGAGAGATTGTCCAGAAGAGTGGTGGTGTTGTTGTCGTTGTTCTTTTCCAGGTGATAATTGAGGTCTCCTAGTAGAATGTAGTCCTCGGAGGGGAGGGCATGAGGGGTGATGAAGTCAGTGATGTCTTCACTGAATTGTGATCGGGGTCCTGGCGGTCTGTAGAGGAGGGTGCCTCTGAGTGTGGTCTTGGGGTCGGTGTGGATCTGGAAGTGGAGGTGTTCGGCGTTAGCGAGGTTGACGTCTGAGCTGGTTGAAATGCGGATGGAATTCTTATGGACGATGGCGATGCCTCCTCCTGTTTGGTTGGTGCGGTCTTTTCGGATGATCTTGTAGCCTTCCGGGATGGCTGTCGTGATGTCTGGAGCTGATGAGGCGTTCATCCAGGTTTCTGTTAGGAAGGCGACGTCTGGAGAGATGGTGTCAAGTAGATTCCAAAGGTCGATGGCGTGTTTGTGAACTGAGCAGGTGTTGAGAAGGATGCTTTTAAGGTGGTTGGTGTCGGATCTCTGTTTGGTGTTTGTGGATGTGGAGTTGGTCTTGGTGCCGTCGAGCTTGCAGGAGTTGCATGTGAAGGGTCCATGGGTATGTCCAGGTGCGGCTTGGGCACAATTGGGGAGACGGCCGGGGTTTAGTGCTAAGAGGGTGGAGGCGTCGTATGTAATGCGGGTGGGCTGGGCATTGCGGGGACCAGGGGGTCTGGCGCTGGGTGCGGGCCAGGCGCGGACGGGCGTAGACGGGCTTACCTTTGGCGCACCTTCGGTGCGACCGCTGCGCGTGACCGCTGCGCTGAGGTTCATCTGTCTAAAATGGAGAGTGGAGGGGGGCGGAGCGTGGGAGTGGCAGCTGGGAGGCGGTAGCGGGGAGGGTAGGCGGGCCAAGGGTATACACAACAAACCAGATGACAAAATGGAGAATGGAAAGTGAAACGGCAGAGTTCGGTTACTCCAAGGCTTAATTCCTCAAAGTAATGCACACAGTGAAGGCAGCACGAAAGTACAGTATGTAAGTGGCGGCAGCAGCTACAATTTAAACAGACAAAGTTGCGCTTAAATGCAAATTATCATGCGAGGTTCAGCGCTATATTTCAATTAATGCGCTCTGATTAAATGTCTATTTCAATCACAATCAGAGCGCTATGTTTAAATGCTAGTTTCAATCACAGTCAGAGCGCTATGTTAAATGCCTACGATACCACAGTGAATTCGGCAGAGGCGCTTCAAAACGAGGATTGCAAGCAGATTCCGTGGCCAGGGAGCGTGGGGGGAGCGACCGCTTAGGATCAGATCCAGACGGTCACAGCTGCGAGATGGAGGAGGTGAGCACTGTATTCGTGGGTGGGAGGGGCAGCTGGGAGGCGGTAGCGGGGAGGGTAGGCGGGCCAAGGGAATACACAACAAACCAGATGACAAAATGGAGAATGGAAAGTGAAACGGCAGAGTTCGGTTACTCCAAGGCTTAATTCCTCAAAGTAATGCACACAGTGAAGGCAGCACGAAAGTACAGTATGTAAGTGGCGGCAGCAGCTACAATTCAAACAGACAAAGTTGCGCTTAAATGCAAATTATCATGCGAGGTTCGGCGCTATATTTCAATCAATGCGCTATGATTAAAAATTTAACATCTCCTGTTCCTTCAAAATGGTGTTCTGGAGGGCCAACTTTTGTCTTGAATACAAACTGTTAGCGTTCTAGTTGTTCATTAGAACTCTGTGGTGAAGCTATATTTGATTAATAGGGAGCTAACTGACAGACTACTGCTAGTGTTGGAGGTACATTTTTCACCCTCCATGTCAGAACATTTTGTTGAAAAGGATGATAAAGACATTTGAGAACTCATAGAAATTATGTCCTCATTTTTGTTTTCTAGAGCTCTGACCATAACCTCTATACCAAAAAGAAACCTCTCATTTTCTTCATTTAGTGCGGTATCCTCTGTAGGAAATTAATTTCAGTTGTACAGCTTTTATTTCCATCAAGATGGCATTCAGATGTGCGACACTTCAGTCATAAATCCAGAATATTGGGGCTAAAGTTTCTCATTAGAACTCTGTGGTGAACTACGGAGTTAATTGACAGGCTGATGTCGGTGTTGAAAGTATACGTTTCAGGCTCCACGTCAGAATATATAATTGACATGGATACGAAAGATAGTTGAGAACTCATAAAAACTGTGGGGCATATTACCAAGCTATAGCGATAATTATCGCTAAGCTTGGTTAGCGGCGAAAATAATATCGCCGAGCTTCGCCTATTTTTATCGCTTAGGAGCCTTGATATTATCAAGGTTTATCTCCTAAGCGATAAAAATCGGCCGAAATGCATGAATATCGCTTAAAAGTCAGCGATATTCATGCATTACCGAGCAAATGCTCTTAGCCATGTTATCCACCTACCATTGGATAACATGGCTAAGAACTGCTCTGGGCAGGCGTTAGCTTTTGGAGATAATCGCGCTTAGCGCGATTATTTCCAAAAGTTGGTAATAGGGGATAGGGATGTTAGCGACTGTTTCCAGTCGCTAACATCTTGGCACGCCCACTTTGCATGTCATTAGCGATAATTATCGCTGACATGCAAAGTGGGCCCCTAAATGCCCGCTATGGCCTATTAGCTGTCGCTAACTGGTGTTAGCGACAGCTAGGTAATAGGGCGTGAAAATTATCGCCGCTTTAGCGGGAAAAATTCCCGCCAAAGCGGCGATAAGGCACTTGGTAATATGCCCCTGTGTTCTCATTTTAGATTTCTAGAGCACTGTTATTAATGTGACACAACGAACCTCATAATTTAGTACATTTCTGAAGGAAACACTTTAGGGTTTACATCTTTGGTTCAAGCAAGACGATGCCACACTTTTGTTATACATATTAAATCTGAGAAGAACACTGTGGTGATGTTGCAGAAGAACATTGGGAATTAGCTGACTGACTGATAATGTTGCTGGAATTACATGTTTTGCTCAGAATATCAGAGTTTGTTGTCACATGGCTGAGGAAGGTATACTGAACTTATAGAAAATGTGCCCTCGGTTTACCCCTGGGGTACCTTCCATAACCACTATAAGAAAACCATGGAAAAACAGTTTTTGTGATGAAACATGGTTAATAAAATCCGTGTAGAAGGTCAGAGTGTTTCACATGGTAAAATCACCTGAGAAGAACTCACCAGAATTCCTTAAGTAAGTATAACACACCAACAAACGATTTATATACTTATTACAATCTATTATCGCCCTTTATAAGGGATTCTATTTGTGACCCTCAAAACCTGGCCTTCACTGCAATGCATTTCATTACGGACCAAGTCGCCAAGTTCCGTACAGGCTGCCACAACGTGGTGTCCAATTTGTGGCCAGCCATGGGATAGATCCCTTTTGGACCTCCAATCTGCATGCTGGGGGGCGGGGGTCAAGGTGGGCTCCCTCACTCCTTCACAGTTGTTAAATGTATTTCAAGACATAGGGACCATGTCCCAGATTCCTTTAATGGCTGGCCCCACATTTTTTTCTTGGGTGTGGCCAGCCAATAAGGATTGGCCAATCCCCTTTAAATTAGTCAATCAGAGCATAGTTGGACACCATGTTTCTGAATTATGCCCTGAGAATGATTTTAACCCTAATCTTGTACTGGGCATATGCAATGATCTTAAGAAAAGTAACAAAGGTTTTACTTTGCAGATGATAAAAATAGATGAATAGTAAAAGTATTTCTCATCTGATCAGACTTCTGAAAAGACTTCTTAAGACTCACCATTTCTCTTTTAGTAAATGATTTCTTATCACTTATCACTTTTTACTTTTTCTCTGTCTCTTCTTTACTTTTTTCATTAGCTTCACTACAGTTCTCGCCAGTTATATGTCAGCATATCCTACACAGAAATATTGTCCTAAAATGGTATGATGGTATGTTTATAGTATGACCCATATTGATGTACCTTCATTATATTTTAGTCCTCAATATTTTGCCCATAATATTTTTGTAGGTTAATATCCACAATTTTCTGGTAGTATACCTTCTCATTATCCATTACTCCCTGTCTAATTCATTCATTATTGTTGTTTGATCCCAGATCTGTATTGTTTAATAGTACAAAAATCAAGAATACCAATAGTCGCATGTGTTGTCACACATACTAGAATGTCTTCTTCTACTCCACATATCCTCCAGTATTAGCTTCACGTTATCGTTTATCAACTAATTAAACCATTCTATTAAACCATGGCTCCGTGCATCATAGATGTTTACCTTCCAAATTATTCAGGTCTGGCTGCATTTCCTGTGATACCCATTGGGTGCCATTATCAATTACCACCACATCAGTGAAACCTCCCAGACAAAAACTTCCTTTAAAAAGTCAACTGTCCTGTGTTCATGCAATTCCACAAACCTAAACTTTGGACTCCGAGTACCTTAAATAATAATATATAAGTTCTATGGCATACTTTTAATTCTTCCATGACACATTTTTATTTATTTAGAGTTTTATAGAGCGAGAACCAGACCCGTGAGGGTATCAGAGCGCTTTACAGGATACATAGGCGGTAAACAAAGGACTTTGGGGGGGGATACAGTTAGGATAAAAACAGGGAGATACATTGTACAAAGAGGCAGGCAGTTTCAATCCCAGGATACCTGTGGGAACAAAAACAGGAAGAAACATTTAAAACAACAGTTTCAGTGTGGGTGAGTATCATCCAGGAAGACCATGGATAATGCCGAGATTGTGGGTGAAACAGGGACACGGAGGTGCATGTAATGCCAGCGTTAGAGGAGGAATTTGCCCACTAGGAAAGTTTAGGCCTCTTTTTTGAAGCGAGCCAGAGAGGGAAGTCTTCTGATGGCGGTAGGGAGTGAGTTCCAGATTCTAGATGAGGCCCCGGAGAAGGCCTGATTGTACGCTTTTTTTCCGCAAGCGTGCCGGTTGGAGCAAAAGGTCACTGGCAGATGGGGAATTTCTGGCTCCTCCTGACATCACGAGTTTCTGGGCCAGATATGCCAGGCTATTTAAGTATAGAGCCTTGTGGGTGATGCAAGCCAGCTTAAGTTGGATCCTGGCTTCGAGAGGAAGCCATTTTAGACCTTTCAAGTGGGGAGAGATGTGGTCGAATTTCTTTGAACTAGTTAGGAGTCTAGTGGCGGTGTTGAGGTAAGCTTTCAGTGGGGCCAACAAGCTCTTGGGTAGACCTTTGAGGCAGTGCTTAATTTGTAAAATATGAAGTGATAGGTCTCTGAACAGGAGGCCACTTCAGCTTGCACCACCCATTGCCCATTGAATTGAAATGGCCACACATATTCAAGCTGCCATCAAGGGTTATTCCAAGGGATTTGACAGAGTCTACAATGATAGGGGTGCAGTTTAACGCTGTGATAGCCTTGAACCATTCTTGAATGTCGGGGTTGTTTTTGTTTGGTGAGATGAGATGAGGAGAAATTCTTTTTTTTGCATTGAGTTGGTTAGAGGTGAGCCAGAGCACAGTCAGCTTCAAGGACTCATTCAGGGAGGAAATGTCCTCAGGAGAAATGATTTTAATGTATATCTGTGTGTCGTCTGCATATATGTGGTAGGCGATATTGGTGGTATGAAGCACCTCTGTGAGTGGTTCAAGGTAAAGGTTGAAGAGGGTTGGGGACAGAGTTGGTCCTTGGGGAACTCCAACCGTGATCGGAGTGGGAGCGGATAAGGTTCTGTTGATAAGGATTCTCTGTGAACGATTCTGGAGGAAGGACCCGAACCATTCTAGAACAGTGCCATCCAGTCCCTTCCTGAGTTTGAGGCGTTCGAGGAGTGTTTCGTGGTTAACCGCATCGAAAGCCAAGGATAGGTCAAGGATGATTAGGAGACATTTTTTGCCTTGGTCAAGGGATTGTAAGGCATCATTCACGATGTGTAGGATTATGGCTTCAGTGCTGTGACCAGGTCTGAATCCAGATTGGAAGTCATCTAGTAGGTGGAAGTTGGTGATGTGTTGGCTCAGCTGCTGCTGTACGCATTTCTCAAGAACTTTCGCTAAGAGTGGGATGTTGGATATAGGTCTATAGTTGTCAGGGGAAGTAGGATCCAGCGTAGGTTTTTTAAGATAGGGGCGACTTGGCCGGCTTTAAGAGAGTCAGGTATCATTCCCTGTAGGAGGGAAGCATTGATTATTGTAGTCCAAGAGGGGATGATAGCTTGAGAGGTGGTGGTTAGGCAGTTAGAGGGTAGAGGATCGTTGTAGTGATTGTTCAGGTTTAATGAAGACAGAATTTGGACCAGTGCTCTAGGTTTTGGGTGAAGTCGGGGAAGGCAGCGCAGAGGGAAGAGGTGGAGCCAGTGAGGTTTGGGAGAGCGTTGCCGATTTAAGATAATTTCCTAGGGCAGAGATTCTGTCACAGAAGAAGGAGGAAAATTCCTCGCATGTTATTGGTGCTTTAGGGGTTTCTTTGGAGATTTTAGCCAGTTTGTTAGATTGGTGTTTGACCAGTTTGAATAGTTTACGAGGTCTATTCTTGGAGTACTCCAGTTCTGCTCTAAAGAATTCTTTTTTTGAGTTGCGGACTTTCCTATTGTATGCGTTTCTGGACTGGTGGAGAAGATGTAGATGGGCTGCTGATGGGTGCTGTTTTCAGTTGCATTCGGCCTGCCGGAGGGATCTCCTCTCATTGTTGAGGGATCCATTGAACCAGGGGTTCCTATCTTTGATCTGGTTTATTTTTTATTTTTAAGAGAGCAAGGTTATCGAGAATGTTGGATATGGTTGTGGAATAATGGTCAGTGAGATTTTTGGCTGTGGAGACATGAGGGGGAGGGCTGTCTCACAGCGGGCAGCCAGTTTCCCATGATCCAGGTTCTTGGTGTCTCTAACCCAGCGTTTCGGAATCACGGGATGAGGTGACCATGTCTTGTGGGTGCCAGGCAGTAGGAATGTGATAACATGGTGGTCAGACCAGTCACATTGGGCTATGGAGATAAGCTTGACCGTTGATTCCTTGGTGATGATCCAGTCAAGGGTGGCGCCTTTTGAGTGGATTGGGAGTGAGCAGGCTTGGGTGAGGGCTTGGTTGATCAGGAAGTCTCTGATGGCGTTGACCTGCGGGTCCTTGGGGTCGTTCCAATGTAAGTTGAAATTGCCAAGGAAAATGTCATTGGAGTTAGGGGAGACCTTGGCTTTGAGAATTTCCATAAGGTGGTCAGTAAGGTGTCTTCCATGCCTGGGAGGTGGTAGAAGATGTGCAGTCTGCAAAGTTGGGTGGAATTAATGCATATAGACAGTGCAAGGTAGTTACAGGAGTCTGTAGGATCGACCGGAAGCTCGGTAACAAGGAGGTTAGAGTGATAGATGCAGGCAATGCCTTCCCCTTTTTTATTGGATTGTCTGTCCAGCCTTACAATGTTATAATTGGGCGGGACTAAGAGGTCAAGGCAGGGCGATGAGGAATCATTGAGCCAGGATTCAGTCTGGATCGCCAAGTCCGATTTTTGGCTCAGTATGAAATCTGTGATATCCGAGGCATGCTTTACTGCTGAGGGGCTGTTAATTAGGAGGCTAGATAGTGGGGGGTTGGCGTGAGAGTCGTGACTAGGGACGGAGATGGGTACTAGCGTTAGGTTGCTATTAATCACTCCTCTTGGGGGGTAGCTGATCTGTTGGGGTTGGATGTAGCCATGCAAATAGGGAGTTTGACACTCAGATCTGCGGGGCAGGAGCTAATGAGGAGGTCTGCGACTTCTTCCTCCGTAATGACTAGAAGGCTAGGCGTAACGGGGGCAGGTTTTTAAGTAAGGAGGAGGGCCAGAGTTTCCTCCTCAGAGAGTTGGCAAGGCTGCTTGCGGGAACGCAGGAATCTCATGAATAGCGGTAAAGGGTGAAGGAGGGGCATGGAGGAAGGGGCGGGAATAGAGTACTGTGAGAGCTTGAGATTCGCAAAGTGTTTGACACATTATACGACATGTTTTGATAAAGCCAAACCAAAGTTAGCATTAACCGCGAGGATTATAATGCACTTAAGAGTATATGGTATGGCTATATCATAGAACAGCTATAAGGAGATGGTTCCAAAAGTTGCAGAGGGGCTCAGCTCATGATAGGGCACCTTCTCACATAAAACCAAGCACTCTACCTCCAGGATTGTCGAGGTCTGCCTTAGGAGTGGTTTATAGGGGTATATGTGTCTATATAGGTATATAGATATAGGTATACTATATCTAAGTAAGGGGTGATTACACCACCTTACCCATGCTGTGTGAACAGACCTCTGGTGTCAGTTTGGAAGGCAAACCAGGGTGGCACAATACATGCTGCAGCCCCTGGTAGGCCTAGGGTGCATCTATGCCCTGGGTACCTAGGGTACACCGTACAGGGGCTCACAAGGGTGACTCAGAAACCAATCTGGTATGTACCTAAAGTACATGGGGGCAGATTTATGAGGCCCTTGCGCCACATTTACGCCGCTGTTGCGTCACGCAAGGTGGCGTAAACGTGGCGCATCCCTACGAACGATTTACAACGTGACACATCTAGGCAGATGCGTCACGTTGTAAAGCCCTGCGCCGCTTGTGGGCGTTCCGGCGCAGGGTGGGCGTTCCGGGGCAGGTGCGCCTCGCAAAAGTGGCTGAGTGAAACCTATAAGATTTCACTCAGTCACTTTCAGGCCAATGCTGCTTCAAAAGCCTGCGCCTGCTTGAAGCAGGCGTAGGTCTTGACGTAGCATTGTTAAGATGGGGCACCCCCGAGCCTTGCTGGAGCTGCGTCGCGCTTGCAACGCAACTCCAGCAATGCGCCACCTTTACGGCACAGATGCGTCACGCATCTGTGCCGTTTTTGCCCCATGGTGGGCCGCATTATAAATGCGGCGCACCATGGGTGGCGGAGCTGTGGCGCACTGTGGCGCACATTAACTGGCTCATCCCTGGGGATGCGCCAGTTAACATAAATCTGCCCTATTGTATCGGTTTTGAGAGAGAAAAGCTAGGCTGTGGTCCACATTAGCAGGGCCACAGCCAGACTAAAGTCGAAAAAACAGAGAATCACAGCATAAAGTGGAGGTAACCATAGGAAGCAGACCCTACTCTCCAACACAACCCCCCCTAAATGCAGGGACATTAAACTAACCTTGACCAGTTGAGTCTTCATGTTCTAAGTGGAAATATCCGGAGAGTCCATCTGCATTGGCATGGTTACTCCCAGGTCTATGTTCCACTGTAAAGTCTATCCCCTGTAGGGAAATGGACCACCTGAGCAGTTTGGGATTTTCCCCCTTCATCTGTTTTAGCCATAAGAGGGGCTTATGGTCTGTCTGAACTTTGAAGTGTGTACCAAACAAGTATGGCCTCAGCTTCTTCAGGGCCCAAACCAGAGCAAAGGCCTCCCTCTCAATAGCTGACCAATGTTTCTCTCTAGGGGTCAGCCTTCTGCTAATAAAAGCTTCTGGCTGGTCTTGACCATCTTTATTCAATTGTGATAGCACAGCCCCCACTCCCAACTCAGAAGCATCTGTTTGAACAATGAATTCTTTGGAGTAGTCTGGACTTTGCAGAATTGGTGCAGTGCACATGGCCTGCTTCCAGACATCAAATGCCTTTTGACAGCTGACTGTCCACTGGACTTTCGTAGGCATTTTCTAGGAAGTTAAGTCATTAAGGGGTGTCACAATGGAACCATACCCATTGACAAATTTCCTGTAATACCCAGTCAGGCCCAAGAAAGCTCTGACCTGAGTCTGGGTGGTTGGAGCAGTCCAGTCCATTATGGTCTGGATTTTGCTCTGCAATGGTTGAACCTGGCCTCCACCTACAAGGTGGCCCAGGTACACAACCTGACTCCGCCCTCACTGGCACTGGGTAGCTTTGATAGTTAGGCCTGCCTTTTGCAGGGACTCCAAAACATTTTTCAGGTGGATCAGGTGATCTTCCCAGGTGGAGCTAAATACAGCAATATCATCTAGATAAGCTGCACAGTAGTCATCCAGGCCTGAGAGGACTTGGTTCACCAACCTTTGAAATGTGGCAGGTGCATTTTTCAGACCAAAGGGCCTTACCACAAATTGGTAATGTCCACCAGGGGTTGAAAATGCTTTCTTTGGCTTTGTATCATCAGCTAGTCTGATCTGCCAGTAGCCAGCTGTCAGGTCAAATGTGCTCAAAAACTCGGCAGATGCCAATCTGTCTATGAGCTCATCTGCCCCGGGTATTGCATGACCATCTGTCCTAGTGAAAGCATTGAGACCTCTGTAATCCACGCAAAACCTCATCTCTCTCTTACCATCTTGGGCGTGAGGTTTAGGCACCAGGACTACTGGACAGGCCCAGGGGCTCTCTGAGGGTTCAATGACTCTCAATTCCAACATCTTTTGGACTTCTGTCCTGATACAGTCCCTGACATGATCAGGTTGCCTGTAAATCGTACTTTCAACAGGCAGACTGTCCCCAGTGTCCACTTCATGAGTGCACCAGGTAGTCTGACTTGGAGTCAGTAAAAACATATGGATGTAGGTCAGCAGTACTTGTCTACAGTCACTCTGCTGCTGATCAGTGAGGCTGCCTGCCAAGGCTACACTATCAACTGACGCATCGTCAGGGTTCTGAGAGAGCAGGTCTAGGAGAGGGTCACTCTCTTCCTCCTGTCCTTCATCAGTAGCCATGAGCAAGCCCATGTCTGCCCTGTCAACATATGGTTTCAGTCTGTTGACATGAAGCACCATGTGGGGGCTCCTGGGGGTTCTAAGATCAACCAAATAGGTGACTTCTCCCTTCTGTTCAACAATAGTGTGGGGTCCACTCTACTTGTCTTGGAGAGCTGCTGGGGCCACAGGCTCCAACACCCACACTATTTGCCCTGCTGGTAAACAGCCAGTACAACCTTTTGGTCATGCCAGCCAGGCCTTTTGCAATTCCTGACTAGCCTCAAGGTTTTTGGATGCCTTTTTCATGTACTCAGCCATCCTGGAGCGGAGACAAAGTACATAGTTTACAATGTCTTGTTTGGGAAGTTTGAGAGGTAACTCCCATCCCTCCTTGACCAGACAAAGTAGTCCTCTTACAGGATGCCCAAACAGAAGTTCAAAAGGGCTGTAGCCACCCCCCTTTTGTGGGACCTCTCTGTAAGCAAACAAAAGGCAGGGCAGTAGGATGTCCCATTTCCGCCTGAGCTTTTCAGGGAGTCCCTTAATCATGCCCTTTAAGGTCTTGTTGAATCTCTCAACTAGACCATTGCATTGTGGGTTATGGGGTGTGGTGAACTTACAGTTCACTCCACACTCCTTCCACATTGCAGTCAGGTAACTAGACATGAAGTTTGCACCTCTGTCTGAAACAACCTCCTTATGGAAACCCACTCTTGAGAAAACTCCCAAAAGGGCTCTTGCCATAACAGGTGCTGTTGTGGTCCTAAGTGAGATAGCTTCTGGGTATCTGGTGGCATGATCACCTACCACCAGAATAAACCTGTGCCCAGAGGCTGTTTGGGGATCCATTGGTCCAACAATGTAAATCCCTACATAGGTAGTGGTATAAGGGGGGCCTTTGTAGTGTCCCCTGATTTGCCACTGGCTTGGCAGGTGACACATGAGCGACAAAACTCCTTGGTGTCTTCTGACATGTGAGGCCAGTGAAAGTGAGGGACAAGCCTGTCCCAAGTCTTATTCTGGCCAAGATGTCCTGCAAGGGGAATATCAGGGGCTGGTGCCAAAAGGAAGCCCCTGAATGCCAAAGGTATGACCAACCTCCTGGAAGCTCCAGTCTTGGGGTCTCTAGCTTCTGAATACAGGAGCCCTTCATCCCAGTAAACCTTATGGGTTCCACTAGCATTCCCAGCAGCCTGAGCAGCAGCTTGCTGACTGAGGGGTTCAAGAGAAGGGCAGTCCAACTGCGCCTGCCTCAGATCTGCCCGGGAGGGTCCCCCTGTCCCAAGAAACTCAACCTGATGAGGCTCAAGCTCTTCTAGGAGTTCCTTCCTGGGTCTCACAATCAGTTTCCTCGGAAGGCTGATCCTCTTCCTGAGGCAAGGGGGATGGCACTGCCTTAACCCTACAGCTTCTCCTCCTGGTATGCAACTGGTCCATTATTCCAGAATCCAGCGCCTGTTCAGTGTTTCAATTTTTGACCTGTTACCTAGTCACAGCAAGCACATTTGCTGAGATGCCTAACATTTCTGCATGTGTCCTATACTCCACTTCAGACCAGGCTGAAGTCTCTAGGTCATTGCCAAGCAAACATTCTACAGGTAGGTCTGAGCTAACAACAACCTTCTTGAGGCCAGTTACCCCTCCCCAGGGGAAATTATAACAACTGCCATCCTATGTGGGGTAGTGACATTGGTCACTAGGTAATTCTCACCTAGTATGATCTGTCCAGGGTCCACAAAGCTGGGCGTCATCATGGTGACACTAGCACGGGTGTCCCTGTAGGTCTGAGCCACTTTATCATTAATTAAAGGAGTTTGTCTGTACTTGCCCAAGTTATTGGGACTCACAGTAGAGGCCATGGGTATGTCCACATCACAGATCAAAACAGTTTGAGTTGGTATTCTGACTAGGCCAGAATCCATCTCAGTTCCCAGGGCTAACCCTACTACACCCGTCTGTTGAGAACCACCACTTGGAGCTGAACTAGGGGGAACAGTTGCCTTGGGGCAATGGTGGCTGGAGCTGCCTCCTTCTTGGCACAATCACTGGTCCAGTGAGTATTTACTTTACACATCTTGCACCAAGGTTTCTTTCGACCTTCTTTCTTTTTGGATTGTTGGGAGCCCCCACCATCAGAATCTTTTTGGGGACCTTGAGAAGACTTCTGGTCTTTTGCTTACTCCCCACCACCCTTTTGGTCTTGCTTCTTCTGATCACAACCTTGGTTCTGTACCTTCTGCTTCACCCTGGTTCTGACCCATTTGTCTGCCTTCTTACCCAATTCTTGGGGAGAGGTCAAATCAGAGTCAACCAAGTGCTGATGCAATAACTGGTTCTGACAATTATTAAGAATCTGTTCCCTCAATATAAGGCTATACAATCCTGTATAGTCACTTACTTTACTGCCCAGTAACCAGCCTTCCAGAGCCTTAGTAGCACAATCTACAAAGTCAGTCCAGTCCTGAGTCTGTGTATTCTGGGTGTCTCTGAACAGCAACCTGTACTGTTCAGTGGTTAGGCCAAGCCTATCTATCAGAGCACTCTTCAGGACATAGTAGTTGTCAGCATCCTCTACCTTAACAGTGAGGAGCTTGTCTCTGCCTTTGTCTGCAAAGGAGAGCCACAAAATTGCTTCCCACTGACTTTGGGGTACCTGCTGTACTCTGCAGGCCCTCTCCAAAGCAGTGAGCCACTTGTGGATGTCATCCCCAATCTGATAGGGAGGTGGAATTTTGTTCAGGTTTCTATGGTCATGAGACATTTACCTACCACTAGGGTTGTTGCTGCCACCAGTGGGCTCTAGCCCACACAATTTCCTCTTTCTTTCAAAAGCCAGGGTCTCTTTGGCAATGGCAATTTCTTGCCCCTTGATCCTAAGCTTGACTTCTTTCATCCTAGCTTTATGCTCCGTTCTCTGAGGGGAGGTCATTCTCCTCAGAGCTGAGGCATTGGACCCTACTGATGAGTCAGAATGTTCAGATCCACTGGAAAGTGATCTGGGTCTTCTGTTCCCACCATTAAACCTACTTGGAGGTCTGGAGGGAGGCATTCCTAGGCCCTCTCCTCCTCCAGATCGTCCTGTGTTTCCCAGGTTAGGTTCCTTCTCCTGATCCTGGTCTACAACATCCCCTTCTTCAGATTCCGGTGGGCCTGGCACAGTAGGATCCTCTTCTGTCGAAGGTTGGCCCCCCTCCCTGCTACCATGTGTATCTGGGTCTGATGCCTTTTCTAAGTCACCTGCCACTAAAAGATTTACTAGGTGCTGGGTGGTTAGACTCTGTCCTTGTCTTAACTTTCTGACCACACATAAGCTTCTCAAATCTTAGAAACGAAGGGTATCATACTTAGTTGTCTGCACATTGCTGACATCTGGCAGAGAGGTACTACCTCCTGCTCTTAAAGACATGACTAGTGAGGTGTGGTGTGTGCACCTACCTACACTACTTGTTTTCCTACTAGAACCTCTCTAGGAGTTGTGGTCAGGGTGTGCTAAGCCCTTACCACATACAACTACTAAGTTCAGTAGAACTTATGTATTATAAGACTTGATTGGGGGGCAAGATGGCGGCCGCTACTGTGGCCGTGTGAGTGGTGGGTGAATTGCTCCCCGTGGCTCCTCACCTGGTCTGACTCTACCAGCAGTCAGGCTGTGCGGGCAGGACTCTCGCTCGGCACAGGATTCTTCTCTGAGTTGGGAGGGTCCTATAGATAAAATACAGAGCGAAGTGCGGCATGTGGAATGCAGAGTTGCAAGGCAGCGGCGGGCCGATGTGGCCACGGCATTCTGGAGAACACCTGAGGCAGAGGTGGAGCACGACGGAGTGTGGTGGAACACGGCATAGCAGGCTCGCGGAGCAAGCTGAGCCTGCGGAGGGAGAACGCTAAAACAGCTGAGCCTGACAGAGCGGTTGGCTCCAGCGTGTGGAGTGTGTGTAGTGCTATGGCGCCAAAAGGGAGAGGCTCGAAAACCCACGGGGGTGCTGCGGCAGGCTCGGCAGGTTCGGGGACAACTGCAAGTGGAGCGTCGACTGGAGTGGCGATAGCCGAGGGTGGAGACGCCGGTGTAAAACACGGTGGGAATGATGGAAAAAGGGCACAGAAACAGCCTTCCAGACACCCAATACTTGTCGAAAGCGAGAGCGAGCTGGTAATACTCCTATGACAGGTGAGCTGGTAGATCCCGGTATTGTGGTGCTGGAGAGTAGATATCCACAGCAAGATGCACAGCAAGACACTCGCAATAAAAACCGCACAGTACATGCAATTTTTAATAAACGACCTGCGCTAAAAGCTAAAGCACTCGAAGACTTGGGCATGCCTAATCAGAATTTTATACATACAGATGCTCCCACGGATAATATATCACTAGCTACAGCGACTGAGATGGTTAATGCGCCAAGGTATGAATCAGACATAGACACTAATATATACACGCTACCTGTTAGTAATTTAATGATCTTTAGCAAAGCACTACCTGATAGCTCAACCTTAGATGGTGATAGCTCTTCGCTGGACAAAGAAAATGACGTTGAATATGCGGGTTCAGAGGGTAAATTCTACTCTATGTCCGACTTATTGACAGTCTCTGAAAATGATAAAGAAAATGATAATGACAATTTGCGTACAGTGGGGGACTGGGGGGACGGACAGGATGAAGAGGATGAATTAGAACAATCCTTGTATCAAGAAACTGTGAGAAAACCAGCGGATCTGGGCGAACACCCCCCCATGCATTGACCGTACCTATTGATCAGCCTAGATGGGAAACTGTTGCAGCGGTAGACTT
This sequence comes from Lissotriton helveticus, assembly GCF_964261635.1. Taxonomy (NCBI): domain Eukaryota; kingdom Metazoa; phylum Chordata; class Amphibia; order Caudata; family Salamandridae; genus Lissotriton; species Lissotriton helveticus. Next base: position 758,933,246 of record NC_136073.1, read on the forward strand.
AGGTCTGGAAGGAGTACACCCGGCAGATAAGATAGATGATGGTCATGATGCTGCTGTCACTCTAAACACAATTTGTAAGAGTATCATGGCCCACCGGGCTGAGACAAAGGCTAAAGGTTTGCGCACACAGGGAGCTGTGCGGAAATTACAAAATACGGTAAGACGCATTGCTAAATCTTGCGCAGACATAACTACTTGAGTAGTGGAGGCAGAGGCGCGCAAAAAAAAATAAAATCAATACATGAGTACAGCTTCTTACACTTTTTGAAAGTATGGTTTATTGGGCGTATGCGGCTTGGTTATGGTGGTAGAGTAGAATTTGATGGCGGCTAAGGGTATCAGCGTGGGTACACTGAATGTCAGGGGTTTGAATTCTATTAATGAATGAAATGAAATGAAATGAAATGAAAATTGCACTTATATAGCGCATAAACTACCGAGTAATGAAAGACTGCGGGTAGCACAGGAACTTCGGATGCTCCGCTGTGATGTCATGTGTCTCCAGGAGACCCATATAGTATGGGCCAAGTGGAAATTGTTAACTGAGCTGGGTTCTGATCTAGTGGCATGTACCAAACAGGCTTGTACATCTAGGGGTGTTGCAATTTTGGCAAAAAGCATATAGGCAACACAGGTAGGATCTTGACGGATGGACTTGGGAGATGGGTAATAGTAGAGTGTCTTGTAGGGGCAATGAAATCCACGTTGTGTTCAATATATGGCTCTAATTTAGACGAAGCAGCAATTATAGAATTTCTGAATGTTGAACTAGCAGCATGGCCTACACCTGTGATTCTATGTGGGGACTTAATATATAAATTTGGCACCAAATATATTAAGTAATGAATACTCCAGGTATACGGGCAGGAAACCAAGGGTGGTTAAAGCACTCCAATCACTGATATCTGCACATGGTTTGGTAGATGCTTGGGCCTTACTCAGGGGTACTGAAGCTGGATATACTTTCTTCTCCTGCCCTCACCAAAAGTTAGTGAGACTGGATTATCTTTTTGCCTCGCAGTGTTTGTTGAATGGTGCTTCTATTCAGGTCTATCCGAGGGTGACGTCTGATCATGGCCCGGTTGTTCTAACCCTCCCCGGCAATGGTGTAGTCACTAAGCCCAGGGGTTTTTCCTTCGACCGGAAACTGCTATTAGATCTTAAATTTCTTACATACATGAAGGGATGGATTGCTGCTTTTTTTTATTAATCGTGGGAGTACTGACACCGGCTATGGTTTGGATGCTTTTAAGGCCGCTTTGAGGGGGGAAACCCTCAGCTTTGGGTTGTATAATCAATATAAGTCGGGGCTAAAGCTTCAGGAGCTATAACGGCTGAAGAGATGCTCATGCAGGTTATACATGCTGGAGCAGATATTGGTGAATTGGCAACGGAAGTAGCTCGCTCCAAGGCAAGAATAAATCTCTACTGGAGTCAGGAGGCTGCGAAAAAATATGTTATTAAACAGCAATTGAACTATGAATATGGGGAGGCAAGTGGCAGGTGCCTAGCCCAAAAGCTCAGAGTAAAAGAAGCGACCCAAAGAATTAATACTATCTTGGATTCTAGCGGGTGTTGCATTGAGAACGAGACTGGCATATTAGAGGTCTTTAAGAATTTTTATGACACACTATATACTGGAGAACACTATGATACTCAAAAAGCTGAAACACTTCTACAGCGATACTGTGAACAGGGTCTTGGGGAGGAGGAAGCAGCAAGGTTAGATGCCCCCATTACGTTGGCTGAGTTGGAACAGGCTATAAATGGGTTAGCAGCCGGTAAGGCTGCCGGCCCCGATAAACTGCCGTTGGAACTATACAAATGTTTCTTTGGTGTTTTAAAGGCGGAGATGTTAGTCACATTTAGAAGCGCACAGAGTGATGCTGCTCCTAAATCCTGGGATGAAGCTAGTTTTGTTGTGTTCAGAAAAAAAGATAAACCTGCAGATCTCCCGGCTTCATACCGCCCTATATCCCTGCTGAATACGGACGGTAACATTTACTCAAAGATTTTGGCCACTAAGTTAGCGGCAGTCATTACTCCACTGGTGTCAATCCGACAGCACGGATTTATTCCTAATCGTGGAACGACAAATCATGTGATTCGGGTAATAGCGTTATTAGATTATGCTAATGCTACCAGGGATGCACTTAGCCTTATTTTACTAGATCCCGAGAAGGCTTTTGATCGAGTCTCATGGTGCTTCTTATGGGATGTGATGCGGCATCGTGGCTTTGGGCAACAGTACATTACAGCTGTACAAACGCTATACCGCCAACCTGTAGCCAGGATATGCACCATGGGACTCGTATCGGACGCAGTTCTTATCCGGAGGGGCACCAGACAGGGCTGCCATGCTCCCCATTATTATTCTCATTATATATCGATCCATTTTTAAAAATGATTGAAACCAGCTCGCAGATACAACCAGTAATTATACAGCAGCAACAATACCGTGTTTTTGCTTACGGGGATGATGTGGCTGTTGTATCATCTAAACCAGCAGTGGCAATGCAGGAGATAGAACAACTTGCAACAGAGTTTGGGGCTGTATCGGGCTATAAGCTAAACACATCTAAAACTCAGATTTTATGTCTGAATGTCGGGTCTTGTACGGATCAAAGGGTGTCACAAGAAGTTACTTATTTGGGAGTTCGGATAAGGACCTCGGCTGCTGCGCTGGTTGAGTCCAACTGGGGGAAGCTGATGATGGGGGTTCGTAGGCAATTGGACCAATGTGAATGCTTGCATCTTTCGCTGGTAGGGAGATGCAATGTGTTAAAGATGATGGTCCGTCCAAAAATACTGTATTTTTTGAGAGGTGTTCCTTTGGAGATACCGCGAGCTAATCTCGCACAACTACAGTCCGTGTGTATGAGATTTATGTTGGCTCGTGGGAAAGCGTGTAGGGCAATGCGTTATATGGTTCTACTCAGAGCTGTTGGTGGGTGGGCTGTACCTGACTTCACTCTTTATTACTACACATGTATGGTACAACATATGAATATATTGCTCACAGGGGCAGGGCCTATAGACATTGCGGAGTCTCCTTCTATATACCATATGTTGCAAGGCACTGATGTAAAAAACTGTTTGTTCGTGAATCTAGATTGGAGCTAATATAAACGTACAAGATTTAGGATACTTATTGCTGCATATAAAGTTTGGAAAGGTATTAAGAAGATGTATGTACTAGAGAAAATATCTTGGTATACCCCACTGACAGTTACAGCCTTTTTCTCGAGTGTATTTTGGGACCGGATTGTACATAACTGGAGAGTTAAAGGCATTACCATGATTGGGGACCTATTTTCGGAAGGTGGTCTTAAATCATTTGAACAGCTTAGGGAGCAATATCAGCTGCCCCGGGCGGATTTCTTTAAATATTTACAAATTAGAAATTATCTTCTGAAGGCTGGAAGGAATATTCAACCTAACCCCCTTATAGAAGCAAATAGAAAGGCACAAGAATAGGGACACTGTATACACTCATGCTTAGTACAAAGCCTAATGATTTGGAGGAGCATGGTCGTAAATGGGAGAATAGACTGGGATGTCATGATATACATCTAGAGACTTCCATCGCATTAGCCGGTCGATTATTCCTATCTGCCAAGTTATCCGCCCAACATTATAAGACTGTCTTTTATCTGTATCTTACACCTGACAAGATTGCTAAATGGGGTGGGGATCAAGAGGGAAAATGCTTTCGTTGGGGGAACCCAGCTGTTGATGTGGTACATATTTTCTATGCATGCCCACAATTAAATAGATTATTGGGGCAGCTGGATAAGTTTCTAACTGAAATCCTGGGATCTCCTATACATTTGTCACCTATGCAGATTTTACTGGGGGTTGAGATGGGGGCTGAGGCAGATGTAGTACCTAGTAAGGATGTATAGCTGATTTTTTTAGCCACAGCTGTGTTAAGATTATCTATAGCTTCTTGTTGGCTACAAAAGGACGCCCCATCATTTGAGGCTTGGAGGGCAAGGTTTTTTGCTATGTTTAACGTTGAGTATAGTCTATATGCTCTCAAAGGTCGCCACAAATGAAAACTGGGTCAGCAAATCTGGGTGCAGTTATGTCCTTTTTGGATATAGACATGTAAATCTGTTATGTATGTTTCTTTGTGGTATTAGTATGATATCTCTATCAGTTTTTTCTTTTTCTTTCTTAGTTTGACTACTACAATCTGGTTTGTGATTGGTAAAAATGATTATTAATTTTATTTATATATTTGTGATTTTGCCGCATGGGCCCAGCTTCATTCTGTTCTGTTACTCATGTATTTCCTAATAAATATATTTAAAAAAAATAAAAACAAAAATAAGACTTGATTCATATGTACCTACAGGTATCTTGATGTGAGTTTTCAAATGATATTCTCAAGACTATTTGGTGAAACAATGCAAGCTCTTATCCCACCGCTGCACACCAATGTGAGAGGTTAGCCTGGCATATGATGTCCACTAGTTCTAGTGGGCACCTTGCACTAGTCTAATCGACCCTTATTGATGGTGGTTGTAAAGTCAACCTTATAGAAAACTATCCTAGTGGTAGCATGGACCAGCAGTCAACAGGCTAAGACTTCAGTAGGCGATGTTAAGCAAGTTGTTTTACCAATTATAATCCCTTGAGTACCAAATTAAAGCACACCACACAAGGTATATTTCAAATATATATGTATTTATTCTTAACACAACCCCTCTGCACTCTTTATGAGGTCCGAGGTAAAAGTACAATACAAGTTACTCAATTAGCATACGATAAGTTGCACAGTATACGTTTTGCCCTAGGGGCCTCACAAACCATGTACTAAAATAGTGGTATAAGAACCACGTGAGAATTAGAAAGCAGGCCTGGGGCCTCCTGTGGAATCGCTGGTCCTACTCTAAGCAACCAAAGGTTAGGAAGTAGGGGGCCCACGGGAGACGCGTGCAGTGCCTAAAGACAGACGCGGGTTACCATTGACTTTCTTGGGGGAACGAAGAAGTTACAATTATACAATTTAAGGATACTTCCGGATAGACTACGATGAAACCCTTTTAGACTCAGACACTAGGAGGGCCAATACCCTCGAGACTACCAGAGTTCTCGTGTTACCTCACCCATGGAAGCCGGGTGCATAGGTGTCTTTTGATGTCGGGTTTCGTCGTTGATTTCAATGGAGAGCTGCGAAGAAGTGCTGCAGGCGACCAGAAGAAAAGTGTCCGGGTGGATCCAAGGGTGGATCGAAGATCTGAAGAACCTGAAAGCAGAAGGGACAGAGTCTGGATCACTTGCCAGTGACCAGGATGGAACCAGGAAGGAACCAGGCGATGTCGGGTGATTTCAGGTGAAAAGGTGAAGCTTGTCTCTTCAGACACGAGGTCCAGGAGGTGTCGATGACAACCAAGAGCTGGATTTGAGCTGTCCCACAAAGGACCTAGTTTACTGCGGTGTCGGTATCCAGATTGGACCCAACAAGTCTTGGCAAACGAAATCCATGCAAGATGTTGAGATTGGCTTCGGTGCAGACCAGCAAGGTCTGTGATGCTTCTCCTTTGTAGGGAAGCTGGAGCAAACCTGGAGCAACCAGGAAAACCAGGTAGATTCAAAATGGAGTCTTCCAGGGGCTCCCTAGCCAATGGACTAGGAACTGAGAAGACCCGTTGAGCTGAAATGCAAGAGCAGGCCCCACTGGACACTCGTGGAATGTGGAGGCCTGAGCTTTGGTGCAAATAGTGCTTGGGGCTGGGGCTTCTTGTATCCTAATGCACAACTGCGAGATACCTCGGGAGTCGATGCAGTTAGCAAAATGCAGGATATCCATGAGTTCCGGTCCCATATCTCTCATTTCCGCCACGGGCCTCAGCTTTGCTGGGAATGTCGAGCAGCATCAGAGATGTCTGGAAGTCTGTGTCCTGTGTCACAGATTCTTCAGGATCCGGCAGGAGCCTCGAAAATGCAGACTGGCAAAGTTGCTATTGGTGCCTGTTTGAACAGGGTGGGCACTCCATCTTCCATCTACCAGTCGAAATGGAATGTTGAAGGTTCAGGATTTGTGTTTCAAAGTTTCGTCCAGGGTAATCTAAAGTCCTAGGGACACAGCTCCTATACTTATACTAAGTTTAGGGGTTGGACTACCTGTAAGGTCCCTCCTATGGGTGGACCTGGGAAGGGGGTGGCTACACCCCTTTCCCGCTGTCTAGTTTTGCACCAGAGCTGGTGCAGAGTGCCCCAGCAACCGGTTTGAACTGGGAAATGCATGGAGCACCTAGTGTGCCCCAGGCAGTGTCTGGAAAGCATTCACTGAATGCAGCCCTCCCTGCCCCAATTCACAAAAGCCTGTCTGGGGAGGTGCCAGCACCTCCTTGGACAGGAAACCTATTGTCTAGGCCTCCCCTGCTGGAGTTTCATCCAGCAGCAGGAGGGCAGACTCGTTTCTGTGCAGCAGCATCCATTTTGTGATGCTGAGGCTCTGTTTAACTTTAACCGGGCAAACCAGTAACTACATGTCTTCTCCCGCTAGAAGGGTGGAATGCTACCCCGCCACCAGGACTGGTGGGGGGTAGTATTCCAAAGTGTTTGACACCTTAAACGACATGTTTTGATGAAGCCAAACCAAAGTTAGCATTAACCACGAGGATTATAATGCACTTAAGAGTAAATGGTATGGCTATATCATAGAACAGCTTTAAGGAGATGGTTCCGAAAGCTGCAGAGGGGCTCAGATCATGCTAGGACACGCTCTCACATAAAACCAAGCACTCTACCTCCGGGATTGTCGAGGTCTGCCTTAGGAGTGGCTTATAGGGGTATATGTGTCTATATAGGTATATAGATATAGGTATACTATATCTAAGTAAGGGGTGATTACACCACCTTACCCAGGCTTGTGTGAACAGACCTGTGGTGTCAGTTTGGAAGGCAAACCAGGGGTGGCACAATACATGCTGCAGCCCCTGGTAGGCCTAGGGTGCACCTATGCCCTGGGTACCTAGGGTACACTATACAGGGGCTCACAAGGGTGACCCAGTAACCAATCTGGTATGTACCTAAAGTACATGGTATCAATTTAGAGAGAGAACAGCTAGGCTGGGTACCTGATTAGCAGGGCCGCAGCCAGACTAAAGTCGAAAAACCAGAGAATCACAGCAAAAAGTGGAGGTAACCATAGGAAGCAGACCCTATTCTCCTACACCCACCCAATCCTGAGAAAATGACTATGTGAGGCTGGCATCCAAGGAACCACCCTCAAATTGATATTTACATTCCTCACAGGATGAACCCAGACAGTCAACAGGCCGCAGTGCTCTTTGAAAGCCCATGACCTCATTTGCAGAGTTCGACAAGGCTCCTCGCTAGAGCCTGTTCAAAATTTGCTGGACCCCACTGACTGATGTAATTGGAGCATATTACATCTGTCGATATGCTCACGTATGGCAAAATGCACAACTAATTCTGTACCTCTCAGACAAAACACCAAGCACAAGGAACAACTTCAACACCTACGTGACCGAAGAAGCTACCTGGGTGAAGTACAACTGCCTCAACCTGAATCCTGAGAAAACTAAAGTTGGGAATTTCAGGAAAGATGCTTCACTGTGTTCTCAGCCTGGTGGCCTACAGACCTAGGACCCACTCTTGCCTCCAGCTTACAAGCACAAAACCTCAGGATAATCATCAATAACAAGAAAGACATGTTCACCTAGATCACTTCTGTTTCGACATCCTACTTCCATACTCTGAGGATGTTAAGAAAAATCCTCAAGTGGCTACCAAACAGCACCAGGAAGACCGCCACCTAAGCCCTCATCACCAGCATATTGCACTAGGGAAACTCACTCTACGGAGGAATCACAGAGCAACTAACGAAAAGAATACAGACCATCCAGAACACAACGGTCAGACTTGTCCTCTTCCACGCTGGCCTGAGGAAACTCCACTGTCTCTCGCTTCAGATACGCATACAAAGCACTGCCCAACAAAGGCCCATGCTACCTGAACAGCCACATACAGTTCCACCAATCCTCCAGGTACCTCCACTAACTCGACTCTTACTGGCACAAGCTCCACACATAGATCAGGAGGTCTCGCCTTCTTGTACATCGCTCCTAAAGCATGGAACGACATGACCACTACATCAGAGCCCCCTCCTCACTACTTTATTTGGCTCTTACGTGGCTAGCCTCACTCTCCTGCGAAACAGCAGGATACCCTCAAAGGTGATAGCGTGCTATGAAAATACAAATGAGATACATAACATGATCTGAACATATCCTCATGTTCTAGAAAAAAAAGTCCTAGACTACATGCATTTCACATTTGTATTAGTACCCGTAATACTGAGGTCCTTGGTATCATATGTGCCTCAACAATCACTCTCCTTGCTTTCTGAAAGGAACCCTCATACACCACACCCCGGACAATGTGTTGTCCTTTCCCTAGTGACATTCACATGACCGTTAACATATTAGCAAAATTCTATACAAATCCTGCAAAATATTCAGCCAGGCCATGAATATACTTTACTTTTCCCCCCAGAGTTTTATATAGCGCAAACGTAACCCGGAGGTATCAGAGCGCTTTACTCAAGCACCATTTGCGTTACACAAGAAAACATTAATTTTTTGTTTGGCACGGGGAGATTAAGTTATTTGCCCAGAATCACAGGATGTTGAGCGACATTGAAGAAACTCAAACCCAGTTCCCCAGGTTTGAGGTCGACCGCCCTAGCCGTTAGGCCACATTCTTCAATTGTTCTTGGTTTAAACACTCCTCTCAATGAATTCACCAGATATTCTTTAGTTTCCACACCCCTGTTTATTATACTACTCTCCAGACATCAACTCCTTCAACTCCTATTTGACACTTTTCCTACTTATGTGTCATTCCCATGCCTTTCAAGACCACCAACACAAGATACAAGTTACTCTGATGTTCTTCCACACACTTTTTGTAAACTGAATATAATCTTTTTGCAAAAATGAAGGAAAAGCCTTCAGTAATCCAGAGGCATTTGTTTTAAACAAATCACCGCTTTATGTGAGAAGGTGAACGTATTTTGGTCAATCAAATTGATGAGGATAACTTGAATTTGGAAAATATTGGTGCCCCTTGAGGGATCTGTGCAGTCCTGTGAAAACAGTAATGATCTACCTAGATTTTGGAAATTAAACCACACAAGTCCATAAATGTACAATGATATTATGTGTTTCCACTGCAAAGTCACATGTGGGAGCCATTTGGAACTTTAGATTTTTTGATGATGTCCCTCTACCCAACCTCTTGTAGTCTACCTTCAGTTAATTCCCTCATCAGCGATACAGAATGCTGCATGCAGTGAATATATGGATGTGCATCATCATTAATGACAATTTTATGTGTGAAACTTTTGAGTTTCAATAAGCACTTGCTAAAAATAATTCCTCAAAATTCATTCCTCTCACTCTTTCCCCCTCCTGTACGTACAACACCCAACCATGGTGACAAGGCTCCAATATTATACTTGGTTCACCTTGTTCTCACATCCTAAAAGACACAACCCTTACTTGAAACATGCACAGCCGCCTTAATTCTCTGTCTTAATTCTCCTTCCCTTATATTCAAACTCAGTTTTAAATTTCCTTATTACTTCTAGGGCTTCCACCCATATGACTGAGGTATTATTTTAGACTGTTGCAGCTCAACTCTAGGTTTTTACTAAGATCATCCTAACCTGTCAACAGCTATAGTGACCCTGAAATAACCATCATGTCTGCCTATGAACCTGCCACCATTACCTTGCAGTAAGGTTCTGTATCTGAAGTCTATAATTTTCCTGTACTATTTCCCGATCCTCCTCTTTAATTCCCACATCATCCAATATATGGATGTGTTACCCTGGCCTGTGTATCTGACTGCGGGCCCATCTCGAATCATTACTTTTATATTCGCTCTGGCATCACGCTGATCTAGAGTGTGTGTACAGAGGCCTACTCCCTGACAATGGGAGGGCCTGGACCTGTCCTGTGACCTAGAAGGGTGCACCAGGTGTGGCTTCGTAGTGGACAGAGGACTACTGTCCCTTTTCTGGGTGTAGCACACAAAGCTGTGGTGGCAGAGTACTGTGTTTTGTGAATCCTTACTATGAGCAGACTCTTATTTGTATCAATTAGAGTGGTATGTTGACCCTTCTTCTGTAAAGGTCCATCGTTATGTGTATCTCAGAACCCTGTGCTGACATACCTTGCAAGTGCATCTGTGTGTATAGTGTGCATGTAGTCCTTGTGTGGTAGTGAGGCTTTATGGGTGCTTGAGTCTGAGTACTAAAGCCAACGGGATCCATTTTGAATACTCCCGGTTTAGCCTGGTACAATAAGGAGGGCAAAGACAGCTTTCCAGACTATGGAAGCATATTTTCTGCATTAATGTGTCTGGAGGGTGGAGATACAGACACTGAAAGGAGAAGGATGGAGACAGACCTCATTTTAGAAATTTCACAAAGGTTTTGTTAGCAAGAGGACGCGATTAGCTTTTGCTGAAGACTGACATTTGGTAGATGGTAGGGGCCGATGTTCTGACAGCAGTTTCTATTATTCAAAGTGGGGAAGTTTTTAGGCCAATCATGCCTTTTTTTTCAGACCCTGATTACTTCTTTAGAAAGGATGTTGACAGTCAGGTGCAGAGAACTCACCCTTCATTGTGTTGATGTGGTGAGTGCTCCCAACTGGCAATAGGTCCATGGTACCTTCTGTGAGAAGCACCATTTTAACACAAAATCCATGCCTGGTCAGCAGTCTGAGATGGACACTAGAAGGAGAACCACCTCAGACTGGCCCTGAAGCTTGAGATAGCCGATCCACATCTCCTGTCTGGAAAATGTGTTTATAAAGCGGGATCTAAATCGCCACTTTTTATTCCAGGTCAAACTCCTTGACCCAGGAAGGGACTCCTCCGCAGATTTCTTAAAGAGCTGTCATGTATACAGGGCTGGTATCTCTCTGACAGACAGACCCTCAGGGGTGAGGGGACATCAACTGAAGTCTACATTTTCTGTTTGAGAATCTTGGGGTCTGCCTAGTGTCTATAAGCTTGCCTACTGAGGGAAGGAAGGCGTGTGTCTGGCCCTGATGGATGAGTGCATGGCAAGGAGGAAAAGACCAGAATGTTCCCAGTGTGTGGCGCATCATGAGAAAACAGATGGTATCAGAAAGCCAATCTAGGGGTGGCCAGTATTGTGAGTGAGTTCCCTAGTCTCTGGTTTCTCTGCAAAGTTCATAATTGACAACTGTACCAAAGCCTGCGCCAAATAAAGTGTGGTCGTAAAGTTTCTGCAGGCTCCAAACTAGTGCTGCTGTTACTGATGCCAGAAGATCAGGAAGGCAACCTGCTGCTGTGACCTTGCCAATGTGATCCTGATGGACCTGGGAGGCCGTAACTGTACCTCAACACTAGAACCTGAGTGGCCTTGCAGGTCACAACTGCTGGAGGAACTATGCTTTGGTCCTGAGGCAGTCGTGTTGACTTCATTCAATGACATCGGCATCAAAGGGAGGCAACTGCAAAGACAGAAGATGAGGGCTCTGCTGACTCACGCTTCGACCAGTGATAACCAGCACACAAGCATCGCAAGGCTTCAACACCACGGAAAAAAACCCAGAGATACACTCCAACTACTTGAGCATGGAGACTTGTGAATTTCTGCCCAAAGTCAACCCAGGGTAGGAACAAGTGACTTGGTTGTTCTCTAAGCACAAAGGAGGTAACAGTTATAATTTGCACCTGTGTCTAATTCATGCCTTTGCAACAGATATGGGGGCTGTAGGTCCTATGGTCAGCCAGGTGTGGAATAGATACTGGAGCTGGAGGGTGTAGTATCATGAATAAGTGAACCGTGTAGTATTTAGTTTTGTTTTGTGAATAGTACTTGCTTTATCTAACAAAGATGTACTGGGCTGAACATTACAGTGTTGTGTCAATTGATGAATTCTAAGCTTTTACGCTACCACACTACTTTCTTTAGAAGGCTGCAACTGCTCGCCATGTCTACCCTGAGAGTCAAGTGCAGAAAGGGTAGTAATTGGCTCAATCTGCAGTGTCCAGTAGGGTGGATTTTAAGCTACAAATGGCAGAGGATCTTCACCTTCACAGTTGTGGCCCAGTAGCCCTTGTCTGCCACTTGGTCCTCCAAACAGGGACTGACAGTAGGTATCCTTGTTATCGACATCGGACAGCATTGTGTATGTTTCCCACCATCTGAATACCTTTGGAAGTAGAAAAGACATTGTCAATAAAAATTGCTTTTTCTGTGGTTTCATGCTAAAGAAAATCATTAGTGGTTTGTGAGTAACCCTGTCAATAGAATCTTCTGAATCTGTACTGTTTTTATTCCTAAGAAACCTCTCGATTTTTAAATCATTGGGATTCCATTTGCATTAACGTGCCTTAAAAAGTCAGGATAGCTATGCAATAATGCTGATGTTTGTATCAGATAATACGTTTCTGCTCACATAATGTACCACAAAACTTTCTTTTTGTACGCATTGTTTGCCTTTTCTTGCCATATGTAAGTAATGTCTTTCTTTGCGTTATTAATTAAAATCATTGCAATATATAGTGCAATTAGCATTCAAATCCTCAGAGTAATCAACCAAAATTAAAATCTAATATATACAGTTCAATCTTATATCAATAAACAGGTACATCATTGCTCTGTGTGCAGAGGTAATGCAGCTAAAACAATAAAAGATAGTTTATCCAGAAAAAACTACTTTTAGCAACTAAAATGAATAGAATTAAAAAACCATAGGACCACAAAATATTGTATGGGCAGCTGGAACCAATGTGCAAAGTCTGCAGCAATTGGATTCAATAAATGGATAGAAGGAGTAGAAACAGTAAAAAATGATTTATCAAAAGTAAAACCTGCTATTAGCAGGTAAAATAATTGAGTTTAAGATTCCATAGGCCATAGGATTCTGTGTGGCTTCAATAATCAATGTGCAAAGTCAGGCGCGTTTAGACTCATCACAATATACTGTATGGCAGCTGTGGCCTATCCATTGTGGCTGAGGGGCCACACCCCCTCACCGTTTGCCTCTCACGAACAGTGTCTGTCAGGCTGAGCAAAAGTCGGCCTGACAGACACTGATCATTTTCAGAATAACCTTCAAGCTCCTCATCCACGCACACAAAGCCCTCCACGACACCGGCCCAGCGTACCTCAACAGACGACTCAGCTTCTACACCCCCACCCGCAAGCTCAACTCTGCGGACCTCGCCCTCGCCGCTGTCCCCCGCATTCGAAGAACAACAGCCGGAGGCAGATCCTTCTCCCACCTCGCCGCCATGACCTGGAACACCCTACCCACCAACCTACGGCAGACCCAAGACCTACTGGCCTTCAGAAGACTACTCAAAACCTGGCTCTTTGATCAGTAGCAGTGCCCCCTCCCCCCCCAGCGCCTTGAGACCCTCACGGGTATGTAGTGCGCTTTACAAGTGTCCTGATTGAATGATTGATTGAGGTCCAGTAGCCAGGAGCTAGACATGCGCTAAATGCGCAGGCTCCTGGCTGCCTCAGCTGAACTTTGCTAGGCTGAGAATGCCACAGCTCATGTGGGCGTGACCTCGTCAGCTCAGCAAATGTCCTTGAGGCCCTCCCCATCAGTGACGAGAGGTAGCGTCTCTCGTTGCCTCGCACCTGGATGCTTCAGTTTTAATCCCTGAAGCGCCCAAGATCGAGTGTCAATCAGTGACACCTTGTCACAGAATGGGGTGGGGTCAGCAGCCTCACTGACCCCATTCCACTCAGTGACAACATAGGGAAGGAGCAGTACCAAGCCTCCTGGGTCCTACGAGGCAGAGCTGCGGGTAAGTGTGATTATTTTTTAAAAATTAATGTTTGGTGTGTGCCTGTGTGTATGTTTGAATATTTAGTAATTAGTGTTGTGAATGGATGTGTGTGTGTGTGTGTGTGCGTGTGTGAATGCATGGTTGTGTGAGTGTATGTGTCCTGTCCACCTCCTCCCTCCTACAATAACCGGCCGCCACTGCTGCATGGGCACCAAGAACCAGTGTGCAAAGTTGACAGCGTATAAACTCACTATATAGATATCAAAAGCAGAGACTGGGAAAGGAGATTTATCAGAAGTGTGACTTGCTGTTGGCAGCTAAAATATCTGAGGTTTAGGATCCATAAGTCCATAAGATTCTATATAGGCTGAACAAAACCAACATGCAAAGTCAGCAGTATGTAGGTTCTTACTACAGATGGCAGAAGCCGCTGTGCAAAAACGAGCAGTTTATAAGTTCCACATAAATGTGCAAATAGGCAATTGTTTGGGGAGCTCCTGTAGTCTGTGAATCAATCTCCTTTCCAAGTTGTTTAAGCCTCTTCTGATTTCAATGTTTTGGCCAAGAGAAATATACATGATTATTTAATGGTTGGCAACCTACTGTTACTGGTATTGATTTTCTTTTCAGCAATGCTCCGGAACCGTACAAGGCGGCAGGTTAATGGAACATCTCCACCAGCAAAGCATGCTTTCACTGCCTGCCCGCAAAGCCTTAATCCTTTAATCCAGTAATCTGCGTTCATGTATACGTTCTCCACATGTGCACAGCAGGTGAATCACATCTTCCCCACACAAATGACAACTAAAGGTTATCTGCAGGCGTTTCCATGGCGGTAAGTGGAGCAGAGATACGAGGATGCCAAGTTGGTACCGTAGATATTTTTCTTTAGTTGCTTAGGTGAACCCTGCACCTAGATAAGGTTGCGGGACTGCATATGACATAGTCAACCCTGCATCATAATTTGGATCTCAATTGGCTCATAATTCCAGTGGTCCTGAACATAATATAATATAATATAATATAATATAATATACTATAATATACTATACTATAATATAATATAATATAATATAATATAATATAATATAACATATCATAACATAAAATAACAATATAGTATGACATAACATATTATAATCTAAAATGAATGATATAATATAATATAATATAATATAACATAATAGAATATAATATAACATGACATATAATATAATATAATATAATACAATATAATATAATATAATATAATGTAATATCATATAATATCATATAATATCATATATACCATAACATAAACATGGCCAATCTGTGTTTGGAAAGAATCACTTTCTAGTAATATTAGAAGGCAAAGATTGATCACTGTTTTAAATAAGTACAATGAGTGAGGAAGTTAAGGGTGGCATAGGGTAGTTCCTAAAAATACTAATAAAAGGAGACAACCTTTGGCATTTCAGTAGTGATGCGTTTTTTATTTAATAATAAAGGAAATGTCTATTTATATTGAGCAAGTAGAAAGCTGCGTATTGAATTGTTTCTTGTTGCCTCAATATCTGATGTCAGGTCCAGCCCAACAAAATGGAATTCATATAGTCCTGTGGTACTCATAGTATGGCCCGCGGGCCGCCAGTGGCCCGGCAGACCTTCCTTGGAGGCCCATGGACCTAGCAGGTAATGTACCCATGGCCCCCCAGCATTTCACAATTTCACCACAAAATTAGGCAAGGGGCGCACGTTGCTATTTGCTTTGCACGTGCAATATTGAAAACGTCTAGCCTTGGGAAACCCAATATTATGAGTGACAGAAGAGAGTGGAGAGAGAGAGAGGGTCGTGAGAGAGAGCGAGTGGAGAGAGAGAAATTGGAGAGAGAGAGTGGAGAGAGAGAGTGGAGAGAGAGGGAGTGGAGAGAGAGAGAGAGAGTGTGTGGAGAGAGAGAGAGTGGAGAGAGAGAGAGAGAGTGGAGAGAGAGACTGACTGACTGACTGACTGACTGACTGAGAGAGAGAGACTGACTGAGAGAGAAAGACTGACTGACTGACTCAGAGAGACTGACTGACTCAGAGAGGCTGACTAGGAGAGAGTCTGACTGACTAAGAGAGAGAGAGGGGCTGATTGACTGACTGAGGGAGAGAGAGAGAGAGACTGACAGAGAGAGAGACTGACTGACTTAGAGAGAGACTGACAGAGAGAGAGAGAGAGAGAGACTGACTGAGAGACAGAGAGAGACTGACTGACTGACTGACTGACTGACTGACTGACGAGAGAGACTGACCGACTGACAGAGAGAGAGAGAAAGAGAGATTTCAGTACTTTGTCATGTCAGTACTTTGTGCCAGAGGGAGGAAAAAACTAAAGAGTCACCTGTCATTTTGCTAATTTCTAAAAACCTGAAGCACAAAATACTTCAATGCATGCTAACAATTATTTGTTATGTATTTAAAGATTTTTTGATATCATAGCATATCACAGATGAAGATGCAGTAAGTAACAATGATATTTGACATACAGCATTACTATTGACAAAAGGAAACGCCTACACATTTCTGGGAGAAAGGATGAAGTAATCAGTGAAAAAGGCATGTCTTCATCACCATGGCAGTTTGTGACATTTGTATTGCTTCAGCATGGCTGAATTGCCACCCCCCGTACTTCCAGCAATGGCAAGGGTGTTTCTTAGAGTCTGCACTATAAGAGCGTAAAGGTACGAAGGCCAGGCGGAAGAGGAAGAAAATCAGGGGGGGGCCTTCTCAGACTGGCCTCAGCGGTCATTGCCTTTGCTACAGTAATGAAAAGTAAACTCTTAGAGTCCTCTTGACTTTCTTCAGTTTTTGGTCCTTGCCTTTCCATCAAAGTGTGTATGAAGCTATGCAATGCCTCTTAAGATTGCTATTGTCTCCTAATATAAATGTATTGTCAAAATGAGCTTTTTGTAGTTAAATCTGCTTTTGAATACAGCATTATTGCGTTGTCTAATGTTTTGAAACAAGTTTGATTTTTTTTTACACTAGCCCCGCTGACCCACTGACGCCCCCCTACTGACCCCACCCCTGTAGGGTACGGCCCACGGTCTAAAATCACACTATAATTTTGGCCCCTGATAGAAAGTTTGTGAGTAACCATGATATAGTCCATGTCGAAAGTACTAATGTCTGCATTGGCCCTCCCTGGTTCAAGACGCCGACCGTCCATTTACACACATATCTCTGCACACGCGTAGCCATCAGCAATGTTTCTAATTTCCTTTTTGTGTTTACCCATCTTTTTATAGTTCTGTACAAACTTGTTTATGTTTTATGTTCTGTTAGATATTGTAGAGAACTGAGTTTTGTTCTAAAATTAGCAAGCGCTCATGTGTTCATTAGCTTTTAAGTAGGCCTGGGTGTAATTTAAATTCCACAAGTTGAATAGTAGAATTTTGGGGACTCCATTCCCGCCAAATTCTGCCAAATGCCGTGTGGTAGAATATTATTCCCATTCAAGCAACACAATGACAATCAGAACAATGTGAGGCTTCAGAATGCGAGCTGGGGAGCGCAAGTGAGATTTGGCATACCCTAGAGCGATTTCCGGTCGATGGGAGGGCTTCCGGCAAGATTTTATGAATGCAAGTGGTCACAAGTGGTCACGGTCAGAGGGCTTTTTCCCGAGTAGATTTTCTACTCATGGGGCAGCAAAATCTTCTTTAGAAAAGTGTGCTGTCGTTTGCGCTTTTTTCAGCGCAGAATGCTCTACTGGTGCTGAAATTGGAGCACAAGCAGCGCAACATGCATTTTTTGCTTAATGCAGTTCGCGAAATTCCATGGAATCTCACTGAGGTTTTATGTAACTCTGCGTGATTCCACTGAGTGAAATTCTGTGGGTTCTGCGAGGCCTACTTTGAAGGAGCCTGGGACAGATGCATTTTACTGTCATGCGATTCTAAGAGTGAAACTAGAAAACAGTCAACACTGTCTCTTTAAAATATCCATTTTGGGAGTACAGATAACAGTTTCCCGTTTGTTTGCTTGCATGACTGGCACCTAATCTTCAAGGCTACTTTTTAAAATTCTTGCCCTTGAAAAGGGAAAGTGCTTTGAGAGGTCACCGTTAAATGTACATTCAGGGTTGGAAAATGTTTCTTCTCCAGGTCCCTGGCCACTTTACCACTCGGTCAATTTCCTGGACATCCATCCTCCCGCCTTTTTCAGGCCTTCTTTCCCCACTGAACAGAGCACCTGACAGCCAGCTAATTTAGTTATTTTTCAGACACGTCCCGCGGTTTCCGCTGAATGAGGGCCATTTACTTGGATTTCACGCCATGTTATGGGCCGCGCTCCTCGATCCAGCATGTCTGCCCTGGGGCTTCCTAATATAGCTGTGCCCTGACTGTGAGGCAGGGAGCCACTTTAACATTGGCCCTCTCACTCCTTTAACACACATTCAGAAGTGAGAGGAATTTCTGAATTGATTTAATCCCTTACCGCTGTGGCTAACCCTGCAACAGTATTTGTGATTGTATACAGTATATAAAAATAATTTTTAAAAAATTTAAACTTCAGGGGAAGGAATGTTATGATTTTTCTTTTTTTTAATTCAGGGGAACAATTGTGATCCAGAGCAAATGGCATTATTACAAAAACCCTCAAATCACAGCTTCATAAATATCTAGTGGTCCTGTTTAATAAATATAAGAACACACAAGAAAGAGAAATATTGCACCGGTTTAAAATACTAAATATATCTCTGATACCGAAGACAAACCTGTTACATTTTTCCATAGTAGGTTAACATTTACAATGACATTCACCTGTATTTGTAGGAATCAAACTATAACCCCCAGTGCACTTCTCATGACCGCACACATGATGTCATAGAAAGCATTACAAATGAAATCATTGATGACACCAAATATCACCTCACAATTTAAGTTTTTGTAAATAGAATTCCAACCTTTTTTTAACAATTGTTTTATGCCTTCTCCATATTTAACCATAACTCTCCCTTAATTAAGTTTTTAAAGATATGCATTTGCCCATCGACAAAGCAAATAAGCACTGTGCACAGCCACGTGCCCTGTGCAGCAGGCTTTAAGAACAGTGATCAGCTATGGTCAAACCCTTGACCATGCCCCATCTCACTGAACCAGCAACACAGTGGGCTCTAGCCCCAGGACCAGCGTTCAGCAAGATCCAGTGCCCAGCTCCATCCATTAAAACAAGGGAACTGTTGCCGCTAGCGGCATGCAGGGTCTGTCCGCCATCTCATCCTATGGAAGATTCACCACAGTCGCATTAAAACCCTTGCACTTTTTTCAGAATATAATCTTCAGTGCCTACCGTCTTGTAAATACTTCAAAAACAAATATTTTCAGTTGTGACTAGCAACTCCAATCTTCAGCATTAGTGGGTCGACTGAGGAAGAAAAAACAATTGCTCTGGAAACAAATATTTTAGTTTATTCTTCCAATTTAGGTCTTCAAATCCCCTGCAAATCCAGATCCTCATAGAATTCACAACTATCAAGAAATATCCAGCAAGTAATCCTTCGACGGTCACTCGAGGCATTTTCAAATTCAGTTCAGCAGTTTTTTGATGCAGAGAACAGTAAACATTCCTATGGGAGTGATACTAGAAACCACTTATTTTTTAACCCCTTTCCTCCCCCCTCTCTCTGTATATATATATATATATATATATATATATATATATATATATATATATATATATATATGAAACGTGCTAATATATGAACTCAGTCAACTACATTTCGGCATGCTAATCTTTTAGCTCCTAGGAAATTATGTTGAAAGACAGATCAAAAACCACTTAAGGAATCTACACCAAATTTTCATGTACATAGAATTTTACTCAGAAAGTGTTGAATTTGATTTGGTGTAAATCTGTTCAGTAGCTTTTGTATCTCTCGTCAGTTGAAAAGTCATTTGGTAATTCGCTTATAACTTTAGCTTTAGGAATATGCCTGAAGTTTGGTAGAAATTTAGGGGGATATTCTCAAGAACGGGCAATAATTATCGTCAACTTAGGTTAACACAATTTTACATAACACCGTCTATTGCGGGAAACTAACGCCGTGTTAACGGCGTATTCTCAACATGCTGGCAACAGGCGATAGTTTTCCAAAAACGTGTCAAATGTCCATGTTAAAATTACCAGGACACCAATAAAAAAGGAAAGCCGATCGTGACAAAAGTTGAGATGGGCCCAACAACAATAAAAATATCAGCGATAATAAGCGCCAGGCTTACTATTCCCACGTCAGGCGGAAAAATTCACCATAAAAGCTACCAAAAATAAATAAAAAATGAGAAGCACCGTGGAGGAAGCTGGAGCAACTACTGAGAACCCCACAACCCCCCGGAAGACCAGCCATGGACCTCGGGGAAGGAGAAGGTCAAGGAGAAGAAGAAGAGGAACCCGTGATTCAGTCCGCAGGAAAACAAGATCCTGATCACGGTGGTGATAGAACACCACCAACAACTGTTCATCATCTCCACAGCAACTTTGTCTGTGGAGGGATGTTGGTTGTCTGCTGTTTTGGTACCGTCAGACTGCGGGCAATGTGGGTCAGGATGCGGAGGATGGTTGTCCTTTTGAGCCTGTAGTGGGCAATGACATCCTCTGGCGTTAAGTCTCTGAGGCTGGTATGTTTTCGGAAGGTCCGCTATCTTGTTCTGCCCTGCTCGGTGGTAGTCCGGGTGGTGATGGTCCTGGGGGTGGTGCCGGTG
Organism: Lissotriton helveticus; assembly: GCF_964261635.1. Classification (NCBI taxonomy): domain Eukaryota; kingdom Metazoa; phylum Chordata; class Amphibia; order Caudata; family Salamandridae; genus Lissotriton; species Lissotriton helveticus. The sequence continues at coordinate 758,953,795 of NC_136073.1, forward strand.
GGTGTTGTGGCCCTCTTGGGTCTCCAAGCTAAATGATTAGTAGCTCCATGGCATCTGTTGGACGTCAGCAGTATCTTCAAGGGGCATTCCATCATTTGCATGGGGGCGTGCCCCATGCAAATAAGGGAATCCCTTAGGAGATGCACTGACCTAAAAGGTGGCGTACTGTCAGTGTACCGCCTAAGAGCAACCATCTGCAGGGGGTAAAGGGGTACTCTGGACCCCCAAACTGCAGGTGGGTGCAGTCACTGTCAGCATCCGCCTGCAAGGGGATCTCTAATTCCCTTTAAAAACCTGGGCAGGTGCCGCCTGCACTGAGAAAACACAGAGCGGCTTTAAAGCAGCCACTCCGTATTTCATGTGAATGCGCTGCCCACAGGGCAGCACAAGTTCGAAGCTGCCCTGGGGGCAGCACATTTACCATAATTTCCTTCATTGCCCCAGGCACACCTTTTTAAAGGTGCGCCCGGCGCAATGAAGGAAAATGCTCTGTATGTATAATGTGGTCTCTTGTACGTTGATTTGAATTAGTTTATTCAACTCTTGCATTGCTGAAAAAGTGATTTCCAATGCTAAATGTAGATAACTATGAGCTTAATGCCAGCAAATGTTCCACTCTTGCAAGAGGTGCTGGTAATCTTTCTGAAGATATTGATGACACTCTTTAAGTAAGTGCAAAACTGTTGTGGCAGTTTTAAGTATGTAAGTTGTGCAAAGGTTATGTGAAAAATATTTCTGATAATCAGTGTTTTTAATGAAGCAAAGAGTTGTAACCAATGAATTAATAATTTTGCGCTTCGATTGAGTTTTTTTGTCAATCAGAAGTGTAAATAAAGCTTTGAATAGTTATGCCACATTCTCGTGTTGGACGCCATTGTTTTTAAAATGGATGCAGTTTCTGGTGTTCTACTCAAATGGCTCCTGCTCACTTTCTCCTCCCAATTAGTGTCCCGCCGTGAGCTAACTCTCCTTTTGTTTCTGTGGAGCACCAAGTGAATAACGTCGATGTATTACAACATTGTTAGAAAGCTTGTACTGTGAATGAAACTTCTATAGTTTAGACAAAGTAACATTTTCAACAATGTCTGCTAGTTCTATGAGACATTTTTTAATAAAAATTTCAGTTTGTGTTCTACATCTCCGGATTGCAGTTGCTGAGGGAGTAAGTGGAATATTTTTCTTACCTTAAGAAATGGGTCAGTACTAAATATATTGAGGCACATTTATCAAATATTCACTCAACGCAGCAAGCCACCTTGCTGAGCTGATGAAAGAGAGAGGGTAGAAATGCACCATATTTAAGGTTATACAGCACATTTCTGCTCTCTGCCTGCACTGGCACACAGACTGCTGCCTAGCGCCAAAACATGCGCACTTGCACTATAGTTGAAGGGTGCCTGCGTTGTAGGCAGGATTGTTTTTGCGAAGGAAGGTTAAGCCTCAGCAATAGCCGTTAAATGTCTGAGGTTTGCCTTTACCTATTGCCTTACTATATATATCATACCTTTTAATATTAAGACAGTGTCATCATTATGTGGTATTGATTACCATGGGGTCATCTGTGTATCTGGACCAGTGCACTTGGATTTGGTTAGTCCATTTCAAATTCTGAAATGTGGGACATCATCAAAGGGGCTTTTAACATGGCAACATTGGATACAAATTGACATAAGAGGTGAGGTGTGGCGCAGCGGCCAGGGTGACTGACGCTAGACGCTGGGGATCACGGTTCAATCCCCGGCACTAACGGAGTTGGCCTAACGGCTAGGGCGCCCGACCTCGGACCTGGGGATCTAGGTTCGAGTCTCGGTAACGACACCAAAAACCTCCTATGATTCTGGGCAAATCACTTCATCTCCCCGTGCCTAAAATGAATGTGTGTCCTCATGTAACGTAACTGGTGCTATGTAAAGCACTCTGATACCCGATTCGGTTTGGGTCTAGTTCACGCAATATAAAACTCTAAAAGAAAAACTGGCGGCAGGGGTCTGCTCAGCACCATGTGACTCTGGCCAATAGCTCATTTAATCTTCCCGACAGGCCCCAGAGCTGGGAAACCTACGGGTAGCTTTGCGCTTTATAAATACACGATTCTTATTATTATAATATCAGAAGAAGGACTCTGTTGTTACCCTGCCTTAAGAGCCAGATACTAGATTCTGGGACTGAGGAATAAACCATTTCATTTTCTTGGTCTTGATGATAAGCAAGTAAATTGACATTTGGTTATAGCACCTTTCTTTACTCACCACATGGACTGCACTGGCACAAAGTTTTAAGACCCCTTTATGGGGGGCAAATTCGTGAAACAAGGAACTACTGGAGACCGGACTGCTGCAACTGCCCAGCCCAACACACTAGCCGTGCCACCGAAGCATGAGATTGCTTCTTTAAACTCTCATTATCTCCATTCAATGTAAAATTAGTGGTGTGATTCCAAAAGTGCCAAGATAGTGACAGAAGAGTGCAAGTTACTCTGGATAAACAGTGTTTTCCCTCGGTTTCAATGATTAAGTGACAATGAGTGAGTGAGAGCAAGAGTGACGGCAAGTGAGTGAGTGCGAATAAATACGTATACGTGTAGAGCAGTGCGAGAGTATGTGTGAGTGAAAATGAGTGAGAGTGAGTGACAGTGAATGAGTGTGGCACAATGCAAATGAGTGATTCAGTCAGTGAATATAATTGAGAATGAATGAATTAGAGTAAGAGTGAGTGCAAGTGAGTGTGAGTGACTGAAAAAGCATGATTGACTGAGAATAAGGTTAAATGTGAGCAAAAGTTGATGAATGTGAATGAAAGAGAGAGAGAGTGAGTCAGAATAAGTGAGTATAAGTGCAACTGAGTGCGAGCGAATGAGAGGAAGAAAAAGTGAAAGTGTGTGCGGTTGAGTATGTATGAGTGACAGAGAATGAGTGAGGGTAAGAGTGAGTGCAAGAGAGGGAGAATTAATTAGTGTAAGTGAACATGAGTGAGTATTAGTGCAATTCAGTGAGTGTAAGTGAGCATGAGTGAGTATGTGGTGTTACGCTTGCGTGTCTGCAGTTGGGCCTGGCATACTCAAGATAATTCTTGGCTTTTAGAGAGCCCTATGGCAAAATGCTGATGCACTGGAGGCAATTCTTAGCATGACAGGCAGCTGGGCCACCCAATCGCAATTTTGTTCGTAACGGAGGACAACTCCGAACTATGGGACGGGAGCAACCATGATTAAATGCTGCCCCGGACATCCTATTTGTAATTTTAGACATAAGAGTCACCCGTGGCATATGGACGGCACCACTGGCATAATTCTGCCACTGGCACGTTGCATGTAATACTTGATGCACCTGTCTTTTATGATGAATAATCGAATAAAGATTTTTTTAACTGAACTGCAATACTTGGCCTGAGTGGAACCCATGGTATATATTTAGGGCACAATGGAAGTGACATGCGAGGGCCCCCATAGCATATTTTGGAAACAATGTGGGCAATCGGTAAGGAGAACTTCTCACAATGGAAAGTGAAGAAAGACTATAGGAGTTACTCACAAATCAATGACACCTTCACAGACATCAACCTACCGTAAAATCTGACATGGATCTAAATCTTTTGGGTTTAAGTTAAACGCCTCTTATTTTAGGGTCTTGATAATGGCCTATAATGTCAACCAATGCATCTCGCAACTCAAGTTTGCTGTCTTCGTGTTCCTTCCTCCACAGTTCATGCATACATAAACATCCAGGCCACACTCAGCATACATGCAGTAGCAAACATAATTATTCTATTCTCCACAGCCTTTGTTCTGTTTATAACAAAGGCACAGAACACATCATATCTCATGCTTGTGAAGCCACAGCCTGTTTTGACACACAAACTGTGAACGATTTGTAAGAGAAAGCAGGCTCAGCGCCATACTACACACATGCCTGACATTTTAGTTTTATTGGGAATCTGCATGCGAAATACTGATCACCCTCACAAGTGAGAAAGTGGCCCTGGAGTGGAGTCCAAATGATCACATACTCTCCAAGAACAGCCCTCAATAAAGTTGATTGAACTCTTCTCTTTCCACCTTCCTCCCTGCAAGCCTCGAGGTAGTCCCATTTCTCATCATCTGCAGATCTCGAAGATCTTTCATGAACTTTCATGATCTGCGATCCACGCTAACCTGTGCAAACTGGGCGATTGGCAGCACGGAGAGCGCATGGCATGCTGCAGCAACCATGGGAAAAAAAATCAGGGGGGGAGAATGAACCACTTGTCCTGTATTTCCAGGGTCTATGATAACGTGGAAGGAGCCACCTTTGTAAAAAACCCTCAGATGCAAACACAGGCGTCAGGCGGTATATCCATGGGAGTCAGGCCAACGCATAGAACTGCAATGGCACACCCCTGGCATGGACCATTCTAGCACCCCCCGTAAAGATGACCCACACCCCCTTGGTAAGTGGCGATTATGCACTCACCCGACACACCCTTTAATGCTCAGGCTAGTTGCAAGAGTTGATTAGAGTTGGATTTTTTTGCCCATATATGCGGCGCTACTCCCACTCAGAATTTGTCGCTGCAAACTGCTGCCAATATTACTGCTATGACAATAGGTGGTAGAATTGAATTGTATTATGCTATACACAAAAAATCTCAATAAAATATGTTTTTTTAAAACCTGTGCATGCTGGGCCGGCATGCAGTCGAGCTCCTCTAAACTTCTGTGGCGCCTACTCCCACTCAGAATTTGTCGCTGCAAACTGCTGCCAATATTACTGCTATGACAATAGGTGGTAGAATTGAATTGTATTATGCTATACACAAAAAATCTCAATAAAATATGTTTTTTTAAAACCTGTGCATGCTGGGCCGGCATGCAGTCGAGCTCCTCTAAACTTCTGTGGCGCCTAAGTCTTCTCCTGCAAAGCTCAGTGCTCCATCCAGCGGTCCGATGTGAGGCTTCATGGCTGCCATGCCTGTACTATGTGAAACATGCAACTAGAAATCAAGACAAACGACATTTCCCAGGGCATCAGAGGAACCCTTTTAAGACTTGCAATGGTGGTGGCCATATTAGAGCCATCGACTAGCAGTTTTGTGTGCTTCAGAGCGTTCTTTGCTAAGCAATGGTCATTCTTAGCTGGGAAACTGGAATCTTGTTGCCCGGAGATTGGAAATCAGTCCAATTTCATCGATAATTGTCAAGAGTTGTCAATGACCTTGTTCTCGTAGAAGTATTCTGGATGAATATTAAAGACGGCGGGGCCGATTTATGTTTCCTGGCGCATCCCTGCAAATCAGCAGGGATGCGCCAGGAAAGATGAGTGACGCAAGTGTACCCTTGCGCCGCCACAGATGTGCAGCATTTACAATGCGGCGCATCATGGCACAAGGATAAACAGATGAGTGTTGCATCTGCTGGCGTAAGGTTGGCGCAGTGCTGGAGTTGTGTCGCGGGCGTGACGCAATTCCAGCACTGTTCCAACCCTGCCTATCCTTAACATGGTGCATCACGCCTTACGCCTGCTTCAAGCAGGCGCAAGGTTGTGAAAAGCAGGCGCAAGGTTTTGACGCAGCGGCATCAGAAAAGTGACTGAGTGAAATCTTGTAGATTTCACTTAGGCACTTTTCCGAGGCGTTCCTGAGACAGAACGCCCCTCCCTGCGCCGGAACGCCCACATGAAACCTAACGCAGGTTTCAAGTGATGCAGGGCTTTACAACGTGACACATCTCCCTAGATGCGTCACGTTGTAAATAGGGCGCAACGTGGCGCATGGTTTACGCCACTGCTGCATCACAGAAGTGACGCCACAGCAGCGCAAATGAGGCGCAAGGGGCTTGTAAATCTGCCCCCAAGGATTTAGACTTTGGTTTGCACTTTAGTAATGGAGTCACATTTTCAAGGATTAATAACTCTATACACTGAGTCATCCTTTGTGGAATTACAAACTCTATTGCACCTACTCATGGGAGGAATATATTGTACAGATTTTGTGTATTTAATGTGAATCATAAATGATATTAGGTATTGCCAATGAAGGGAAAGTGAATGAGTATTGTCGGGAGTGGAAGTACAACACTGAGTATTCAATATCTTACACCTGATGAACAATGCGAATTAAGATCACAAGCGTAATTTGTAACCGTCTAAACTAGTTATAGATATAAGCATGTGTATTACCGTTCTGGTTATTACGTATTTTATACTTATGGGTCCCAAGTAGTCTTAGGGTTATCAGCAATCACAGAGAGCTATACAGAGATTAGCACAAGGAATATTAGAATACCATAGTAGACGTAACAAACTGTAATATCATTAACCAAATTCTACAAGATTTATTTTGGCTGTAGATAGCAACACTTTTACTGTGGTGGGTGAGCCCAGTAGTAAGAACAAGTGAGGTGAAGACATCCATTGTCTCTGTTTCTCTCTCTTGTCCAATTCCTCTTTCCCTTGACCTACTGCAGACCGGCATAGATATTATTTCATGGCAGTCAGTGACTTTTAGGAAGTTTGGATATTAGCTTAGCTCCTGTTGGATCTAGATTGCCAGGTTAGAGCAACCATGATAGGAGCAAGCTTCACCTTCAGTACTAAGATATCCAATCTCATCAGCAGGGCTTCTGTATAGTACTCTAACAACAATTTCCTCATAGACCATCATGACTGGCAAAGAACACTTTCTCAGCTTACCGAACTAACCCATAACAGTCAATGCATAGCACTTCTAATCCAAATCAGGTGCCAAGCTCTCCTTCAAGCCCCTTCTTACATGCCATCTACTCCCGTCCATGACCCGGACAGATCAGGCGGCTCTGATTCAACCTCGCCCATTTCAAAGAGCACATTATGGCCAGTCAAATTTCCCTAAACAGACATTTTTACAAATAAACTTATGAAGAGTCAAACGAACTCCTGAGGTATATTGCACATATATTTCAAGTGATTCATACAAACACAATTTCTTGATTTATAATGTTCTATTTTTCCTCTCCTTTCGGCAGATAGGAGAAAGTATAAATTTCATCATTTCAACCAAGGTAACAATTTATATAAGGTAATTGAGGCAAAATACACAGTTCGCGGACCAACTATCCAGATGTCATTGATGAATAGCAGAATTTGTATCCAACAATTATCTTGAGTATGACTACATCAGATCCTGGAACCTGAGGTACCTCATTACCTGTATTCTTGTATTGTATTTTAAACATTTGGTTTCAATAACTTTTATAAATTGTTGAAGCCAAATATTTTAAGAAGTGGTTTTGCTTGCTAGAATGATAATGAGATGTTGATGTTAGACGAGGAAGCTCTTGAAAAAGATTGCACTGTGGCAAAAACAATAATTAATTGAAATTGAAAGTGTTGGGAAGGTGTTCTTAAGTATACGAGGGAACAGTCTTAGACTCTACTTGTGGATATGCACAAGTTTGGTTTTAATAATTCTAGAAATAATTTCATTAGGGTCATGTGCTATAGTAGACTATAAGATGTTTTATCAGTAGCAGCTGCTACCATACAAGGGTGGTTGGGCTGGGGGTCTTAATGAAAAATATTATTTTTATAAGAACGTACCTGGAACTTCTAGCCGCCACCTCTCGTCCGTCCTCTTCCATCTTCCTTCTTCCTGTCTCCAGTCCCAGTCAACAGCATGAAGCACGCGGGCGCACAGGCTCCCCTGATCCTATCGCATTGCTGCAATGCAGCGTTGTGATTGGTCAGAGCGCCGTGGTTCATGGTCAGATTAGGACAGGGAGCTTGTGCATGTTCCTCACCAGGCTGTATAATGCAGCCTGGTGGGGAACATGCACAGTGCGCATGATTGTTTGACCCACCCAAGAAGGCCGACCAAACAATCATGGGCACTTAAGGAGTGCAAATCACACCTCCCCCTACTCTGGCCAGCTGGCCCGCCCCACCGCTGACCTCAATAGGAAAAATAAAATGATAATAACGATCCGTAATTATCATTGTATTTTTCCTTTTGATCAGCAGGGCGAAGCACCTCACCCTTAGCTGAGGAACCGCCATCAAAGCTCGTTATCAATTATTAAAAGACACTTATGAACATTCTTAGATATGGTGTGCATATGTGATTTACTGAAGCAAAATTAGAAACTTGCAATATAAATTGAGTAAATATTAAATTTAAATACAGTTTTTAAGGCCTCATCCTTAGAAAACCTCTTTGCAGAAATAGGAGCTATCAGTGATGATATAGTTCACATCAAATATGAAACAATGAGAGGAGGAATGGCAAGATTTAGCAATGAGAGTTGGTGATGAGAAGTAAAAATGAAAAAAGAAAGTTGTCATAGATTACCTAATAACTACCATTACTACCATTACAACATCTGCATCAATAATAACTATGAGGCCTATTAGGGAGGTGGAGGGACCGTCCGCAGGGGCAGCGGAGGTCCCTCCGGTGCAATTAGGATGTGACCGCCACCCTGGCGGTCACATCCTGTATCTTTAACCTGCTCTACTAAATACCTTTATGATCTTCAAGAACCCATTATCTCAAAATATTCACAGCATACAGAAGATGGATGCTTTGTAGCAAATTATAAAGACACATTGTATGTAGGTCCACATCAATCATGTAAAATGCTAGGGGGGTGTGGCTTGACCACCGACGGGCATGGCTGCTTGAGCTCGGAGCTCCGCGCCTGCCTCGCCGGATTTATCCTGCTGAAATACCTGGGGGACAGCGCCTGGGTCCTGGAGGGGCTCCCTAAGCTGCAGGGACGCCGCTGCGCTGATCGGAGGGTGCCGGCGAAGCCCGCTGCTGCTGCCGGAGTGAAGACTTTGTGGGCCTGTTCTCGGCCGTTCGGCCATATTGGTGAGGCCTGGTATCAGCACATCATCCCCGGCCTCGCGTGCCCAGGAGGCCGGCACGGAGGCGGAGCGGCCATCTTGCGGCCGGATCGGACTTTTCCTGCCGCGACCGGCGGCGGCGGTGGAGAGACAGCGGGGCTGCTGTCTGTCATCCCGGGGGTCGCCCTCATTGGTGGTGGACTCGGATGGCTGTGGGGCCCCCCGCCGTGGCCCTGTGACGTCGGGGAGGGAGCGCTTTTCACTGTTTGCTCACGTGCCTCATTGGTGGACCCCTGTGCCCGATATTGTGCTGGGCCCCTGAATGGTGGTTGTGGGTAGAGCCTGACCAGGAGGCTCCTCACCAACTACGGATTTTCCGCCATTGGGGCTTTGAGACTGGGCCCTGGCTGCCTGACGGCCCGCTCGGTGACCGGGTGGCGAGCGGCAGCGGCGATTCATCGCGGATGTGCCCGGACCCTCTCTTATCTGCGAACGGGGATCCCACGCTGGTATCTGTGAGGGACACCCCGCTGGTAGTGATAGCCCTGCTACCTGGTGCTGAGCGGCGGCAGCGTGGAGCGTGACCCGGCTGGGGCCACGCGGGATAGGCCTGGAGTGACGGAGCGGCCCCGTATTATGGTCGCCTGAGGAGCTGGTGACACCCCCTGGGGACTGCGTGGATCGAAGGCGGCTGCCCCACAGTAGCGGTAACTTAACATTTTGGGGCCGGAGGCACCATCGGGGAGACGGATACCGGGGGAACACGCCTCGCTCCTGTAATACCCAACTATCCCAAGGGCGGCCTGGTGGTGAAGTGGCTGGCGCAGGCTTGCGACTCTGGCCTGGTGTGGAGCGGAGATCTGACCCCATGCTTCTCTTGCTGCCAAGGATAGGTGTGCACTGTGCGGCCACCGCTCGAGGAGTGCAAGGGCCCTGTGGGACCATGGGGAAGCCGAAAGCGCCAAAGGGGGGCCCACCTCCCGATCCTGTAGAGGAGATGTCGGTGGGCCAGGATCAGGATTCTGCTGGAGCGCAGGCACCGGGGCTACAACAGCAACAGCTGGAGCAGATCCTACAAGCCATCACAGCCACGAGAGAGGCGTTGCATCATGACATCACGCAGGTGTCCGTGAGCCTGGGCCTGCTGAGGGCGGATCATGGCAAACTGGCTGACAGAGTTAAGGCCATGGAACTGACCTTGGAGGTGCTGGAGCCAGCACACAAAGCGACGGATGCAGCGGTGGGGGACCTACTGCGCAGGGTGCAACAACTGGAGAAGAGGGCGGAGGATGCTGAAGGCTGCAACAGGTGGAACAACGTCCGGGTAGTGGGCCTGCCTGAAAAAATCGAGGGGAACGATATGGTTGCCTACCTGGAGACCTGGCTACGCGAGGTGGTGGCCCCTGAGGGTCTGTCGCAGTTTTACACCCTGGAGCGGGCACACTGAGTGCCTGCCCGCCCGCCCGCCCGCCAGCTGTCAGCAGCCCTCCCCGGCCTGTGGTGGCGCGGCTGTTGCATTTTAAGGACCGGGATGTTATACTGCAGAAGGCGCAAGCACTGGGCCCCTACCGGGTGGATAATGCATCAGTGTCCATTTATCCTGACTATTCCTATGAAGTCCAGCGCAGTCGCTCCATTTTCCTGGCGGTCAACAGGGCCCTTCGCGAGGAGGGCATTCAGTACTCTCTCCTTTTCCCGGCACGGCTGAAACTGTTGGTGGATGGTAAATCGTACTTTTTCGACTCACCTGAGGATGCTTGGAGCTGGCTGGAAACATATAGGGCTGGCAGGGATGGCGAAGAGGCGACAGAGAAGGCGATGGAGAGGACGGCTGAGACCAGCCCGAGGCCGCATAGGAGGCGGCGGCCTAGGGGTCGCATGGCATCCACCCGAACGCCATCACATTCACAGACGGAACTTGACCGCCGGGCGGCCATCCAGGCGGTCTCCGCCATTTTGGGGACAGTGGACGTAGATCCTGTGGTGGAATCGGGCTCCCGGCAGGGGTCGAAGGACCTAGCAACTGAGGGCTCTGATGTGGACAGTCGGGCCCTGCCGCATGTCACGCCAGGAACTGCTGATGGTCTCATGGACGAGTGACTCCTATCTGCCCGGCTTGTGTACAGTAAGGGGGTGTTGGCCTGGCTTTGGGTTGCCCTGTTGGGATGAGAGCCGGGGGAGACTGTCATCGTGATGGGTGCATATTCCTATTGTTTTATTTGTGCCATGAGGATATGATCGCTGTCGGGGCCTGCTGGGGGTCCCTCCGGGGTGGGGCGCTGAGGACCCAGGGGATCTATATTGGAGGCTGAGCGCTGATATCATAGGGTGTTGTTACCGCCTAACCCGCTCAGGTGTAGAGACACCCCCCCATACTCATGCTAGGTGTGAGTCTCTGGTAGTTGCCAGAGAGTTCCCACTTTTGGGACCAAGTTTGGATGGTTAACTGCAGTTTAGAGCCTGTTCTGGGGAAGGGAGGAAATGGGGGGTTGGTTGGGGATGTTTGGGGTATTGGGGTGCTGCCAGTGTGTCATCTAGGGAGGGGGATAAGTTGTGCCTGGATGTACTTCACTATGGGGACCCGCCTTGAACTGAAATGCATTTCCTGGAACGTACAAGGGCTGAACTCCATGAGGAAACGATATAAGGTGCATGCGTATCTAGTGCGCAGGGGGATCCAGGTAGCTTTTCTGCAGGAGACCCACATTGTTCAATCTGAAGGCCGGGCGCTGCAGCATAGATGGCGGGGTCAATTGTTTTATACTACATATTCTGCGTATGCACGAGGTGCGCTGATCTGGGTGCATGCGGGTGTGCCTTTCCAGCCTTTGACCACGGTGATTGATCCAGAGGGGAGGTTTGTAGCAGTGCAGGGGCATATGGATGGAAAAGATGTGGCACTGTGCAGTGTGTATGCACCGAATGTGGAACAGCCGACCTTTTTCTCGCGCCTGCCTGGAAAGCTGGCGACCCTCCTGACTGGTACGGTGTTTTTGGGGTGCGATTTCAATTCGGTCGCTGATGTGGGCTTGGATCGCTCCCATCCTCCACTGGCCCAGTCGCCGGTGCATAGGATAGCGAAGGCGCGGCGGGAATGGCAGAGCACATGGGGCCTGGTGGACGCGTGGCGGGCCCATCACCCAATAGATACGGACTACTCATTCTACTCAGTACCGCATGATTTACATGTGCGAATAGATTGTATCCGGTGCTCACCTGAAGCCCAGGGCATGGTCTATCACAGCGAGTATCTGGCGCGGACGCTATTGGATCACAACCCTTGCTTTATTGCGGTGCGGTGGACGTGGCGGCGCCAGGCGATTCCCACGTGGCGATTGATTCCCACGGCCTTAGAAGACCCTGTTTTTAGTGCTGAGGTTAACAATAGCATAGAACATTATTTCACTAAAAATGCAGGTACAGCGTCTAGTAGAGCCCATGAGTGGGACGCGTTTAAGGTGGTGATGAGAGGGGTGTGCATCTCGGCCACGGCGGGAGCCCGCAAGACATTGCTGCGGGATATCACACGGGAGGAGGACCGGCTGCGTCGCGCTGAAAGGGCAAGCCACACTGATGCGGCGGGCCGGGCAGCAGGGTTGGAGGCGCGTGAGGCGGTGGCCACTCAGGTGGAGCGCCTGCATTGTCTCGACTACAAGGAGTACCTAGTGAGGGCCCATGCAGAAAGGGACAAAGTGGGTTCTCTATTAGCATGGCTAGCGAATCCTGCGGCCCAGGGCACTCCGATCCTGTCCTTGGGCACGGCGACTGGGGACCTTGTGTACTTGCAGTCGGAGATCAATGATCAGTTCTTTAGCTACTGCACTGTGCTCTACCGCAGCGCGATGCCGGACCTGCCGGAGGAGACCCAGGGCTTCCTTTTAGCGGCCCAGCTCCCACGTTTGGATGCAGTTCAGGGGGACAAGCTGGGGGAAGCCATTTCCCTGGGTGAAATTCGAACTGCGATCAAGCACATGGCGCGGCGGAAGACGCCGGGGGCCGATGGTTTCCCGGTGGAGTTTTACGCTAAATATGTGGATCTCCTAGCGCCGAGACTGTTCTTGGTATATAGGGAAGCCTGGGAACTGGGAAGGCTACCTGCATCTGCCAGAGAGGCGATTATTATACCGCTGCTGAAGAAGGGCGGAGATGCCAGCTTGCGCTCAGCGTATCGCCCGCTCTCTATGCTCACGGTGGATTATAAAATACTCAGTAAAATCCTTGCGACCCGGCTTTTGGAGCACATGACAACCTTGGTGCACCCAGATCAGGCAGACTTTATCCCTACCAGGAACACGGCGACGTGTATACGTCGATTGCTCCGAGTTATGGAGGGGGGTTGCCAGGATGTTCCGAATGCCGCTGTGCTTTCAGTAGATATTGAGAAGGCCTTTGATAGCGTGAAGTGGCCCTATATGTTTCAGGTCTTGAGAGAGTTCGGCTTGGGAGATCAGTTTGTACAGTGGACAGCGTTACTGTACAACTCAGCCTCCGCCAGGGTCAAAACGGGGCCGACCATATCGGCGGGTTGTCAGGTGGGGAGAGGCAGCCGGCAGGGCTGCTCGTTATCCCCTCTATTATTTGCACTCTCGATCGAGCCGTTGGCTGCGCATGCTAGATTGGGAAGGTCATATAAGGGCCTGATGTTACATGGACAGACCCATTACATTTCTCTATATTCCGACGATCTACTGATGTTCTTGTCAGGAGAAGACGAGGCAATACGGGGTGCCAGAGCGCTGCTCCAGCAGTTTGGCCGACTATCGGGCGTGTGTGTGAATTGGAACAAAACCTGCCTATTCCCTTTGACCCCGATTGGGCGGCAGCCCTCGGCAGGGGAGGACTTGAGGTGGGAACCCTGGTGCCTATCTTATCTGGGCACCCGTATTTACCATACACAGTCTGACCTCTTGGAAGGTAACGTGCACAAGGCGATAAGGGGCCTGGGGGGCAGTATGGCCTTTTGGAGCTCTCTCCCTCTGTCGGTTGCGGGCCGAGTGGCACTCTTAAAGATGGTGGCGCTGCCACGCTTGCTCTACTTTTTTCGCACATTGCCCGTGTGGATTCTGACCTCGGTCTTCCGGACACTTTGGGCAATGACTACGGGTTTCATCTGGGGTAAGGGTAGGCGGCGTGTCGCGCTCACCACCCTGATGCGTCCATGGGCTGATGGGGGGCTAGCGGTGCCTGACTTTGAATGGTACTACCTAGCAGCACAGCTTCAGTGGCTTACACTGGCGGTGGCTCGGGAGTTCCGGGGACCTGAGGGACCCTGTGGCTGAGTGATCCCCCGTCACGTCTTGTGTTTCATAGTTCTCCAACAAAAGATCGAACTTAGCCAGCTCACTCTTGAGGAGCGCACTCTCCGCCTGTGCTGGAATCGGAGTCAGAAACGAGTCGGTTGTTCCTCCCCATATGCCCCGGAGATACTGTTGGGCATGTGTACGGCCCTCCCCCACGGGGGTAATTGGACTGCGTTGGCAGTTTGGGAGGAGCTGGGCCTCCATATGGTGGGAGATCTGTATAGAGATGGCGTGTTGCTGTCCTTTCAGGATCTACAAGACATGTTTGGATTGCCACGAGGAGACTATTTATTGCATGCTGTGTTGGTGGTGGGACTGCAGCGCCGCTGGAAGACGGGGCTGCAGGAACCTCTGACCTCGCTGGGCTGCCAGTATGTCACCATGGCGGCGGGCACTTTTAAGGCCATCACTTGCCTCTACAGACGCCTGTTGACTGAACACTTATCACCACTAGCTACCTTAAAAGGTAAGTGGGAGACGGACATCGGCAGACACATACCGGAGGCGGCGTGTCCCCACCTATTTCGGCGAGCCTGGAAGGGTACGCGAATGCCCGGTTTCAGTTGGTTCCGTTTTTCACGCTTCATAGGGCGTACCTGACTCCGGCCAAGATTCTGAGGTACTTTGGGGTATCCCACTCAACGTGTCCGAGATGCGCTGCAGACGGTGCCGACTTCCGACACATGTTCTGGACCTGTGCAGGATTGGGGTCCTATTGGGAGGAGGTGGTGACGTGCCTGAATCATGTGACAGGGCGGGCACTGGAGGCTGAGATGGCTACTTGTTTGCTGCTTTGGTTTCCACATACCTCCCGTACCAAAGTTACTAGCAAATTCTACGACTTGGGGCTGATCATGGCAAAACAGGAACTCACCATGCATTGGAAGTCTAGGACGGGCCCACGCTATCAGAGATGGCGGACGAGCTTCTTGACCTGGGCGAGCAGCGAGGGAACCCTTCGCCTGCAATTGGCTAGGCGCTCGAATAATGAGAAGGCGTTAGAGACAGCCAGACCCCATCTGCAGACTCCGAGGAGGATGATGGAGGGGAGAATACCGGGGCTAGTCGGGGGGGCAATGCCAGCGCCGGACGGGCGGAGAGTGCGTTGAGTGAGACTGAGGGGTGCGGGTGAATTGGTGGGGCGCCCGATGACGTTCCAGGTTTGATTGCGGTTGCGATTTTGGATGGGGCTACAGGGCTTTGATTGTCTTGTGAAAGCACTTTATCATGTTGCCACATCTGATCTTAGGTGATTACACGGCTGTATAGATGGGTAGTTCGCTGCTATACTTATGATTGACCTAAATGGGGCACACTGGCGGGGTGAGGGCAAGGGCGGAGAGGGCGGCGAGGGGGTGGAAGGGTGTTTGGGGGAAGGGTGTTTGGGGGGAGGGATGAGCATTGGATGCTTGCTTTTATCCTGTGGCGGCACGAGCCATCTGCGTAATGGCGGCCTTTCATTGTGGCTTAAATGTTTTTTTTTGTTTTTTTTCTGCAAAACTAATAAACTCTGTTTAAAAAAAAAATCAATCATGTAAAATGCTAGCTACTTAGTTTAGAATTTTAAAAAACAAAACCAGGATGTCAGCTCTTAGAAGATAGGAGAAAAAAGGGGAGAAAAAAGTGGTCACTTACAGACAAGTAAAGTTCAAATTTAAACATCCTGAGAACTACACCGAGTCCTGTTTAGGGAAGATGAAAGAAGGATTTCCATCAACTACCCTTCGTGGCCAGTGTCATCATTTGGAATCCTAGCTTCCCTGTCACATCACCCCATTAAATCAGGGGATGATACCGTGATCTAAGATTGTGAACCAGAAAGCCAGAACACCTTACAAGACAATGTTAGATGACTAAAAGCCTATAGTCCCAAGTACTCAGACTAAATCAAAACATTGCAGTGCAGTATTAGTAAAAAAAATTTAAAAGGACATGGCAGTAAACCCAACCATTTTATTAATGTCCACTCGAATGCCTATTAAAAAGGATGCAGGCGCGGTTTCCAACAAATGTGCCGCAGATCTTAGGTCGACTAGTTTCAGCCAATAGGGCAAACTGCCCCGGCTTTCTTCAGGACCTTCTTATATATTAGCTACTGCAACAGATGAAACAAAAAATAATGTGAGAAAAAGAAAATGAAACCATAATCACAGTGTTCACACTTGTGAATACCACAAATACCTCTATACAGGATGGAGGACTTCCACACCTAAAGAGGAAAAAACATAATTATGCCTTTTAATTAGTCATGTACTCAGTACCACGCATCTTCCTCTCTTCTCCAATATAAAACATACAAGTAGGTACACTCACCTATCCTGTGTAGGGTATTGGCCTCACCTCACCTGGCACAGACTCAGATTTAGAAGGAGACCCCGCCCTCTAAGAGAATATGATATTAAGCTCTCATTCACAGTCAACCGCAGGAAAACTATGCATGAACCACAGTGACTCTCTTGACTGACTTTCGTTGCTACTCTATGATCTCGATCCTGTCTCCCTATCAATCTAGACTGCATGTCCAGTACTATCGTTATGTGTATACAAAACATACACAGGGATGTTTAAAATATTATGTACCACAAAAATGGCTTGACTACTTAAATATAAACTCGTGCCACAATCAATGCACGAGTTTTACAAGAGCTTGCATTGTTAATCTGATTGCGCAATCAGAATCGGCAAAATGCAGCTTTGGTGACCGCATTCTGATAGTTGCTATTTCACAGTCACGAAAAGAGTTTCTGGTGGTGGCGAAGGGCAATGTTTGAGTTCATTCGTCAGGTTTATCTTTCCCGTTTAATTTTATGGCTCTGATTAACAATGCAAGTCACAGTATCATCCCCTGATTTAATGGGGTGATGTGACAGGGAAGCTAGGATTCTAAATGATGACACTGGCCACGAAGGGCAGTTGATGGAAATCCTTCTTTCATCTTCCCTAAACAAGACTCAGTGTAGTTCTCAGGTTGTTTAAATTTGAACTTTACTTGTCTGTAAGTGACCACTTTTTTCTTCCCTTTTTTCTCCTCTCCGTTTTAGATATCGTAAACCACCAGATTGCTTGGGTGTTATTGAGTATAGGATTTGGGGATTCAATCTGTTGTAGGTCTTTAAATATGTTCCCTTTGACCCTCACTTCCTAGTGAAGTTGTTTTTGTGACAGCTCTTAGAAGATATCAGCTTTTAGAAGTAAGTTTCTGGCAGGAATATATTCTTCTTGTATTTAAATTATTTATGATAGTTGGTTTGATGCATTATTTGTAGACTATGATGTTAATGATGAACATTTTCTGAGGATTGTAAACAAATAATTGATCAAATTAACCCCTTCACTGCGGCGGCTATTCCGCCGCAGTGCTAAGGGGGCGGGGCGGCAGCACGGCGGCCGCATGCTGGTGACGGAACCGCTCCGTCACCAGCCGCGGTTGAGCTGTGCTGATGACGGAGCGGTTCCGTCATGGCCCCGCCCGCTCAATAGATGCCCAGCGCAGGCGCGGAATCCGCGCCGCGCAGGCGCGTCGGGCGGGCCATGACGGAACCGCTCCGTCATCAGCACAGCGCCACCGCAGCTGATGACGGAGCGGTTCCGTCAGCAGCATGCAACGGGTAAAATAATTTCAGATGCAGAGGTCTGAATGTCACACAAAACAGAAATTGACCCAAAACCAAAGTGCCGATGGCATCAGGGCTGAATTTTAAAAACAACTTACTGGAAACGTATTACTTCAAGTCAGTCACTTATAGCAGAGGGTAAATGGGTTGTTTTTTGTGGGAAGCGCATATATACTAATTTCTGGCACATGCAAGGGACAACACTAGTATGATTCGTTCTAAACCATTTCCTTTTTAAATTATTGTAAACTGTATCCTCAATTTTTGCCTAATAAATGTCAAGATGGCTGGCTGCTGTTGGGGCACTGTCTTACGTCTGTTTACTCCTGCATCATGGAGCTGCCTTCATCAACCACCAAGTTAGAATTTGCCGGGCTCATAGACCAAGACCTCCGCCAACAGCCTTTTGTGGAGAATAAGCGCCTTTCTAGCATCATGGCACTCAATCGCCTCCCCTTCGACATACCCTTAAACTTTTCTATGGTGCTCACTATTTCTTGTTCTCTTCTTTCTGCTCAGAGTATTAGCTTGCAGGCAGGGTCTGCGGTTCTGGGGCATCTGTTTCCACCACCTCCACGTTTATTGAAAACACCATCTATATAGGCCCTCTCTGCTGCCCGCTAAATGTTGTTTTGCTTAATTAGTAAATAATAACATTAATTCAGGACCAGTGTGGCCAAAAGGGTAATTTTGCAGTGTCCGAAAGGCTGGTCTGAAAGCTCAGTGTGTAGGACTGTTTTTTTGCTGTTTGTGGGCCTGTTTTATGGTCTGGTGAGTCAGATTTTATTGTTAATTTCCCTTATATTACCACAAACATTACCAGCAACATGCACAAATGCACAAAGTCTCCCATACCTTGCAAAACACCGATAAACTTTGCCTACACAAGTCAAAAACTGCTCTGATTTGCAAATATGAGCCACATTTTCTGCTATCTGATTTGCTAATGGAGGGGGGGGGGCACTTTTAATTTTATGCCCGGGCCTACTTTCTTTCTCAGCCCACCACTGCACTAAATCATTTTTCTGCTTTAATACTCCCTCTTTTGTTTCTTTGCCAGCCATTTAAAATGAACTCCAATAAAAAGAAGAGTGCTAATGTCGGGTACGCGGACGCCATGCTACTGTACAAAACAACGTTGGAATTTTGTAGTTTACATTGCAATGGGTCGACTTTGTAGTTCATTGTAATTATGTTTCCCCTGTGCAACATTGTTAGAATTTAGGGGCATATTATCAAGGGGGGCGAGAGGGAATTATCGCCGCTTTAGCGGCCGTTGTCGGCTGCTAAGCGGCGATAATTCTTTCGCCCTATTAGCAAGCTGTCGCTAACAGCAGTTAGCAATAGCTTGTAGGCGATAGCGAGCGGTTTGGGGCCCGCTTTGCATGTTAGCAATATTCTTCGCTAATGACATGCACAGTGGGCGTATCCTACCTGTTAGCTACCTGTTAGCGACTGAAAGTCGTCGCTAACATAACTATCGCCTATTACCAACACAGGCGTAGTGATGGAAATATTCACGCTAAGCGCGAATATCTCCAAAAACTAACACCTGCTCAGACCAGTTCTTAGCCATTATATCCAATGGGAGGTGGATATAACGGCTAAGACCCTGTTAGCGATAATGCGTGAATATCGCTGTATTCTCAGCGATATTCACACATTTTGCCGCCATCGCCGGGAATTTTATCGCTTTTGAGATAAACGTTGCTAATAGCACGTTATCTCAGCGATAAAATCCGGTGATGCGCGGAGATAACAAAATAGCCGCTAAGCCTACTTAGCGATAAATATTGCAATTTGTTGGTAATATGCCCCTTAGTTTTATTGAACTATGCATTTTTTGTTGACACCAATTCACCTAAAAATGTTCATCGGTCAAAAGAAAAGCAAGTGGATTTTTTTTTTACAAATTACTCGTGATGGGTAGTGGAGTAAACCTGCAGTTTTAAATCGCTTATAAACAAATGCTCTTAAAGAGATACGAAGGGAGGGTGGTTGATTTGCACAGGATCACTTATTTAGTACAAGAAAGAAAAACGGAGTAAAACAAAGGTCTCCATTCCTACCCAGTAGAAATAAAACATATTTGAGACCAAATGTCAACAACTCAATTGGATGAAAGAAATAAGAACTCTTCTGTACTGATTGATTCAAGATCCATGATATAATTATTTACTTGTTGTGTACAGAGATGTCTGGGCGCCTTCCGGTCACTTCGCAACACTGGTTGTTTGGTGTGTCCCACAGGTATAACACAGCTAAGTCCAATCGAGCTATTTCTTCAACAACATAGGGTTCGATTCACAAAGTAATTTGTTTTTGTAGGTTTCATTCCTCCTACGATGTCCTACCATCTGCCTTTGTGGGCACTAAGACAAGACACCAAGGATTTGATTTAAGCATTTGCATTTCACCTAAAACAAGTGTTCTAGTCACATTTCTTCATCTTCATGTGTCTGAAAATATTAATAAATGTAATCCGAATATGTGCACCTGGAAAAATGAGCCATTTTGTGTAATGTACAAATATAGGGATAAAACTTCTTCCTAATGTGTCTCACATCCCACCGCCTCACACCCTCATTTCATAATTTGACCTAAATCAGTTTCCAAATGAAATGCCCATCATTGTGCATCAGCATATGTTCCAGGTGAATGTATGACGTTACTTAGCATGCTATTACTTAGCATGCCTTTTCTATGAAGTTTTTACTTCGCAAATGCCTTTACTTAGCAGTATTTTATTACGCATGCCACTACTTCGCAAAATCATTTAAAACGATTAACTTGGCATTACTTAGAAGTACATTACTTCGCAGGATTTTACTACGCATAAAGATTCTTTTTCATTTTTTTCCCTACACACCAACACTACCCTCCACGCCCCCTACACTTCCCAAAACCCTAAAACACTACCCTACACTACACATACACTAAATCACTACCCTAAACCCTAAAACACTTCCCCTACATTACACATACACTACAACACTACCCTAAACCCTAAACCACTTCCCCCTACACTACACATACACTGCAACACTTCCCTAAACCCTAAAACACTACCCCCTACACTACACATACACTACAACACTACCCTATACCCTAAAACACTACCCTACACTACACATACACTACAACACTACCCTAAACCCTAAAAACTACCCCCTACACTACACATACACTACAACACTACCCTACACTACACATACACTACAACACTACCCTAAACCCTAAAAACTGCCCCCTACACTACACATACACTACAACTCAACCCTAAACCCTAAAACACTACCCCGACACTAAACATACACCACAACACTACCCTAAACCCTAAAACACTACCCCCTACACTACACATACACTACAACACTACCCTAAA
Source organism: Lissotriton helveticus (assembly GCF_964261635.1). Taxonomy (NCBI): domain Eukaryota; kingdom Metazoa; phylum Chordata; class Amphibia; order Caudata; family Salamandridae; genus Lissotriton; species Lissotriton helveticus. The sequence continues at coordinate 758,974,889 of NC_136073.1, forward strand.
CCCTAAAACACTACCCCCTACACTACACATACACTACAACACTACCCTATACCCTAAAACACTACCCTACACTACACATACACTACAACACTACCCTAAACCCTAAAAACTACCCCCTACACTACACATACACTACAACACTACCCTACACTACACATACACTACAACACTACCCTAAACTCTAAAAACTACCCCTACACTACACATACACTACAACACTACCCTAAACCCTAAAACACTACCCCCTACACTACACATACACTACAACACTACCCTAAACCCTAAAACACTACCCTACACTACACATACACTACAACACTACCCTAAACCCTACAACACTACCCCCTACACTACACATACACTACAACACTACCCTAAACCCTAAAACACTACCCCTACACTACACATACACTGCACATACACTGCAACACTACCCTAAACACTAAAACACTACCCTACACTACATGTACACTACAACACTACCCTAAACCCTAATACACTACCCCCTACACTACACATACACTACAACACTACCCTAAACCCTAAAACACTACCCTACACTACACATACACTACAACACTACCCTAAACCCTACAACACTACCCCCTACACTACACATACACTACAACACTACCCTAAACCCTAAAACACTACCCCTACACTACACATACACTGCAACACTACCCTAAACACTAAAACACTATCCTACACTACATGTACACTACAACACTACCCTAAACCCTAATACACTACCCCCTACACTACACATACACTACAACACTACCCTAAACCCTAAAACACTACCCCCTACACTACACATACACTACAACACTACCCTAAACCCCAAAACACTACCCCCTACACTACACATACACTACAACACTACCCTAAACCCTAAAACACTACCCCCTACACTACACATACACTACAACACTACCCTAAACCCCAAAACACTACCCCCTACACTACACATACACTACAACACTATCCTAAACCCTAAAACACTACACCCTACACTACACATACACTACAACACTACCCTAACTACACTGCCCCACTTACCTCTCTCTGCCTGTGGTCCCTCTCTTCACCTTCAACCATGGATCCACTCTTCTCCTGCGAAGTAACGGCATATGCGAAGTAACGACATATGCGAAGTAACGACATATGCGAAGTAAAGGCATACTAATTAAAAGCATGCGCAGTAATGGACTATGCGAAGTAAAAGATGCTAAGTAAAGGAATAGCGAAGTAAAAGATGCTAAGTAATGGTTGTTTCCCATTCCGGGTACTTTGTCACATTACAAAGTTTCAAGGTACTGATCCCCACAGAGTCTTGGGGACAGGCTGACAATACATCAAATCCCTTAACCAAACAAAATGTCTGCAGAGCCATTCCAAGGAGCATGACTTGTTACTTCAGCAAAAGACAGTACAGCTTCAAAAACGAGTGGAGCGAGAAGTTTCTACTTCATCTCTGTAGTCGGGGACCATTGGGTAACATCTCCATTATCAATGGTGCTTGAAGCTTGCCAACTTCTCCCGATCCACTCAAGTGAAGATGAAAGCCCCGGCCTGGCTCTGTTGGTGATATCCTGCAGCAGAATCTAGAACCCGTGCTACATCCTGGAGCAGGAACTCATCACCGTATCCTGCCCTCCGCATGATCACCACAAAAGGACGTTGGGAAAGGTATGAGAGGAAAAGCTGTGTGATTTGCATGCTAAATGAGTCTTACCATGTATCGTTACCGGTGGAACATATAGTTTAAAATGAAAAAAGTGCATTTCTCTGAAGGATAGGACCTACCTCTAGGGCACCGTGTTTCCGCCTTGGATTCTTCTTTTACAAGTAACTATTATCCGGTGTCGGCTGGGTTTGAAGAGGTGGCAGCCAAGCTCCTCTTCCACATATAGTCTGTGGAGAAAAGTCTCAATCAATTCACTGATGGGGCGCTGAGATCCAACCTACTCCCTGTACGTTGATGGGACATCTTGATCATTCACTAGGCCCAGTGAAAGCGTCCTACTGGAAATCGCAATGGTCATTCATGAATGGCGTTGACGGGATCCAGCTGTAAAGTTCATTTTTGACAGTACTGTGGGTTGTTCCTGGGGATTTGATTTCAGTCGTTAGCTGGAATCTATCTCGTATAGGAGGTACGCTTGTGCTTGTATTGCTCCCGCTTGGTGAGTGTAGTGCCTGTTGCACTGCTACTGCCACGGCAGCACCTGTTCTCTGTATAAGCACATCTTCCAGTGCTGCTGCCTTCCCTGCACCTAAGCCGTATGTATGAAGGAGGTTCTGCTGCACAGGCTGTACATGTGAGGGAAGCTTGCACTGCTCCTGCCTGCACCGCACCTGCTTGGTGAGTGTAATGAATGCTGCGCTGCTGCTGCCATGCTGTACCCGTCTGCTGAACAAGTACCACTTCCATTGGTGCTGCCTGCTCTGTACCTGAACTGTGTGTATGAGGGAGGCCATACTGCACCGGCTGTACATGTGAGGGAAGCTTGCACTACTGCTGCTTGTTTGGCGCCCACTTGATGAGCGTGTTGTATTTTTCACTGCTATGGCCTATGCTGTGCCTGTTTCCGTTGCTGCTTCCAGTGCTGCTTGCTGTGCTGCACCTAATCTGTATGTGTGAAGGAGGCCATACTGTACTGGCTCTGCATGTGAGGGAAGCTTGCAATGCTGCTTGTGTCATATCCATGTGTGTGTGTGTGATGTATACTGCACTGTTACTGCCATTTCAGCACCTTTCCTCTGTACAAGCGGAGATTCCATTGCTGCTTCCTGCGCTGCACCTAAACTGTATGCATGAGGGAGGCCATACTGGACCACTGTGCATGTGAGGGAAGCTTGCACTTCTGCTTCTGCTTGTATTGCACCTGCATGGTTAACGTGCTGGATGTTACCCTTCTATTGCCCCGGCTGCATGTGTTTGCTCTACAGGTACATTTTCCATACCTGCTGCTATTGCTGTATTTAATCTGTATGTGTGGAGGAAGCTATACTGTACCCGCACTACATGCGAGAGAAGCTTGCAATGCCTCTACCTGTAATACTCCTGTTTGCTGATCGTGCTGTATGTTTCAATGCTACTGCCCATGCTGCACCTCTTCACTGTACAAGTGCAGCTCTCACCACTGCTGTCTGTACCTCACCTAATCTCTATGCATGAATGAGGCCGTACTGTGTCTGCTGTTCATGTGAGGGAAGCTTGCATTGCTGCGGCCAGTAATGCACCCTCTTGGTGAGTGTGATGGATGTTGCTCTGTTACTGGCCGTGCTGGTCCTCTTGCTTGTGCAAGGGCAGCTTTAATTACTTCTGCCTGTGCTCTACCTAATCTGTATAAATGGAGGAGGCAATACTGTACGCACTCCACCTGTGAGGGAAGCTTGCAATGCCTCTGCCTGTAATTTACCTTCATGCTGATTGGTTTTGATGATGCGTTGCTACTGCCAATGCTGCTCCTGTTCGCTGTACCAGTATAGCTTCCATTGCTGATCTCTGTGCCAGCGGCGGCTCCTCCCCAAAGGCGGAGGAGTGTAGCCCCAAAGGAAAAATAAAATGATAATAACACGCTGGTATTATCATTTTATTTTTCAGAAAGCTGTGACGGTGGGGCGAGGTTGCCCACAGAGCGGGGGAGAACGGTGAGTACTTTTTAAGTGCGCGTGACGGTTTTGGCCAGCCGGCTTAACAGTCATGCGCACTTAGCATGTTCTCCACCCAGCTGTATTGCACAGCCTGGGTGGAGAACATGCACAGGCTCGCACTGCTTGTCTGAGTTCCAAACCACTGCGCCTAGACCAATCACAACACTGCTGTCATGCTGGTCACAGCAGCGTTGGGATTGGCTAGGGGAATCTGCTTCCTGCTCCCTGCATCGATTAAAGAGGACGGAGGAGAAGTGGCAGCCAGTAGGTAAGTGAATTTTTTTTTTTTCCTAATTTCCCCCCTGGCTCCCCCATCCCTCTGCCCACCACTACTGCCCAGTAGCAGCAGCAACTGGTCTGTGCTGAACCTGTGCGTATGAAGGAGGCCTTACTGTATCAGCTCTGCAAATGAGGGAAGCTTGCAAAGCTGCTGCCCATTCTTTAATTCCTTGGTGTGAGTGAAAGTTGCACTGTTGTGGCATGTGCTGGCTGCACATGTGTGTGTCTGTGAATGTATTGATCTGCATATATTTGTCTGTGCATGGCATTTGCACTACTGTTGCCTACTCTGTGCCTAGTATTTCTGGGTGGACCTTGTACACATGCCTGTTGTTAATGTATTTATATGGGTCAAAAACAATCCTCTCCATTAACTCGTTGTGTGTCAGGCAAAACGTTCAATGGCGTACATTAAACAGAACATTATACATGCACATCCAAGACAGTATACCTACACAATACCATTGGATATAGCCAGGGGCGGCCTTAGGCATGTGCAAGCTGTGCACCTGCACAGGGCCACCAAACCCCAGGGGCCACCACGCCAATATATATCCTTAATATAATAATCCTCTGAGGATGGATACATATTTGTGTGGCGGCCCCTGGCAGGGATTTGGTGGCCTCCGGCTCTGTTCCACTTCCAAACACCCTGACCCCCCTCTTCACTGGCCTCCCCGCCCCGCCCGGACCCCCTCTTCCGGGGCCCCCTACTTACACTCCCTGCCCAGGGCCGCCATGAGCCTAGAGCCGCCCCTGATATAGCGTACGTACAATTCAGCAAAGCCCAAATATGCAATTCATCCAAAAGCACAAGACAATGCAAATGGAATGCCTTCTGTGGAAAAGGAAAAGACCTGGATGTGAGTTGTACAGTAATCGGACACAAGGTCAGCCTTATTCTTGGCATGCTGGGTCTATCCAGGTGGTAGGTCTTCAAAGACGCGCAGGAGGGGCCTCCAGCACTCTTCCTGTGACCTGATCCTAAAGAGAAGTGTAGTAACCACTGTTTCTGAAAGCTGCTGGCACCCCTGTCTACATGTTGTGTGGTTTCTTCCCCTGGCTCTCCCAACTCGGTTGTATGATAGAGGCACGCTACAAAGCAGCCTGAACCAACGAGTGCCTCTGAACAACTCCTTCCTTTACCACGCGTGTCTTTACCACACAATTTCATGATAAAAGCATGATTGGTAAAGGGAGGTGTGGTAAAGATCAGAACCCAGCCCCTACACCCTGAGCCCTAAAACCCCGGCTCCTTACCTATAAACAACCCAACCCTCGCCCCCGAGTCCTAAAGACAGCCCCACCCCTAAAACCTAAAACGACCCCGCCCTGAGCCCTAAAACCCCAGCCTCTTCCCTATAAACAACCCAACCCTCCCCCTGTGAGTCCTACAGACGACCCCACCCCTAAAACCTAAAACTACCCCGCCCTGAGCCCTAAAACTCTGGTCCCTCCCATATAAACAGACCGATCCCCCAGAGCCCTAAAAATTACCCCATCACTAAAACCTAAAAGTGCCCCGAACCCACCCCCCTACCCTGAACCCTAAAACCCAGGCCCCTGCCCTATAAATAACCCGACCCACTTGAGCCTTTAAAACTACCCCAACCCTAATACCTGAAACTACCCGACCCTCACCCCCCACCCCCCGCCATGAGCCCTAAAACCCACCCCCTCACTTATAAACAACCCTGACCGTCCGAACCACAAAAATGACCCCACCCCTAATACCAGGAGAATAGGATTTGCCGAATTAACCACATAATCCATAAACTACTGCATAATCTGCAGATTTTAATTGTTTCTATCGCAAATGGATCAAAATTTATGAAAAACTTGGTGACACGTGTTCCTGCGCAGTGGAAGGGCCTTCGCAAAATGTGACTTATTCTCTTTCCGATGCTTATTGCTAGATTTGGGTGTAAAATAGTACCAATACGTTGAAATATTTTCCGGACTGTCCTACTCGAAGTAAAACAGACAAAATGGTGAAGTAATAGTATCAGAAAAAGTGCCCCATTATGCCGCATAAAATATAGGGTGACCAGAATTTTAAAGCCAAAAACTGGGACATTTAACAAAAATAGAAGAAGGACTACAATTTTACTTCAAGCGATGAGAGCGCTCCTCAGCAGAGAATTACAGAACAGGCAGTAAGAACATACATAAAAGGCAATTTTTAAGCCCAGTAGCTTGCCTGTTAATGAAATTGCTTTCTTGAAACAACTGCTAACTATCCCTGCTTTGTAAAACATAAAAAACACCTCCCACCATTTTCAGTCGACACTAAAAACCGGGACATGAGCTAAATTTCTTGAAATTTGCTGGGACAGCTGGTGAAAAACAGGGACCATCCTGGCAAAACGGGGACGCCTGGTCACCTTACGCATAATTTGCCTTTTCTTGACACCAAATTTAGTGAACTCTGCGCATAATTAGACCTTCCCTTGCCACATAATTCCAGCGGCTCCGACCATACCTTCTCTGCGCAGGAAGGAATCTTGTGCTTGTTATTTTCGAGGCAGTACCTTTTGGCTATTTTCAGTGAAGCTTGCACTGGGGCTGCTCGGGCAGTAAACATGCTGCGAGTTACTGGCGGGTGAAACTGCCTCTTCGGTGAAGTAAAAACACATAACGATGACGGTTGGTCAGTTCCTGCATTATTGACAGTTAGGAGTGCCCTGAACAAAGGCGGGCTCTCAGGCGGAGTGTGACTCCTCGGCCTGGGCTCCCCTCTCACTTAATCAGCGTCAGGCTTGTTTCCCAGAGCCCTTCTCTTCGGGATAATCTCTCCTCTCAGAATCAATGGGCCTTGGCAACTCCCTCGTCTTTAGGCCACCGAAAGAGAGATGGGAAAACAGGGTGCCATTGTCCGGGTGTCATTTTTAAGTGTGAATTGTTTCTTTTTTCCTTTCAGAACACCCCACTTATGCTTCCATTTAATTTCTGTGGGTGAGCGCTGGGCTTCTACAACATTCTTTACGCCTTTTTTCTAGAAGGGGACATATGGCAAGGACCACCAAAGTAAGCTTACATATTTAATCCCGTAGACAATTAAAGAGAAATGAACTGGACCATTGTGCTACATCTCTTCCCTTAAAGAGTAGCGCCTAGAGAGATGTGTGTGCCTGCCTGTGAGCTTTAAGCGTTAAAGGAATGGTATGCTTCTGTCTCCGTTGACCCCATAAGGCGTGGATCGACAGCCTTAAGCGTGTGCACGGAATAGTACTTTGGTGGTCTTTCTGGTACTCTGTCCTCGATACACGTCAGCCTATTGCGAAAGGTGTTTATGCATTGGTTTGCTATTGTCCTGTTGCTTGTCGTTGGGTAAAGGTGTTAATTGAACGGTGAGCGAATCAGTAGTTGTGCATATGGATTGGTGTCACTACAACGCATGCTTTTACCACGCATGCCTTTACAACGCGGTTTTTACCACGCAGTCCATTACAACGCATAATGCTTTTAGGCGCTGGATAGTGAATTATTTAATTTACTATTCCAACTCCAGTCCCCGTGGATAGCAGGGAAGGTGTTGGATAGTATATTAAATACATTCCCTATCCTAGAGCGCCCCCCAGCGCATTGCGTTGTAATGGTTTGCGTGGTAAAAGTTGCGATGTAATGGTAGTGCGTTGTAAAAAATTCGTTGTAACCGTGCTACACCGTGCATATTTATGGAACGTGTTTACTACCTCTTTCTATGGTTCATTACACAATGTGTCTGTGATTAAAAGTGTTGGTAGAGTTGTATACCATTTGTGGCAAGGATTAATGGTAGCCTGTACATGTGAGTCATTAGCTATAGGTGGCATTAGATGTGTATTTACGCACCTGTGGATGTGAGTCTATAAGTAATGCAGTTAGTAAAAATATCCTGGGGTCATAGTTCATAGGTAGAGGCGTTTTCAGAAAGATTTTCCAATGGTCCGTGGTTCTGAGGTTTTAGTTGAGGCTTTACTGGCGGTCTTTGGTGATATATGTTAGTGAAAGGGTTAACTAGCATCCAATTACCCTGTGCCACTAGGATGTCCGGAAATTAGTTTTAGTGTTTGAGTTAATCTGCTTGGAACATTTGCTTGGTCACTGGTTCCACTTGCACTGGAGATGCCTGGAGACGATTTATTTATTGATTCATAAAGTTTTATATAGCGCGAACTTGACCCAAGAGGGTATAAGAGCGCTTTACATTTCGGATCGTTGCGTTACAAGTTACATCAGATACAAGAGCATAGTAAAGTACAGTGTACATAAACAATGTTTCAATAATTCGTAGGAGGGAGGGGAGGGAGGAGTGATAGCGGGGAGATGAGGAGGAACTATGCCCAATGTCCGGTTGGGTAGGTGACGGTCAAGGGGGAAACCAGGGCCAATCTCATTAGCTGTCAAGCAGCTCCACCGGTCATCAGCCATGTTGCTGGGGCCTCTGGTGGAAGTGCAACTGCAGTTACAGAGGTTTGTGGAAGGCTTTGCTCTTGTCCTGGGGATTTGAGTATATAGGCAGTGGTGTTCACGGAATGGATTACTGGTGTCGCGTCGACCAGTAGTTTATGGAATTATGCACTGGTGCTCTGGGACAATTTTCTATTGCTTTTGGAAAGGTTAAATGCTGTCATGGGTGATTCGATCTATAGTTACATTATTTATGCAATGATCTAGTTGTGCTGTGTGTGTGTGTGTGCGTACAAAGGCACGTGCTTGTAAGTGTGCGCGGACATGTGTGTAAAGTTAAAGATACTGGAGTAATGTACGGTTGACATGGGGATGTGAGACTATAGTTAGAAGGGCTTTTGGAGTGATTTGGGGTTGCCATATGAAACTGACTTGTGTAAACATTGTTTCTCAATGTTTACATGAGCTCTGTGGATGTTGGTCTGCAGTTAAATGCATTTATGAATGGTTGGTGAATTAAGCGTGAAAGATATTTTGGCATCCTGCGGATCTGAGTCTTTAGGTACATGTGTGAGTAGAATCTTGGCTCTGCGTACATACTTAACGGTGTTGTCTAATTGTTGTCCTGTAGATCTGAGCCTATAGTTAGAGATGTTTATAGAATCTTGTGCTGATATTTTTAGTGTCCTGCTGTGTTGGTAAAAGTGATGGAGTAATGCTGTCCTGTAGATCTAAGTCTAGAGGTACATTTGAAAGTAAAACCTTGTTCCGGCATATTTTCAATCTTGCTGCATACTCAAAGGAGATGGTGTAATGCCATGCGTTAATACTCGGTTGCGATTCTAAGCTTTACATTGTTTTTAGAAAGGATTACCCCTGTACCCGGATGCAAGTCTATGGTTAATAGTATCTTTGATATGGCTTACCCGTGATATATTCATCTAAGTCTATATGTCCTCAGGTCCTGTGGATTTGAGCTTCCTGTTAACTGTTTTGGTGATTTGGTTTGCTGGCATTCTGAGAATCTTTGCCCTTACGGATGTTATAAAATATTACTATGCCAATTGGCTTGATCTAGACTTCCTAGTCAGTTATGTCTGTGACTGAGGCTATTGTAGTCTGCTGCACTGGAGATAATTAGAGATTAGTCCAGTGAGTAATTGTGTAGATGCCTCTCCTGTTAACGGATGAAGGTAGTTGGGGGTGTTTTTGCTTTTATTGTGTACATCTGAGCCTAAATGTATTAATGTTCATGGAATGATTTACTGGTGTCCTGTAGGTTCAGGAGTTCCTTTTGATGAATGATTTACTGGTGTCGAGTGAGTCTGACCGTAGAGGTAAAGATGTTGAGTAAAAGGTGCACCAGTATCCTACACATGTAAGTACAGGGTTAGCAGACTATATGGAAGGTTTTATGATGACTTGTAAATCTCAACCCATAGTTGGCGCAGGTTTTGGAATGCTTCACCTGTGTTCTTTGAGATCTGATTTTATAGTAAATGTGTTTTTGAAGTTCAATGAATTTATTGAAAGGCATCGGCCTCTTGTGAGTTTGGGTCTTCACAGATTTTGGACAAATTGTGTTTTGGTAATCTGTGCAGAGCAGTTTGCTCAGTCTCATGATGTCCATGGAAAGGTCTACGGTATAGTTTTGCATTGCAGATGCTTGTAGAACTTTTAAGTGTGTACTGTGGTTAACAGCATGAGAGCAGGCCTGGATTGGTCAAGGGTGTTTGCTAGGGCCTGCACTGCAGTTCCAGCAGACGAAGTTAGAGAGAGGATCCAGTAAGTGCTTTTGTTTTCTTTATTTTGTTTACCCACCCTCAGTAGAAGCCAGCCGCCACTCCAAGTTCAAGTTCACTGTGACCTACAAGTCAATTACAATGCGGTCATTACAACCACCGCTTTGTAACAATGAATACCATTATCCCGCAAGTCAGAACTACGACTTGCAGAGGGGGGCGCTGGATGTTGGACTATTCCAACTCTAGTCTGTGCAGTAGGGAAGGTGTTGGATTTAAAATCCAACACCTTCTCCCCCCTCCGCAAGTCATTTTTTCGACCTGCGGGGTAATGGTACACGTTGTTACAACGCAGTCGTTGTAATGACCCTGTGGTAATTGCATGTGGGGTGATGGCTTCGTTGTGAGAGCTGTTTACCACTTAATTGTAATATAATAAGTGCCAGTGTCCAAAAGTACGTAGCTGACGAGTGCTGGAATTGACAGATATCAAGGCTTGATATTCTTGAGTCTACTTCATCCCCCATTCATCCGTCATATGCTCCCTGAGCCTCTGTTTAACTCTTTCAGGTTCATTTTCAACAGTGCTTGATCCCTTTGTTCCTGCTAGTGGGTAATATCTTCCTCCTTCCTTCCTTTTGCGTTTTCTGCTCTTTTGCTCTGGGTCAAGGTCTGATGAGATAAAGTAAGTGCCGGTCCCCAAAAAAGAGCACCAGTGGGCCCCACATGCAGCCATGGGCCCTACCTGCAACCACCGGCTCAAATTAAGCAGTGCTCCCTCCACAGCTGGATTCATGGTTCGCTGGGCGCGAGGTTTTAGGAAAACCCTAGCAGGAGAATGGAACTATAATCTCACCCTTTTTGTCTCCGCGGGCCAAGAAGGCCTTGAAGTATTGTTATATAGTGAAGACCACGTTGATTCCAAATAGAGAATGACAAAGCCAGGGCCTAGATTCCTATGGAGTGATGTGCTGCGTCACTCTGACTCTGGCATTTCTATCTAAAGGGAGACGCTTCTGTAGCCTCCAAGGAGGTCGCGTTAGCGGTTCTCCGTTGCTGGATTTTCGCTAATAAGCGGTTTCATAAATAATACAAACGTTGTTAGAAACCTTGTGTTTTTTCTCTTTTACAAATAGCTTTTCTCCTCCTTTCACCCTCCCGACTTGAATGAAGTGACAGGAATCAAAGTTGCACAGGCTGACTTGGTTGCCATGGCTACCCCGGCTGGCTACCCATATAAGCCAACACGGGGGTGGGGGTGGAGAACAGAGGAGAAGAAAAGGAAAATCTTCCACTGTAACCATCTTTATGAGATTAGCGGCACCGTCTACTGTGGGCGCTGTGCCAGCGCCAACGCCACGGGCATCGCTCGTGCGCCTCCATCACCAATGCATGCGAGTGTGAACCAAGGAAGAAATGATGAACCACATCCAACTCCCTACACAACCCTCGCTCACAAAGATTCATTGAAATGACATAACATTGTCATGTACTATAAGCTACATATGTTCAGTCTGCACCCAGTAGGCCCAAAGAAACATATAAATAGAACAGCGCATAAGCGGCATCAAAATAGCACTTGTAAGAATTTAAACAATACGCCTGTGTATACATCAAAACCAGATTTGATTATGTGGTTTTGTCTGTGACACGTTGTAGGAGTAACATGGTGCAGTAAAAACTTGAAAATTGACAAGATAGCACTGTTTCACCAACCCAACCTAAACTGATAAGGCCTAATCTAACCTAAGTTCACCTCAACTAACATAACTTAATCCAATCTAACCCAGCCCCACCTATACTAACCTATTATTTCATAACTAAATCTAAACTATAATAACCTAACCTAACCTAGCCTCACCTATGCTAACCTAACATAACCTAACAACATATGGTAAAATGTAATAACATAAGATAAGATAATATGACGTAACATAACACTTTTTGTCTGCTTCTTTTATGTAAGCTGATGGTCTATACCTTGCTTCGTTTTTATGAGCTGTTGGTATACCTCCAGGGTTGTTGCAAGCTTTTTGGCGCAAAAATGAGAAGGTTCATCCGGGTGGGAGTTCTGTAGCTTATGTTTTTTTTATCTATATTTTCCATATTTCCACACTTTTCTTGTTGCGGCACTTGGGCCTGACTTCTGGGCCAGCGCCTGCCTAAACCGTCCTGACAGGTTTGCAGTATTTCCATGACAAAGGCCCGGTTCCTGTGAACTTGGCTGACCTCCTGACCCCGCCTTCAGCTCGGCTGCTCAATGGCCTCGGTCAGGGCTGCGCAATCACGTCACTTTGATTAGCACGTGAATAAACTCGCGTCTGAGGCCTAGCTCCCAGCCCGAAGCCAGCTTCCCAGTTCCACTCCCCACCCCGGGCCCTCCCCCTCGGCTTTCTCCCGCCCTTTCCACCTGCACACTTCTGCGGCTGCTTTCTGAAGCAGGCCGATAAGAGGGCTTCCCTGCTCTCAGCAAAGCAAACCCACGGCTCTTAGCAGGGCCGCCATTGTGCCCATCCTTACATTCCCTGACCAGACTTTTTTTAATCCACTTTTCTGCCTTTTGTACGTATGTAAACCCACCAAAAATATATAATCAGCTCTTCTCGCCTCATTATTCATCACTAATTTTCCATTCAGTGTTAAATCACCTCGTCTGGCAGGGTGGGTGGGTGGTAGGGGGCGGCTTCTCGCTCCCTCCCAATAGGATCAGAGAACGCGTTGCCTGTTCTAGAAGGCCTAGCCGCACCTTCATTCACCGCCTCTCCCTTCTCCGTTGCGGCTTCCATCTTTCAAGGAGCAGAGACTAGAGTGTGAGAGTGGAAAATGGGTGGCCTTTTGTGGATCAAAGTCTGGTAAAGACAAGACCACCCCAAAAACGAATGTTAGCAGGCAATCCGGCCTGCTAGTACCTCAACAGGGCTTGAGACTAGTCGAGAAGAGGCTACTATGCTTCAAAATATGGGCCTGTTTTATTTTAAGAATGACGGAGAGTGAAGAAAAACTCTGTCACCTCACAAGTTCACCATAGAAGTAAAAATACCGCTCGCCTCCAAAACGATTAGTCACATTCTGGTCATGGTGAACCATTTGTAGGAAAAACAGCTGCAAGAACAGAACTGTGGAACATTTAATGCATTTTATACATTTATATTTTTCTGCGACTTGTTTCTTTCAATCTATTTTTTTTTGGCACATCCCAGACGATGCGGTTAATTTTCAGTCTTGTTGTTTCATTACTGTTTTCACTGTTTCGGAAGGGCCATTGATTTAGCTGTGTTTGTGGATCACCCTACGAAAAAGTAATATTGTTCAATTCCTTTCATTCGGATTCCCTGATCCTCAAAAGGAACGTCATATTTTTACCATTACGTAAGATAGTGAGAGTCCTTCGAGTCTGTGGCTGACATGCTTTGAGGTTGTCTACAAAAGATGGAAGTACATAAAATGATATGACATAACATGACGTTAGAACAATTCTCAAGCGAAATCAATTTAGTGACGATGACCTTCCCCGCAGCTCAGTCACATACTACGCCCAACCATCCAAATTCAAGTTCTTAGTTCCCGTGCTGACCAGCTACTTATGACTTATTTCCAATATCAAATCGCATCAGCTGCCGTCCTTTTGCTCTATACTCGCCCACCACCTATCCTAGCTGGACACCTCAGGATGACATGTATCGAAATTCCCTGATTCTATCATAATGACGTATGATAGTACTCTCGAAGTTAAGTTGCCTACAAAAAGTAGCTAACACTGGAAAAGTCAATAGGTCTTGGCTTGAAAAGTGTTAAAGGTGAAGAGAGCTTGGAAACACATGCCCAAAAACAAATAATGAAAAAAGTCCCTTAAGTGTGCTGTGAAAGGATACAGCTCATCCAGTCATAATACTGTGGTACTGAAATTCTTCTTGGTAGGACAGACACAAGAAAAAGGAGGCAAGCCATTGAGGACACAAACAAAAACAGAGAGGAATGAAGCAAGAGCTGAGAACTAAACCATGAACCAAGAGCTGGCCACAGAGATAGACAACAAACCTATCCAGTCATGAGCACAGGGAAAAACCAAAGCCCACTCCATTTATAAGTTGTGTATTGCAAAGGAGCATATAGGCAAGGTCTAAAAAGGACTGAAAAGGACTGAAAAAGTGTGTCAGCTGTCAAAAGGAATTCAGAACAGTGTGGAATAGCAGGTGTCGGTCAGATTCTGTGAAGAAAATGATCTTAAAACTGCCAGTGTCTGATTTAGAGTTTGGCGAAGAAGGTACTGAAGTAACTGGATAGAGATGTGTAGCACTGGAGAACAACTGTAAATGAAACTCTCTCTAAATAAAGGCCGAAGATAGGGCAATTTGTTATTCCATCTGTGATGTCATGTGCTGGATCATACACGTTTAGTAGCCATATCAGGCAGTCTTAAATAAGCATAACACTTGGATATGTAAGCTTTTTCAGTTATGTGCCAAAATATAAAGTTCCCAACAACACGTGCTCCACTCTACGCCAATTTTATGCTTGAACATTTTTTCCATATGCTTCTCTGAAAGTTTACTTTCTGTGTGCCTTATTGATGATATTTTGTTATTGCTGTAAGTTATGGAACGTGTGATATTGTTTTTGCTTATTTTCTTACCACTTTCCTTACAAACCGTGAGTAATTTACTTTTAATTTCATGGTACCAAAATCTATCGTCCTGTTTTGTTACAAAACTACATTTCCTTTAGCCTCCCAGCACATTCATTTAACAGATATGGGGTTTCTCTGCTCTATCAGCCATTATGAAATTAAATGGCCAAGGGAATATGGAGTAAGGTATGCGAGTGTCGGAAAGGTACCTAATGACCAATGGAAAAGATGATGACGATTCAGGTACCTAAGTATCCTGGGAGCATTTTGATAGGAGGTACCTCAATGTCCAATTGGGATAATTAAAATGGGACGCAGAACCAATCATCCATTATGCTCTGGTCTGCCCAGTAAGTTGTTTTTAACAAACTAGAGCACACTATGGGGCCATCACCTAGACCAGTGGTACCACAGATTTTGGGCTATCTTGAAATGAGAAAAAAAGTCATGTACTCCACCAGAGACTCAGAACCATCCTTGTCAGACATATTGTTCCTGTGTCTGGGCTATTTTGCAAAAGACTGCAGAGAAGCTCAGGAATGCTGAAATCACTACAAATACTACCAGCGTAAGACCAATTAAGCCACATACATAGGATGGCTATTCACTTCCAGACTAGCCAGAAAATAACCAGTTCTTTCATGTTAATGTAACACTGAATGACAGTTGGAGGGGGAGCGAAGGTGACGTTTTTTTATTGATCCCCGCATAAATCAACCATGGCGGATTGTAAATTGATAATAAAAATGTATTGAACAGTAAATATATTCTAGGCATTATTTCCTCAGGCAGCTCAAATTGTGAAAATCCTGTGGTTTATGTGGGGTTTAATGATATGACCATGATGAATCACTATTGTGTGGTTGACTATTTAACCCAGAGTTCAAAGCCAATTGCACTCCTTCAACCACAAGTTGAGTCTTTAAACCAACCCATTCATGTTGGGAAACTTGAAGGCGGTAAATGTATGTCTAATCCCACCACCTACAAAAAAGTTGCACATCTTGTGTGATGTAACCTGAACTCTATTATCCATAATTATAAAGTTTGGTAAACCTTATCTATGGAAACACTCTTGCACAAACTCTTCTGTTGTCTTGATATGGAGAATTCTGATCCATTTTAATGTTGCCCCTTTATAAAAGTAATCAATCATAATGATGGCATAACTTTATCATCATCATCATATTGATCTTTATTCGGTCAATCTTGACCATGAAAGCACAATAAAAGCAACTACAGAGATATCACAATTTTAATAAAATCATAATAACATTTCACATTTAAACTAAAACATTTTCCCGCCTTAAAATGGTAGGGTCAATTAATACAAATAGCCCTACAGAGTTGATCGTACCCAAATTTCACATTGCCTATAGGAATCCCTTGATGCCAACCAAATCTATACCAAGCAATCAAAGGGAACTAGCATCAAAGGCAAAAACATGGATCACAATGCATAATTATTTCTTAATCTCAGTGCTTGAGTGATAAAATTCAAAACTGCAAACTTTATCTAAGGAAACTCAAGAGGCTGTAAATAGTGCAAACCCTCATAATGAGTATTAAAAGATCCTCCGCTGGGTATGGGGCGAAGGAACAGTTTTCAGAAAGAGGTATACAAGGTGTAAAATAGCATGAAGTGGTTGGTTGACTGAAGTGACCTCCCATCGCATGGGCGACACGTTAATGACGCAAACCAGGTGCTAACTCTATTATCCATAATTATAGAGTTTGGTAAAACTTCTCTCTAGAGACACTCTTGCAAAAACTCTTCTATCGTCTTGATATGGAGAATTCTGATCCATTTGAATTTCGCACCATTATAAAAGTAATCAATCATAATGATGGCATAACTTTTGTACTGAGTAGAAAAATTCCGAAGGTTCTAACAGACCCATGGCCAGTACTTTAGGCAGGGGATCTGAAAATTCAGACTCTTGTAAAGAAACATTTAGGTGTTTCAACGATTTATCAGAATTGATAAGTTATATATATCTACCTACATATCATGCAATCTGATAATCAATGTAAGGCTTCCAATATACTTGTCTAATTTTTCTCTTTTGGCAGTTCCACCTATGTGGTCAGTGTGCTCAGTGTGTGGTAAACTAATGGTTTGATTGCTCCTCGCTCTTGGAGGCACAATAAAACCCCCCTCCTACTGTAACCTCATTCATGACCTTCCAGAAGACCTGTGACTCTGGTGCCAATTCCTTTTATTTTGCCCAAACATTTTTAATAAATGCATTGTCTTTTTTCACAATGGCATCATGGTCCATAGCCTTTCTTCTAACTTCACCAGAAATAGGGAGAGGTGTGGCGCCGCGGCTAGGGCGACTGACTCCGGAATCTGGGATTCATGGTTCGATACCCAGCACCGGTGGCAGATTAGCCCAGCACCATGTGACTCTGGGCAATAGCTTGCTTAATCTTCCCGACGGCCCCCAGCGCCTAAAGACCCTTACGGGTGATTGTGCGATTTACAAATGTGGATTATTATTATAAATCACTTGATGTAGTTCCCCAGTGGTATCCTTGACTTTCGGTTTACTACTCTGAAGATACTCAGCAGGTGCTCTTGAGGAGCAAACTGCCCCCACATTCAAAGCAACAGAAGTATTAGAAACCTCAAAATTGTATTTGCATAGCTTGGTCAAAATTCTGACTATTCTTGAAGATGCCTTTGCCATACCACTCCTGCTTAGCAATGCTAATAACAGTTTGTGGTCAGTTCTTATTTTGAACCACTTTCCCGCAAATAACTTTTGAAGTGTTCAACACTCCATGAACATGACAATGCATTCTAATCAATGGGGGATTTGGAAGGGAATGCAATAGGGCATTGTCTTCAGGTCTCAGTTCCTCATTCCTTTCATTACTTATAAATGGAGTTCCATCTCCCTTCACCCTTTAAGTGCGCCCTGTCAGTCAATGGCCGTCGCGAGCACTACCGAGGTAGTGCTGCGCACGTCCGTTGGCCGATGCGGTCCCGCCCATTCAATGGAACGCCCCGCACCGCGGTGGAATTGCCACCGCGGTAAACGGGTTAAAACAGGATAAAAGAACGCCGCATGGACTGCCTTACCAACCCCTTGCTCAGCGCCTTCTTGTTTTTCCTGCCTACCTCGAGGCAGAATGACTTTTGCAAATGCCTCGCCTGCACCTTTGATGCCCTTCCATATCAGGGAATGTAGTGTTTGAGGCGGTGTAATTTTTATGCACAAAAGTTATTGCAATTGTGCAGATGTGAAGGCATTAATGTGGAAGTACAATACTGGAAGGTTTGCATTAGCACAGTGCTACTTTAGCATTGATGAAAGCGCAATCAATATAATTATGAGGGCGCCTTAAATGACAATAGAGTTAACAATTTAAGATTACATCAGGATGGGTAAAGGTTTAAACACATTTTGAGACACACACATATTACTCAGACTCCATGCTCACAATATGAGCCTACTAAAGTAAATGTGTGATTCAGTTTAGAAATTGTCTGAGGTGAGTCTCGAGCTGCTTAGGGAATATTGAGTGTGGAGTCGGTGGGGTGAGGTTCGCAGACTACAGGTTTCAGGCTGTTGCGGCAGCCCTGGATAATGCCTGTTTGTGCTGTAACTGTCTTGAATTTAGGAGGTTCTAGGAGAATGGTTTTCTGACTTCTAAGGGCCCCTTGAACCAGGGCCAGACTGGGAACCCAAAGCTGCCCTGGCAATTGTGTCGGACCTGCCCCCGGGGAGGGGGTGGGGCAGGTGTGAAGCACTGCTGCTTTATTTACTGGTGTGGATATTGAAGCACCGCTCAAAAACCAATCCCCACCTTTCCAGCCTCCTGGGAAAATGCCTGATGCCCGCTACAACCAGTCCGGCCCTGCCTTGAACCACACGAGATGATGTAAAGAACAGCTGGGTAGGAAGCAGAGTTTCATTGAGTGGCTCTGTGCGAGAGACAGCATATTTTGAATGTGATTCTGACAGATGTGAGAGGTCAATGGACGTTCCAAAGTAATGCGATGTGGTCATATCTACCCGCAGAGCTCACCAATCTTGCAGCCAATTTTAGAACAAGTCTGAGCGGGTCAACTGTTTTTTGTAAGGTTCTTTCTGGAATGGCAATTCCGAAGTCGATCCTTGCGACAGCTAAAGAAAGAACTGTTGTTTCAAGATGATCGGGATAAGGTGTCTGATTGTTCAAGATATGTAGGTAGTAGGGTCAGATCTGTACTAACCCAGCAATCTGGATCTAACAAGAGCATTGCCAATTGTCTTGCTTCCGCCAACCCCACTGACAACCATGCAGGGACTTCCATCCAGGGTCAGCAGTGAATCCGGGAAAGGGAAATTGGACAAGAAAGAGAGAGAAACTGTGGTAAATAAATAATTAATTACCGGATCTATTTTTCGGGATACTCATATAAACAGATAGCTCAATAAATAAGAGTCAAGATTCGAGGTAGCTGGAGTGTACAGGCTTTAATCAGGCATAAAAGGACAGGAACAGGACAGCCTGCATGGGAATAGGATGGCAGCTGCCGGGGGCAGGATCTGGGAATTGGCTAGCAAACTTTAATATCCGTGCACAATATATATAGTTAAACAAAATACATTACATTCAATACAGTGGGCGTAGCAGTAGGCGGAGTTTGTAGCAGTCGCGAAAGATAAGGCATAAAGTGGGTGTAACAAGAGGTGTGTACAGGGCGTATACATGGACATGTGATGCAAACGTAACAGAATATGTCATAAACGGGGCGGAAACATGGAGGGGGCTACCTGAGCAGCTGGGACCTCTAACCTAGTGGTGCGCGCAAATGGGCAATGACGTGTTACCAGGGAGAACTGGGGGCTATGACTTCTGCACTAGAAGAGGAGACGAAAGTCTGGAGGGTCAGAGCGACATGTACCTAGGCATATCTAGTATCTGTTGTTTAGAGTACATGTTGATAGAATCCAAAAGTTATCAGGGTAAAGGCTAACAGACACTAAGACTGGTGCATGCATTATTCTACATGTAATGCTTGTGCGAGGAATATTCTATGAATATGAATACAGTATTTCTCTTACATGGAGACATAAAGGCTAGACCATGACGGAAACTATTGATGCGATTCAGTAACTTAGGAATGCAGAGAAGGAGGGCTGGACTGATAACTAGAAACATAACATACTCTTGGCAGACTGGGAGGCAGAGCCAGGCCGAGCCGGGCACTGCATGGCAAGAAGTAAGCTAAGGGTCAGGGATACAGGTGGGGGCTGTATCGCTCCTCGGAGAGGGTTCAGGAAACAGGAGCTAAAACTGAGTCCGGGCCCTTTTGAGGCCTAGAAACGGGGATAATTCAATGAATTAACGTGCACACTGTAAAATGTGGCAACGTAGCTTTACATAGGCCTGATATTCGTTGTATTCACGAGGACTGGAAACTGGCATATTAGAGATGGACACAACTGTAATTGCGTCTTTAATCGATCAGAGGGGAATACATGCATATCGATCATGCACATATGACATAAAATGGGGAACACGTAGGCACATATAACATGGCAAAATTTACTTTTCCACAAAACAGACACAGAATATGTCCACTCTGCCTATTCTTGCAGCTGGGCTCATCCTGCCCAACAAAGCTGTTCATCTTTTAAGTTCCTGTACACCAGGGCCAGACTGGCCGTTACGGGCATCGGGCTTTTCCCCGGGAGGCTGTAAGGGTGGGGGCTGGTTTTGCAGCAGTGAAGCCGTTTTTGCAGTAGTCGGGGGCACTTTTGCAGTAGTGGTGCAATATCGGCCCCCAGTAGCAAAAGCAGCAAGCAAGCGTTTCCAGTCTCCCAGGGAGAGGCAGGGCTTCCACAGGAGCTGGTGCGAGAAAACTGCCAGGCCAGACCTGCTTTTTTTTTACTTTTCCACATTCCCTCCTTGTGCCCTACGTTTCCATCAGGAAACATCTATATTCATGATACCATCTATCATTTCATATAGCATAATTTGCTCGTCTCGAATTGTCTTGGAACGGGATTTAGGACTAGGAATACAAGAGGTAGCACAAATGCCGCAAATCGCAGGGCCACATTGTATACAGAGGCAGCAACTGAATATGATCATTACTGCAATACCTAGAAATGACAATACTTTCCATCCTCAGGCAGATATGATACTCCAGAGCCAACCGGACCATGTCCAGGTGCCTGGATTCTGGTGTAACTGATGGGCAATTTTGTGAAGTCTGGTTATAGCTGAATAAACAGACGGCGCGTTATTAGGAATGAAAATGCAGCAACTAGATCCGATGACTCTACATGCTCCTCCTCTATCGGCCAGTATGACGTCAAGAACGAGACGATTTTGGAGCACGACAAATCTCATAGCAGATTGCTCTTCGGTTAAGTTACCTAGAGCAGAAGTAGTCTCATTCACTACTGCTTCAAGGGTTCTGGTTAGTCTACGTATTAACTTACTATTCTGGATAGGTCCTATAAAGAAGAAGAAACCTTTATTGAAATCTTGATATTGTTCTAGAGTAGTTTCAGTTTGATCGACAATTGGGGACTCAATCTCCCGTCTATGTCTGACGTGTACTAGATGTGTGTTTCTGTGATAATCAGATGGGGCTAGAAAAACTGGTGGCAGTAGGAAGGCAATATAACATGTTCCATCCCAACCGAGGGGCAGACGAACATATGCGGTCTGACCACAAACAAAATAAGAATGACGTGAGGCTTTGAAAATAGATTTCCCACTGTCACTATACTCGACAATAGTAGTACAATCACTATGTCCTACATGTGCGGAACCATTATTTCTGACACATAATTCGCCTTTGACTGGTAGTACTGAAATAGCAGGTAAGTCTGGAGTAGTATCGGACTGAACATTCAGGACCATAAAATTCGAAGAATAATTACCTAAATCATATACTTCATTTTCTAGATCTAACCCTGTTCTATGGGGAAGACCTTGCTTGTCTGGAAAACATGTTCTATTCAGAAGGGACATATCATTTGAAGATGACGTTAACATGGACCATGCTCCACACGAACCATTATGTGAAAACGGATAAGGAAAGAGTGGCAGAACTCCCTTCGGTGTCTGGAAAGGGGGGAGTCGACCACACACCCAACAATTAGTAGCATTGCTGGTCTGGTGTGAATAATGTAACATTCGGATGAATGTGTTATTTCTCATAGCAAGACGATAGGATAACTCGTGAGGAGGCAGATCACTAAATGTGTGCTCTACTGTAGCATTAGAAAACTTATTTACATGAGGAATTGGGAAACATAAATGCAATGCATAACTTGTGCAGGTAACCATCAAACTTAGAAACAATAAGAAACTTAGAAAAACGATACATCTTATGGAGTTTTGACTAACTCTCTCACTATGGGGGTCTATCTCATACATGTCAGATACCTGTCTAACCGTTTCACCCGAGAGGGACTTAGACAATTAAACTGGCTGACTTATTTTACTAGACCGGAGCTTTAATTTATACTCCTGTTGCGGAGTTTTCTCTAACAGAGGAACTTTCAGTTCAGGATTTAGATCAATATCTGGTGTCAGGCAGTCTTTAGAAATGGAACAGTCCTTAGAAGTGTCCTTTAAAAATGTCTTTTTCCGGACTCCATGGAATTTCTTGATATGGGACAGATGGACCCAACCCTTGCGGCCTTCCAACTTCACGGCCGTACGGGTGGTCAGGAGGACAAGTCTCGGCTCCTTCCAACGAGGCTCCAGCGGACTTGAACGATCAAAATTTCGGACCAATACGAGGCTTCCTGGAACGATTTCATGCGGTTTCACCTCGGTATTGTCTGGAAATGCAGCGGCAACCTGGGAACGACAAGAGTGTAGGGCAGACATCAAGGAAGCTAGGTAATCTGTCAACATATTACTGGAAACATCTGTAATACTGCGGGGTCTAGGTGTACCCCACATGTTTGGGGGGCGGCCGAATACGACCTCATAAGGGGACAGACCTGATCTGGAATGTGCGACCATGCGCATAAAGAATAAAGCAACTGGCAGGGCAACTAGCCAGTCTACACCTTTCTCTTTACATGTCTTAGCAATACGGATTTTCAGGGTTTGATTATGTCTCTCTACGAGACCGGCTGCTTCAGGATGGCGCACACAATGGAACTTCCACTGGTACCCTAACAGAAGGGAAACATGTTTCATTAACTCGGATGAGAAAGGCTGGCCGTTATCAGAATACACGACCCTAGGGAGTCCATAACGGGGGAAGAATTCACGAACCAACTGCTTGGCAGTGGTCGCTGCTGTATAATCTGGAACTGGATATGCTTCTGTCCACCTGGACAAAGCGCATACAACTACAAGGACATACTTGAAACCTCGACATCGCTCCATCTGAATATAATCCATCTGGAGGACTTCAAAAGGGTGGTCAGGAGGTTGGAATCCACCTTGTTCCACCGGGACACTTTTACCTGGATTGAATTGACAACATATCATACAGGTACGGACTTTCTGCTTGGCTGCAGCTCGTAAGTGCTTGTTGAACCAAAGGTTCTGTATACTGTCTAACATGGCTTTTTCTCCTAGATGTGCTGGACTATGTGCGGTATTGATAATGACTTGAACCATAGAGTCGGGGAGAAACCATGTGGCTTTTCCCTTCGTCACCCATCCCTGATCTGTCTGGACCCCTCCTTGTTCGGACCATTTCTTGATTTCTTCGGGAGTAGCATGTAACTGTATGTCTATGACATCTTGTGTAGGGTCCTTAACTGTCATACATGTAGTCTGTTCTGGAGTGGATGTCTGTGTCGTGTTAACTGGAATGTCTGGAGTCTGAGCTGTAAGCTTGGCTGTTCGATCTGCTAGATCATTACCTTGGGAAATGATATCAGTAACTTTCGTATGTGCCTTGCACTTCATGATAGCGATAGCTGTCGGTAAATGTATTGCATCTAACAGAGCTTGAATGAGGAGACCATGCTGAATCTTGGTTCCATGAGAAGTCATGAAACCTCTCTCCTGCCAGAGCACTCCAAAGTCGTGTACGACTCCGAATGCGTAACGTGAATCTGTGTATATGTTTACTTTCAGGTTCTTGGCACGTATGCAGGCTTGGGTCAGAGCAACTAGCTCTGCTGCTTGAGCAGACAGGGTGTCAATACGGTATGTTTCAATAACTTCAGTGTCAGTAGTCACTGCATACGCGGCTACTAGTTCTCCTGTACTAGTTCTCATACATGAACCATCCACATAAAGTGTCAGGTCGGGATTAGGTAATGCAATGTCTGTCAGGTCTTGTCTTGGCTTAGTCATAGTATTAATGACTTCCACACAGTCATGTGTGGCAGGATTCGAAGTAACTGTCGGTAACAGTGTAGCAGGATTTAGAATGTTGCAGCGTCTGATTTCTATGTGTGGCTGGAACAGTGTCAGTTCATAACCTGTTAAACGTGCAATGGTCAAGTGCTGAGTCTGTGTTCGGTTTAAAAGAACTTCCACGGAGTGTGGAACTTGTACTGTCAGGGAGTGTCCTAACACTATGGAATCACTTTGTCTGATAGCTAGAGCTGTGGCTGCAACTGACTTGAGGCACGCAGGCAAAGCCTGGGCTACTGGATCTAATGTGCTCGAAAAATAAGCACAGGGCTTGTACTGTCCTGCTTGATCTTGTGTGAGAACAG
Organism: Lissotriton helveticus; assembly: GCF_964261635.1. Classification (NCBI taxonomy): domain Eukaryota; kingdom Metazoa; phylum Chordata; class Amphibia; order Caudata; family Salamandridae; genus Lissotriton; species Lissotriton helveticus. The sequence continues at coordinate 758,999,245 of NC_136073.1, forward strand.
ATAATGCAGAACCATCACGTTCTGTGACAAAAAGTGTAAAAGGCTTACTGTAGTTCGGTGTTGCTAGAACAGGTGCTTGGCATAAGGCTTTCTTTAATTCATTAAAACTAAGTGTATGTTCCTGGGTCCAAGGGAGGACAGTCGATACGGCTGCCTCCTGTGTCGTTAACTGTATCAGTGGCTTGGCTAGAAATGCATACTGAGGAATCCATTGTCTGCAGTAAGAAGTAAGGCCAATAAAAGCACGTACCTCCTTCTGTGTCTTGGGCTGTGGAAGACTCGCTATTAACTGGATACGGTCTGGTGTCAACTGCCTACCCCACTTGGACAGTAAGTGGCCTAAGTAGATCACTTGCTGGACACAGAACTGAAGCTTTGAAGGGGACACCTTGTGCCCCATCTCGGCTAGGAAATACAGAACCGTAAGTGACGCTCGTTCGCAGTCACGTTCAGAACAGGCTGTGATCAGTAGATCATCGACATACTGGAGCAGGGCAGTGTCAGTTGGCATGTGAATATTGTCTAGTTGTCTTTTAAGTGCTTGACTGTAAATACTAGGACTTTCTGTGAAACCTTGAGGAGCTCGTGTGAATTTATAGCTCCTTCCATTTAAACAAAAACCAAAAAGGTACTGGCTGTCTGGATGAATCGGGACACTGAAAAATGCATTCTTGAGGTCTATAACAGTGAAAAATGTAGCTTCAGAATCAATAGCTGTCAATAGGGACGAAATATCTGGGACTACTGGATACTGAGGTATGATACATTTATTAAGTTCTCGAAGGTCAATCACTAATCGATGTACTGGAGGTGCATTTGGATCAGTACGTTTCATGACTGGAATGATAGGAGAATTACATACATTGGAGTCAGTTTCTACAACCACTCCTTGAGCAATGAGCTCATCAATAATTTTGGATAAGGCTGCTACAGCCTCAGGTGGCAATCTATATTGTCTGATTCGTGGCAAGACTATACCTTGCTTGAGGGTCACACGATGGGGTGTGATTTGCATACATCCTACATCAGTTGGACCTTGCGCCCATAAATGCTGTGGAACATTCAGTAATCTTGGATCAAAATCACGTAATACATAGTGACCTTTAAAGTCTCTCAAAAACAATCGGACTCCTTCTGGGGAGCAGCAAATTACTGCACCTAATTCCAACAAATTTTCTGGACATGATTTCGTAAGTAACAAATCAGTAGTTCGGGACAATGGACCAACTTCTAGGGAAACTGGTTTTGAAATCTCGTTCATAATAGGCTTTCCTGAAAATCCAAGGGAAACATTTTTAGAGCCTGAGAGCGGAGCCCCTGGAACCTCGTCATGACTGATAGTAGTCCTACTTGCCCCTGTATCAATCAAAAACTTTCTGTCTTTCCCTAATACTTGACTGTGTACATAGGGACCCTCTTGATCTACAGGTATCTCGATGAGAGGCAAGCCTACCTCCCTCTCTAGGCTGTTTCATGAATACTGTTGATACTCTGGATACTCTGACTGAGCATACTGGTACATTTGCTGTGTAACATGCTGCGTTGCAGCGATAGGCTGCGGTGCTGGAACTGGCTGTTGTGCATTCTGTGATGACGGTGAAGTCTGTGAAACTTGTTCTTGTCTAGGCGGACGTGGTCTTTCTTTAGTTTTACCAGTAGCTATGTTGTGTTTCAGAACTGCACACTCGTTTATAAAATGACCTGGCTGTTTACAGTAATTGCATGTCCCTTTAACGGGAGCTGCAGGATGACTGGCTTGATTCGGACCCCTCTTCTGACTGTCTTGTGGAACAGATTGTGCAACTAATACTTTCATTTTCGTGTCTTTCATACGTCTCTTTTCGTGTTCTTGCTCTTCCCTGATTCTGTTCTGGTGATACTGGAGCATCTGGAGCATTTGTGACGGGGTATTAGCTTGCCAACTACTTTCGACTTTCAAAACTCGATTTTTAACTTGTGGACTTGAATTCTCGACTAGTTTGGTAACAAAAAGATGAGGGTATGACTCACTACCTGTCTTCAAACCACTGTTAATTATAAAACATTTTTCAAATCTAGAATAAAAATCACTAGTGTCTTCATCCTGTTTCTGTTTACAAGCTGAGATTGCATCCCAATCTTCCTTTTTCGTGGCTAGTAACCTTGGCAAAACTTGTATCAATAACTCGGGCAATTCTTTACATTTGTCCCCAAGACCAGTACCTGGTACTCGTGAATTATCTTCAGCTTCTAGAGCTGTCCAATCTATCTTTTTCTCTCCCACCTCCCATTCTTTTTCCTTGAGTTTTTCATATACCCCTGCGGGCAACAGGACCTTTAGCATTTTAATAATATCTGGATACGTGTATTCTCCCATATGGAGCATGTCTTTTAATTCTCGATGGAACCCTGCTGGATCTTTGTCGTGACAGGGAATTAATTTCTTCATCTCTAAGAGTTCCATCTTTGTGATAGGGGTGTAAACAAATACTCGTTGCATTTCACCACCCGCTGTCCTAACTGGGTGTACTTCTCGTAACGGATGCTGTCTATCTATGTAAAATGATTTACTTTCTGGGGGTGAGACATGAACAAAATGCGGATTCAGAAACGTTCTATATTTGTGGCGCTGTTCTAGAATGATACTAATTAAATCAGTACCTAGACCTTTCCATCTATACTGGAGCAACTCGTTCAGAACATCATGTAACGGACCTGGATCAGAATGTTGACCCTCATACAGTGTAATGAGGTGTTGGATCATATACATACCCACCAGTCGCTGCTCGGCTGGGGGCAGTTTCAGAAACATTTGTGCCACTATTTCGTCTGGAAAAGTGGTAGAATCAGTAATCCATTGGACTGCTGATCGGGCTAGTTCTTGTTCATGCATGGTACTAAGTTCACTATAACCGATACGTGATTTCAGAATGTGATCGGTAGCTTGAAATACTTGCTCGAGAGAACCTTGTTCTGGTGCTGGAGGAGGAAAAACTTTCTTGTGTTCTAGGCGTGAATGTCGGTCGGGACGTCTAATTCTACCTACATACGCTATTCTGGTGGGATTCTCGTCGTCTACCTCTTCAGTAGAAGAGTTGTCTTCTTTCTCGCTTACTTGTGCTGCTTTTCGTTTCTCGTGTAACTTTATTATTTCTTTACGAATTTTCTTGTACATACTCTCTATACTAGCTAGTGTCTTGTGTCTTCCCTCGGCTATATGGTCACTCCACCTGGTCAGGACTTTCATTTCTTCCGGATCTTTATCCGGATAATCTTGTTCTCTTATCAAACAATTAATTAGAAACTTTAAAAGCATGAGTTGAATCTCGACTTTTCTTTGAGACATGGCCTCGCCAATACTTTCTGGATCTACTCCTGTACGGATGAAACGATATATTCTGTCTAGATATTCTTTCATATTCGGTAGGGTGTCCAAATATTCGGTCACCCGTCTTACACGCAATGAATACAGGACCATACCATCATCGCCTGGGACTGGATCATAACGGCATTCTGTAAGAGCTCGTTTGATATCTGCAACTGACTGATTTTTGGGTGACCGCTGTAACGCTCGGGCATGTAGCTCGAGTAATGTCACACGTCTGTGTTGGGGCGGGGTTCCAGGAGGACTTCCTCCCGAGGCCCCTAAACTATAATCGTCGAAGGGTATCGTACGGGCTGGCAGAGTGACTGATGTAGCGGGTACTTGTACTGTAGGCTGGACCGGGGGTACCGTAACAGGTGCTGCAACGGGTGCCCCGGTGGCTGGAGGAACAGGAATTACATTATTTATGGGAGCTGGCGGAACAGGATTTGCATATTCTGGGACTGTATCATCCAAATAGGACGAGAGAAAAATATCAGCTGCGGTCGGTTTGTGACGTAGCTTAATCGGAACTAATGGCGGCGGAAAATTACATGGTGCTTCCGGGGTTGCTTTTGGCAAGCCCTCGGCAAGAAGAGGATACATACCCTTAATAAGGGCATTTCTCTGTCTGTCTGACTGTTCGGCTTTAACTCGTTCACCTATTTCGATCAATTCCCTTTCTTGGGCTCTTTCTGAGGATTCTCTACTTAATTCTGACTTTCTGATTTCTTTTTCGGTTCTTTTATGAGATTCTTTGCGCCATAACTCGATGGCATCTTTCTGGGACTGTCTGGCTTTCTTTTTCCATAATACTTCTTCTACTCGCATGATACACTCGGCATCCCATGTACCTGACACGGGCCATCTATACTTTTCTTCTAATTCTTTGGTGTACTCCACCCATAAGTCTAGATATAATATGGCACTTATGCCATGCTTATGATACATAAAATGACCTGGACTGTCCCTAGGCGGGACAGGAACTGCTTCTTCGAGCAGACCTTTTCTGGTTCTTAACTGACGTAATTTCGAGAACAGAGGCATAACTAAGACTGGAATCTGGACACAATACAATACACGATAAACACAATAATAACTTTAAGAAAACAAATCACTCATACCACGACATTGAAAACACATGAAATAACATTTAGAATAACAGTTCGGACAAAATATTACCTGAAATACTGAAAACAGAACACATGAATTTCTCGAGAACAGAACTTACTAGAATTTACTAGATGCACTGCTAAAACAGTACGAAACTTACCGGTCCCATAAAGAGACACGTCAGGACCCGCATCCACCTAGGTGGACACTTCGTGTTGGATCTGTGTACCCAAACCCACGGACCAGAGACAAATTACTTTGACCCTGTCTAGATACTACCCCAGCAACGGTACTCACCGGGCAGCAAGAACGGAAGGCCTCGGACTGGACTGGACTGCTACGACGACGGACGGACCAACTTCGGACTTCAGTTACAGGTGGGCCTCCGGATACCTCGGACCTTGGACTCTCGGCTTGGGCTCTGGTCGGGACTCGCCGCGTTCCTCCACCGCCTCGTCTGGACGCTGGACCGCAACCTCCGTCTCCTCCGTGGGCCTGAGGGATACTTGAAGCAGAAATATCTGCACGTGCACGGTATGGTTCCGTCACGGCTGCAGAGGATCAGGGGGCCTGCGTGGCTTCTCCGGCGCGTGGGGAAAGGGCAAGTCCCTATTCGGGCGCCATTATGTGGTAAATAAATAATTAATTACCGGATCTATTTTTCGGGATACTCATATAAACAGATAGCTCAATAAATAAGAGTCAAGATTCGAGGTAGCTGGAGTGTACAGGCTTTAATCAGGCATAAAAGGACAGGAACAGGACAGCCTGCATGGGAATAGGATGGCAGCTGCCGGGGGCAGGATCTGGGAATTGGCTAGCAAACTTTAATATCCGCGCACAATATATATAGTTAAACAAAATACATTACATTCAATACAGTGGGCGTAGCAGTAGGCGGAGTTTGTAGCAGTCGCGAAAGATAAGGCATAAAGTGGGTGTAACAAGAGGTGTGTACAGGGCGTATACATGGACATGTGATGCAAACGTAACAGAATATGTCATAAACGGGGCGGAAACATGGAGGGGGCTACCTGAGCAGCTGGGACCTCTAACCTAGTGGTGCGCGCAAATGGGCAATGACGTGTTACCAGGGAGAACTGGGGGCTATGACTTCTGCACTAGAAGAGGAGACGAAAGTCTGGAGGGTCAGAGCGACATGTACCTAGGCATATCTAGTATCTGTTGTTTAGAGTACATGTTGATAGAATCCAAAAGTTATCAGGGTAAAGGCTAACAGACACTAAGACTGGTGCATGCATTATTCTACATGTAATGCTTGTGCGAGGAATATTCTATGAATATGAATACAGTATTTCTCTTACATGGAGACATAAAGGCTAGACCATGACGGAAACTATTGATGCGATTCAGTAACTTAGGAATGCAGAGAAGGAGGGCTGGACTGATAACTAGAAACATAACATACTCTTGGCAGACTGGGAGGCAGAGCCAGGCCGAGCCGGGCACTGCATGGCAAGAAGTAAGCTAAGGGTCAGGGATACAGGTGGGGGCTGTATCGCTCCTCGGAGAGGGTTCAGGAAACAGGAGCTAAAACTGAGTCCGGGCCCTTTTGAGGCCTAGAAACGGGGATAATTCAATGAATTAACGTGCACACTGTAAAATGTGGCAACGTAGCTTTACATAGGCCTGATATTCGTTGTATTCACGAGGACTGGAAACTGGCATATTAGAGATGGACACAACTGTAATTGCGTCTTTAATCGATCAGAGGGGAATACATGCATATCGATCATGCACATATGACATAAAATGGGGAACACGTAGGCACATATAACATGGCAAAATTTACTTTTCCACAAAACAGACACAGAATATGTCCACTCTGCCTATTCTTGCAGCTGGGCTCATCCTGCCCAACAAAGCTGTTCATCTTTTAAGTTCCTGTACACCAGGGCCAGACTGGCCGTTACGGGCATCGGGCTTTTCCCCGGGAGGCTGTAAGGGTGGGGGCTGGTTTTGCAGCAGTGAAGCCGTTTTTGCAGTAGTCGGGGGCACTTTTGCAGTAGTGGTGCAATATCGGCCCCCAGTAGCAAAAGCAGCAAGCAAGCGTTTCCAGTCTCCCAGGGAGAGGCAGGGCTTCCACAGGAGCTGGTGCGAGAAAACTGCCAGGCCAGACCTGCTGTACACCAACCCTAATATGCCGGACAGTGTGAAAATGTCTGACTCTCGAAGAACGGCTGAAACTGGGATTTCCTGCGGCTGGAATACAGATGCAACCTCTACAGCATACGCAAGAAAATGTCTGAGCTATCATACTCGGGGCCATGCCAGTAACTACCCTGTGTAACTTGTGATTAATTAATATCTGTGTACTCAATTGTTCATTATTTAACACGTTCATCAGCTAAATACCATATTGTGACTTAAAGAAAATATAAACAAATGTTGTACACAAGAGGATTCTTCTTGGTCCTCTTGTTGAGTAAACAGCGAAAGTTGGAATATATGATCCCAAAGAATTATGACTCCATAGGGATCAAAGTCTAAATCCTTGATTGTGAATGTTATCTCGGAATGCTTCTCTGGGATGCTGGAAAGACTTTGTTATATCCAGGCCTTATTTTATGTTCCTCTATATTGTTGACACGCCTGCTGAGGGATAGGCGTCTACCCTCTCACGTACCCTACTATGCACTAACAGGGACCCTTCACAAAGTGGCTGCACACTCAAGGAAGCTCCAAACCACAGCATTACTGTCACATGTCAGTGGGAATCCAGGGCCACAACTTGCTGAATGCATTTTTTGGAAGAAAATCAAACCAGGTGTGGTCCAGAAAACAATCAGAAACACACCTTTGTACTACTGATTTCTATGCAGGAGAGGGGTCACAACTGATAAACGTTTGAGAACATTTTCCCTCTATGATCAAAATTAGCACACCTGAATAAGCAAAGCAGACTTTTTTTTCAAGACTGCTAGCACAAAAGTACCCAGATTATTATGTATTGGAAAACACAGCACACAATCCCCCAGATGCATCAAGCATCCATTTTGCGATTCCTTATTAGCGAAAAATAAGGAATCGCTATAAGGAATAGCAAAATGGTATGCAAGAAGAAATCACTTTAAAAATAGCGATTTCTTAAAATTCCTTAATTGCGATTCGCAAATTGCGAGTCACAATTAAGGAATACCTCCCCATTCATTCCTATGGGCCTACAGGCCCATAGGAATGAATAGGAAGTATTTTCAATTTGCGAATCGCAATTAGCGAATCGCAAAATGAGATTGCGATTTCAAGGGTGCAGGGGTGTTGTTGCACCCCTGAAATTGATCTGTGCACATATGTTGCGCACACACAAGCCCTTAGGGCATGTGTGTGTTCAACATGAAACTTTGAAAAATGCACTTTAGTGCATTTTTCAAAGTTTTTGCAAATTACCATGAAGTTGTACTTCATGGTAATTTACGAGCCCTATTAGCGAAATCGCTATTTTTTAAACTTTAATGCATTGCATTTAAGGAATCTCAATTTGAGTTTCCTTAAATGCAAGTAATTGCAATTTAGCGAATTCTCAATTTGCGATTTTTGCATTTGGGATGATGCATCCCAAATGCAAAAATACCTGTCGCAAAGGGGCAGATTCTGAGAAACTGCCCCTTTGTGAGCGGTTTTTAGCTTCATGCCTCTGGGCCAATGTTCACTGGCATTTTATGCACTCTCTTTTGTTCATTCTATCTTCCCGTTTCACTCAAGGCCAAGTCCGCCCTTAACGCCAATTATTTCTTCTTTTCTTACTATGTCTCCCTTATTTTGTTCACTTTCTTTCTCAGTTTATTTCTTGCTCTCGTGTCTTTCTTTCTTCTCCCTCTCAAGTATATATATATATGTGTGGGGGGGGGGGGAAACACACATATGTGTGAGTGTGTATATATATATACACACACACACAAATACATATATGCATATATATATATATTCACTGAAAAAACCATAGGTTATAGACCATATATAGTTAGGAATTAGCATTTAAAAAACCTTATTTTACTCACACAAAACCAATGAAATTCCATATATAGTTAGTTGCACTAACTATATATCGCGCACCCGCAATCCACTGCTGATGATGTCACATATTACATCATTCATGACATGGTCAGTGACATCACTGATGACCTCACTGATGACATCTCAAATGACATCACTGATGACATCACTGATGACATCATCCAGTGACTGTGTGTTTCTGTAAAGTTTAAATATGTTTTACATATTGAAGAATGAGAGGATATATAAGTGTCTGGATGAAAGATTCAGTAGGTGCGTGACTGACTGTATGATTGAGTGATTAAATGTGTCTTACTGAATGCATGGGTTAGTGACTAAACTGTCTAAATGTGGGCAACAGTATGTCTGGTGTGTAAGCTACTGCATGTGTTGATCAGTAGCTATACGACAGGCTATATGTGTTATTGATTGGTTGCCCGAGTATTTGTATGGGAGACTGAGTGTGTGTGTAGGTAGCTGGCATATATAAATGACTATACATAAGAGCCACTAATTGTGCGAGTGGCTGTATGGATCATTGTGTACTTGTATCAGTAATTGTGTACCAAAGTAAGTATATGTTAGTATATGTTTGAATAAGTAAGGTGTTTTGTGTATAACTGTATAGTTGAGGAAATGGAAGTGTGATTGAATCTTTGCATGACTGACTAGATGTGTGAGTAACTCAATGGATGAGTGGCAGAATGTGAGTGTCTGTATAGGTGTTTGAGTGCAGATGATAGTGTTGTATTGATGAGTGACTATATGTATGAGTAATTCTATGGGTAAATGAGTGGATGTGTGTATAGACCTAGGAATCAGTGTGTGCATATGTAGTAACTGGTATTGGTGTGTCAATGACTTCAAGAATGGTTGTCTGTGTTTAACACTGGGTGTATCAAAGGTAATATTAGAGTGTGAGGACGTGCATCGTATTATCACATGAATGATATCATCAGTGTTGTGATCAGTGATGTCAATTGAGATGTCATCAGTGATGTCATCAGTGATGTCATTTGAGATGTCATCAGTGATGTCACTGACCATGTCATGAATGATGTAATATGTGACATCATCAGCAGTGGATTGCGGGTGCGCGATATATAGTTAGTGCAACTAACTATATATGGAATTTCATTGGTTTTGTGTGAGTAAAATAAGGTTTTTTAAATGCTAATTCCTAACTATATATGGTCTATAACCTATGGTTTTTTCAGTGAATTTCAATGGTTTTTTAATAGCAAATATCATAAGCTGTCGAATGTCAAGTACGTGGTAAGTGAAAACATTTTCGTGTTTATGCACACTGATCTGCTTTGAATGGTGCCCCCCCCCCTCATTTCTATTAGGAGTACTCTCTCTTTGCAGATAGTGAAAGGTAGTTAACGCAGGCCTTTGCCCCCGTTGTAATCCGTCGTGCCTGCTTCTCTCTCCATTTGATTGATTGTTATCCAAGTATTTACTGTTTTAGAATTAGTTCTCTTTGGTTCATTCTCTATTTACAAACAAACACAGAGTCGCAATACTCTGTTTAGTCTTTGCAGATAACGAAAAATCGTGTAAAAAAAAAGAAAAGGAATCGAGCAAAATCAGTAGGCCACTAATGGGATCTCTTTTTGACCTCGCTAAAATAGAAACATTAGGAACAACCCCTCATGACAAATACAAAACTAGTGAGATGAACTGAACTCCACACAATGATGGCTGCAAAACAGCTCGGCTCCGCCACCCACCCCGCCCAAAATAACGATAAAGAGCGGCTGCCATGATTGGTTGCGGAATGGCCACAACGGAGCTACGAAATGGTGCTGCTCTCATGCTAACCCCAGCTTCGGTCTGAAACATCCAGAAACACTGTAGACTACCAATTCGATCAGTTCCGGTAGCGCCCCAATGTAACCCGGTAGAGAAGAACTAGCCCTCCCCTCTTTGACTGATGGTTCTTGTTGCCTGTCCCTTCTGTTGTCATTTAACAGAACTATTTAGCCTGCTGAAAGGGGTTGTGTTTCGACCGCTGGTTGGTGGAGACATTTTGACTATATTCTGGACCTGCGTTGTCGCGTAATGCGTCATATGACGCGCCGCGTTAGCGCATCCGGAAGTCATCCGGGGCGCGCAGCGCGTAACGTAAGCATAACAAGTCATGTGACTTGTTAATAAAACTTTTCATTGGTTCATTTTACTTTTCTTATTCTAATGATGAAAGCCTTGGTCATATCACCTAAAAATTACGCTTTTAATTACTTCCGAACATTATTTTCTCTTAAATATATGTTATAATGTTCCAGGCTAATGTACTTTCCCGGAAATTTTACAACTGTCCTGCAAGTAAAATATATTCTTTTTTCGAGAAAAAGAGCGTTTCTTCGTCCCATGACGGAGCCGTTGAGCAAAAGAGGGTCGACCTGCTGTCTTAGTCGCCGATACGCCTGAATATGAGATTCTTATCGATCACTTTATGTTGCAGGAATAGAAAACACAACAGCCCTTGACCATTTATCTTTACTGCGTTCCTTCGTATTATACCTTTTACCCTTCATGTAATTGGTCTGCTTTATTTCACTTGCCTTTTAATGATTCTAAAACAGTGACTATTATTAAAAACTTTACCAATGTATACACTACTACCATGTTTTCTTTTAAAAACCTTTATTGTGAAAATTTCATTATACAAATACGAGCCTATAACCACGTGGGCCTGCCACAGAGCAAACTGTAATCGTATATGATGAATAGACATTTACACTGTAGAGGAACGTAACGGGCGGGCCATTAGGTTGCAAAAACTAAGGTGTCTAACAGTTACGGAATCGGTGGACGTACATTTTATAATTAAAATACGACAGGGCCAGTTACAATAAAATTATCTAGATATACATTTGCGGGCAAGTACCATGGGTGACGTTAATTCGAATTTTCAACAGTACAGTAATCAATAACACATCAGAACTTAATATCAATAGGGATGTCGAAATATTCAATCAATTCTCGTCCCCGCCCGCCATGTGCTTCAAAACTGCATACGTATCTCGTGATTTCAAGGTTCTGCAACCAGTACACAACAAGGAGTTACGAGTCCCATTTATTCCGGCGCCATTTTGGGCGAGGACGGGCAGGTCCAGGATATAGTCAAAATGTCTCTACCAACCATCGACTATGATGATGTTCATATGCTGTATTTATTAGAGTAACACTCATCTGCCCACATGAAATTAATTTACCACAATCTAAACATGTCATTTTAATCTTTCCAAAGTTCTTCTAAATATTTGGGACCGTTTCCCTTGCCTCTGAAGCTCTCAGTGCCACTTCTTTGATGAATGTACTAGCAGGTCAGGGGTTCTCCTCCAAATCTCTCTTTTATGCAGCACTATAATTAATTGGTGCCACCTCTCCATATGACGATGCATGGTATAGTTACCACAACTATATTTTTTTTCGGTTCCTCTGGAGAGTTCATCGTGGCAGATGAAGCGTGTAACATACCGGGCATTTACCTTTTTTTGCATGTACAGGAAAGGAAAAAAAAATCGAGCGTCCGAGTTCTAAGGTGTCCCAGGGCCATTTTAGTGGACCAGGCCCAAATCCAAAGAACAGGCCGCCATTTTGAGAGTCCTCTTGCAGCCGCCTGTCGCTGTAGCATCAAGAGCAGCCGAAACTCAGCTGAATGGCAACTGAAACGGTAAATGGGCGCCCCACTACATTTCAGCATTGTAGGATGACCACACCAGTACAGCAACTTGCTAGACATCACCTCGGTGCCATCCGGATCTCGGCGCCCCACTGCAGATGAAGTGCCTCTCAACTATGAAACCACCACGGTGACATCCGGATCTTGGCGCGTTGTGCTGCCTTCGGCCTATTCGCACATCGGTCCGCTACTGACGCCATCTCACAGGCTAATGGGGTGACCCACGCCGAGTTTCAGCATTGTAGGATGACCACACCAACTTGCTAGACATCACCTCGGTGCCATCCGAATCTTGGCATCTCAACGCCTAGTGGTATCTTCCATACAGAAAATATTGTTACGCTGCCTATGGCCCCATTCGCACATCAGTCCGCAACTTAGACATCACCTCGATGCCATCCGGATCTTGGCATCTCAGCGCCTTGTGGTGTCAGTCAGAAAATATTGTTGCGCTGCCTTTGGCCCCATTCGCACATCAGTCCGCTACTGACACCATCTCACAGGCCAATAGGGCGCCCCACGCCGACTTTTACCATTGTACGATGGCCACACCAGTGGCACAACTTGCTAGACATCACCTCGGTGCCATCCGAATCTTGGCATCTCAACGCCTAGTGGTATCTTCCATACAGAAAATCTTGTTACGCTACCTTTGGCCCCATTCGCACATCGGTCCGCAACTTAGACATCACCTCGGTGCCATCCGGATCTTGGCATCTCAGCGCCTTGTGGTGTATTCTCTTCAGAAAATATTGTTGAGCTGCCTTTGGCCCCATTCGCACATCGGTCCGCAACTTACACATCACCTCGGTGCCATCCGGATCTTGGCATCTCAGCGCCTTGTGGTGTCTTCTACTCCGAAAATATAGTAGAAAATATTGTTGCGCTGCCTTTGGCCCCATTCACACATCAGTCCGCTACTGACACCATCTCACAGGCCAACAGGGCGCCCCACGCCGACTTTTACCATTGTACGATGGCCACACCAGTGCCACAACTTGCTAGACACCACCTCGGTGCCATCCGGATCTTGGCATCTCAGCGCCTTGTGGTGTCTTCAAATCAGAAAATATTGTTGCGCTGCCTTTGGCCCCATTCGCACATCGGTCCGCTACTGACGCCATCTCACAGGCCAACGGGGCGCCCCACGCCGACTTTCAGCATTGTAGGATGGCCACACCAGTGCGGCAACTTACTAGACACCACCTCGGTGCCATCCGGATCTTGGCGCGTTGTGCTGCCTTCGGCCTATTCGCACATCGGTCCGCTACTGACGCAAACTCACAGGCCAACGGGGCGCCCCACGCCGACTTTCAGCATTGTAGGATGGCCACACCAGTGCGGCAACTTACTAGACACCACCTCGGTGCCATCCGGATCTTGGCGCGTTGTGCTGCCTTCGGCCTATTCGCACATCGGTCCGCTACTGACGCAAACTCACAGGCCAACGGGGCGCCCCACGCCGACTTTCAGCATTGTTGGATGGCCACACCAGTGCGGCAACTTACTAGACACCACCTCGGTGCCATCCGGATCTTGGCGCGTTGTGCTGCCTTCGGCCTATTCGCACATCGGTCCGCTACTGACGCAAACTCACAGGCCAACGGGGCGCCCCACGCCGACTTTCAGCATTGTTGGATAGCCACACCAGTGCGGCAACTTACTAGACACCACCTCGGTGCCATCCGGATCTTGGCGCGTTGTGCTGCCTTCGGCCTATTCGCACATCGGTCCGCTACTGACGCAAACTCACAGGCCAACGGGGCGCCCCACGCCGACTTTCAGCATTGTAGGATGGCCACACCAGTGCTGCAACTTGCTGGACACCATCTCGGTGCCATCCGGATCTTGGCGCGTTGTATTGCCTTCGGCCTATTCGCACATCGGTCCGCTACTGACGCCGCCTCACGTGCCAACGTATTTTCTCCGCATTTTATACCCTATGCCGCATAACAGGTCATGTGACTTGTTTATAAAACTTTTCATTGGTTCATTTTACTTTTGGTTTCCTAATGATGGAAGGCTTGATCATGTGACCTAAAAACAACACTTTTCATAGGATGAAAACTTTTTTTTTTTCCCAAACGATGAAAGCCCCACCTTGTTTCTGGATGTTTCAGACTGAAGCTGGCGTCAGCATGAAAGCACCACCATCTCGTAGCTCAGTCGTGGTCATTCCGCGAGCAATCATGGCAGCCGCTCCCCACCAGAAGCCTGCAGGAGTCGGAGCCCCCAAAACTTTTGATGAATTCTCAAGGCGGAGGGGACGCTTTCGAGAATGGGGTCCAAGACCTAGCAGACAAGCGTCCGATTTCCAAGGTGTCCCAGGGCCATTTCAGTGGACCAGGCCCAAAAAGGAAACAGCCTGCCGCCATTTTGAGAGTCCTGTGACAGCCGCCTATCGCTGCACCGCAAGAGTGGGCGCAACTCAGCTGAATTGCGGCTTTTGACACAGTGGACCAAAAACGGACGGAATGGCAACTGAAACGGTAAAGGGGCGCCCCACTACAACAGATGACACTCCACCTGGAGAGGCCCGTTCACGACGCCTCCCCCGGGGCGCTCCACGCCGTTATTCGGAGCAGCATTGTAGGATACCAAAACCAGTGCGGCAACTTACTGGACATCACCTTGGTGCCATCGTTCTGCTGCCTTGGAACTATTCGCGCAACAGTTTGCTACTGATGACCCACCCCCCGCGACGCCCCATGCCGTTATTTGCTGGGTGGCAACTTACTAGACATCACTTTCGTGTCATCTAGATTTCGGCGCGTTCTGCTGCCTTGGAACTATTCGCACAACAGTTTGCTACTGATGACCCACCCCCCGCGACGCCCCACGCCGGAAATCTGGACGTTGTGCTGCGTTGGGACTATTCGCACAGCCGACCGCTACTTCGTTGTTTTTCCCTAAAAATGTTTATATGTTATTACTATTTTTGTTTTCTTGTATATATTTATAAATTATTAAAGTTTTATAATCTTACTACTTTGTCGGAGTGCTATATATTTTTAATGTGACACATAATTGTAAAAACTTTGATGTACAAACAGTCATCCCTGGAATCTTCCGCTTCAGGCTCGGTCCCCTCCCCAATCACAATACAGGATGGTTTTCAGATAATAGCAACGCTTCTGCTGTGACGGATCTCATCGAGTGTGGGCCTTGATCTACTATAACTCCTTTGAAGAGGGGTGATTCTTTACAGCTGTGGCCATAAACTACATCTGCAGGGCTAGCTGATACCCTAGGACCAGCCTGGACAATCGGACACAGAGGAAAAGGAGTGTCAGAGGGTGCGGTAGTGAATAGGGCGAAAGGGAGGTGTCGGGCGGGCACAGGGTGTGATTCTCAGGGAACAGCAGCGCAGATGGGGGAGGTTTATTACCCATGCATAAGACAGAGAGCGGGGGTGACCACTGCCTGGGGGAGATGCTTGCGAGGGTGGGGAGCCATGCTAAGGATCGACAGCGTGCACAGAGTGGGTCTGGTCAAGGCATCTAAAATGGCTGCCGTGCACGACAAAAGTGTGGCATTTGAAAAAAGACAAGATGGCGCAGACAATGTTTTTCAACACTTCCTGATTTCCTTCGAATCGAACGTTAACAGACGTTGGGGCATATTACCAAAGTTAAGCGATATTTATCCCTAACGATGCTTAGCAACGATTTTTTACCGTCAGAAATTATCGCAGATAAACCTTGCTATTATCAAGGTTTATCGGAAATACGATAAAAAACGACCGCAATGCATTAATATCGCTGAAAACTCAGCGATATTCATGCATTACCGAGCTAATGCTCTTAGCCATGTTATCCACCTCCCATTGGATAACATGGCTAAGAACTGCTCAGGGCAGGTGGTAGCTTTTGGAGATATTCGCCCTTATCTCGAATATTTCCAAAAGTTGATAATAGGAGATAGCGATGTTAGCGACTGTTTCCAGTCGCTAACATCTTGGCATGCCCACTTTGCATGTCATTAGTGAAAAATATCACTCACATGCAAAGTGGGGCCCAAGATGGTCGCTATCTTCTACTAGCCGTCGCTAACTGGTGTTAGCAACAGCTAGGTAATACACATATAATTTTATCTCCGCGAAGCGGAGCGCTGTTACAGATATATATCTTGTTTCTGAACGTTAATTTCTCAAAATGCACTGAAGCACATATATTGAGACCTAGCAAAGGCACATCGGGCTACCAGTCCCTACAATTTTGCCAAGTTTCGTGCAAATCCATTCAGCTGTTCGATCCTACCGAGAGACAAGATGGCGGCCGCTACGGACTGTTTGGAATGTTTACAGACACCGGAGAGCCAATCAGCTTCGCTTCGCAAAGCTCCGTAACGCGAAAAGTACGCGAAGCGGTGCGCTGTTACAGATATATACCTTTTTTTGAACGTTAATTTCTCAAAATCCACTGGAGCACATATATTGAGATCTAGCAAAGGCACATCGGGCTACCAGTCCCTACAATTTTGCCAAGTTTCGTGCAAATCCATTCAGCTGTTCGATTATTATTATTTTTATTTTTTTTTGCCCCACGGGGCCCTTTTAAAACCTCCACATCAAACCTAGGGGGTGAGCGACAATGTACTATGCCCCCTTATGGTCATTTGCCCCTTCGCTTTGGCCTCCTCTTGTCTCTCGATCCTACCGAGAGACAAGATGGCGGCCGCTACGGACTGTTTGGAATGTTGACAGACGCCGGAGAACCAATCAGCTTCGCTTCACAAAGCTCCGTTGCGCGAAAAGTACGCGTAGCGGAGCGCTGCCCAGTCCGCTGTTACAGATATATATCTTTTTTTGAACATTAATTTCTCAAAATCCACTGAAGCACATATATTGAGACCTACAAAAGGCACATCGGGCTACCAGTCCCTACAATTTTGCCAAGTTTCGTGCAAATCCATTCAGCCGTTCGGGCTAAAAGTGAGGCCAACCGCCCTATGGAAATTAACATGGGAAAAACGCGTTTTGGGACCCCCCTTTTTTCTCGGCCCCCCCTTGACGAACGCCCCCAAAATTTTCAGGGGCTGCTCAGAAACAAAATGTGCCATTTTCCTGAAAATTTCAGCCAATTCCGTCCACAAACGCCAAAGTTATTAGACATAGAATTTTCAAAAAACCCATAGAGAAAAAATCCTAACTATATATACCTACTGGCGACCGCCAGTAGGTAATATATATATATATATATATATATATATATATATATATATATATATATATATATATATATATATATATATATATATATATATTTGCCTCTCTTTCTCACTATTATTTCCCATTCTCTCTTCCTGCGTTGACCCTTCTTCTTCTCTCTCACACATGCAACACACAATTCCCCTTCCGTATGCCACCTCTCTTTTGTTTCACATTCCTCGCGTCCTTGCTCAATCGCTCTCTTGAACACACACAGACAATTCTCTCGTTGATCCCTCTTGTTTCATAATACTCTGTTCTCCACCCAACCCCTGTCTCTCTCTCTCTCTCTCTATAGCGCTCTCTCGATTCTCACGGTACTATCTCACCGTCCCCCCCATCCTCCCCAGCCCGGTCCCCCTCCCCACCCTCCCGCTACTTGTCTCACAATCCCCTCTCCCTCTCCTGCCTGTAGAGCGAAGGCCATCTATTAAGTGGGCTAGGATTGGGTGACTTGTACACTCAGCTATCCGTCCCAGCCAATCAGAGGAGACGGTTGGAGAGGATGCAGGCATTTTGCATCCACGGAAAATTCTAGCCTTTGAGCAAATAGGCTGTAATTTTGGCATCAATTAAGCTCAGCCAGTCGCACTCCTGTTATTATATCTTGACAAAACTCGGAAACGCAGAAACAGAAACGATAATATAGGCCAACCTATCACTTCAATAATAAATATGGAAGGGAGGGGCCTGCCTTGTCATCCCCTGCTACGCCAGCCGCGCGCCGCACGAAAGACAATCTGGGCTCGTCTCTGTGTGTTGCCATGACAACTGCATCCCGTGCTGTTTCCATGAAGCGCGGTGCTGGTGTGTTTGTGTGGATGCGCGCGCGCAAGTGTGCAGCGGATGCGGATGTGCGTGTATTGTTTGCATGTGCCTAGAGGCCGAGTGTGCACGTTGTCACAGTTTACCGCATTCACAGAGTGGTGCAGTAAGTATTTCAAGGTCATTACAATGAGCTCGTGAACGTTGGACTGTACCAAGGTACGTGGCAGGGGAAGAGGTTGTGAGGATTGCAGGCTTCACCTAGAACCGCATTCTGAGTTACCCAGCGGGTTAATGTCCATGGGAATACCACTCAGGGCAACTATGAGTTGTTTGGTATTTCTGGACCTGAAATTATACTAGTTCTGAAGTTAGCCTACAAGCCCTACAGGTACACATGGACGATGATGCCAGTATGTCAGTACCAGAATGGGAGAGGATGTGGCCTAATGGCCAGGGTGGTCGATCTCAAATCTGGGGAACCAGGTTTGAGTCTTGGCAATGGAGCTCAACATCCTGTGATTCTGGGCAAATCAGTTATTTAATCGCCCATGCCTAACAAAAATGAACGTGTCCTTGTGTAACGTAACCGGTGCTCATGTAAAGTGCTCTGATACCTGATACCTTCAGGTCAAGTCTGCGCTATATACCCCCCCCCCCCCCAAATAAAATGTTTGCCATGGGTGTCTCTTTAAGGCAATAATTAACCTTCAGCATGCCAGGCTCAAGGGCACACTCCCAAGCATAACACCACATTCTCACTCATGCTCACGTATATTCACTCTTTCACAATCACACTCTCATTCATGCTCACTAACTTGCGCTCATTCATTCTCACTCACAGTTGTGCTCAATCACCGCCACTCGCTCTCACTCCTTCTTGTTCGCATTCATATTCATCCATTCTCACCGACATACTCTTCCTTTTTTTGCGGTCACTCTTTTTCTCGCTCACGGACTCACGGACACTTAGGGGCACTTCACTTTAACTAAAATAAAAGTAACATGCAGCACAGCAACCAAAGGTGCTACACGGCACAGCACTAAGAGGAGAGAGCGTTGTAGAGCCATATCGACTAGGATACAGCACTGCTGATCTCTTCTCCAGTGGGTCTATGCAAATGAGGGCATCACTTTACCTCGGGGCCCGCACTGCATTATGGAAGTCGAACAGAGGAAAACAGACAGCATGTATTTTCTAAATGTGTATGCGATGCAGGTGTAGGCCATAAGGGTTGAGGTACCACATGCTCTGCTGCTTCTGTGCATGGGTCATCAGCTGTTCGACCCCCCACTGTAACATAGCGCCTTATCAAAGCTAGTCCTATGCTGTGAAATGTAAACAAACACTCTTTAGGAAATGTGACCAAATAGAATAGATGAAAATCTGTCTTAAAAATTGTTCAAGTTTAACACCCAGGGATTGCCATAAGCAACAGAAAGGTGAAATGCCAACCTTTGCGAAGTGCCTTGTTATGTTATGTTAATAGTTTATTAAAGCGCAACAGCTGCCCCAGCGAAGAGGCGTCCCTTCAACTGCACAGCAACAGGAGTTGCAGCATTTTTTGTAACTTTTGATCCGTTTGAGCTGTAAACGTTTTTTTTAATCTGCAGATTATTCAGCAGATATTGGATTGTGGCGCGAATGCAGCAAATCCATAATTATGTGGAACACACAACAACAGCAACATTACATAATCCCAATGGTCCTGACTATAACCTGGGAATAAGCAATGTACTGCAACAAGATACCTAAATTAGAAATGCTCACATACGTAACCCTGCTGTACTGGTAAGAATAAATTCAGCCCAACACAATACCTTCAATGAGATACACTGGTTATTTATTTTACCACACCCTCTGGCAGAGAACAGACAGACATACATATTCTGATGAGCATTGTAATTCCACATTTATTCTTAGATTATAGTCAGACATTTCTGATTCCCTTGTGGCTAATCGTGCAATGAGGTATTCACTGCCACTATCTGAATAGTATAATGTGTGACCCGTTTTACAGTATATTACTGCACGCCTCATACACAGACTAAAATACATAAACACTCTCAGAACCCCCACACAGAAACAGGCATAATTGAGGTGCAGAAGGACGCTCACATCTCTGGTGCCACTGCACCTGCTGCATCACTGGCAGGTAGCACCCTGTCCCCACTCCCTCAATACACACCACCCAACTGCAGATTAACTTAAACACGACCTAAGGCTGCCACAGGGCCATTTTCTTCCAACATGAATATTTCAATGTCGCAGTCAGTACAAAAATAGAGAAAATCACCAAAAGCTGGCATTTTTTCCCTTTCCATTGCATACTTAGGACAGGATTTATAAAAACAATACACTTTAAAATGTGTTCTAAGGTACCCCATAATGACCCCTGACTAGGGTTGCCACCTGGGCGATTTTCTAACGGCACCACCAGCATTTTAACGTCTCGACTAGGACACAAAACAGGTATTTTTATCCCTTATCTGTACATACTTCAAACAGCAAATATAAATAGAAAACATTTTTAAATGTGTTAGAGCTGCAAAGATTCCTGACTAATAAATATAGTAAATACTGTCAAGAAAAGTCATGTAACAAATGCATACATTCTGTTTTGTTCCTAGTTCTGTTTAGTATCATGTCCAGGCCTTTGCACACCCTTAAAACTATAATAAATGGTTGGTATTTTTCTTTAGGAACAATGATAATACTACCCCAGACTGAGAACTAATATAAACAAAGTGAAAAATCATCACAAGGTTGGGCCATCCACATGGCCTCTTCTGCTGTTCTCCAAGGCCTTTTCTGCCAACAGTGAGGGACAAAGGTTATGTTTGGGTGGGCCTTGCCCACCCGCTAGAACCGAGCTTGGTAGGCCTCCTTCCTCACTCCCATCTTCATATTGCGGGATGCAGACAGAGCTCTCTCCAGGAACTCACATGCCTTCCCGGCGACCAAAAAGCAATTCCAGCTGCCAAATACTTCCAAGTTGAAGAGAGCAGGTGGAAAATAGGAAAGAATTGAGTTAAATTTCCCAGAATCGGGGGAAATCTATGGTAAGGGATCTGGTAAACCTGAGTACAGCAGGCTACTCCCCATTCCATTGACTTAAACTCGTAATGCCTGTGAGGCTTGGCATTTTTTGGCCTGTTTCCCCTGAGTTTTTGCTTTATGCCCTCCTGGTTTTGACTCTTTCTGGTCACTTTTCGCACTGCTGATCAGTGGTAAAGTGCAAGTGCTCCTGTGGTAAAGTATGTTATGGATTGGTGTTTCCCTGATTGGCTGTTTGGTTTTCTTGTCAGCCCCTAGTAAAGTGCACTGAGTGTGCCAGGGCCTGGGAATCAAATGCTACACGTGGGCCTGCAGCACGGATTGTGCCACCCACATGAGTAGCCCGGAAAAGGTATCTCAGACCTGCCATTGCAGAGTCTGATTGCAGTTTGTAACTGTCTTGTCGACTTGGCCCGTGCACACACTGGCCAGTCCCTAACCTTCCCTTTTCTTACATGTCAAGCACCCCTAAGGTAGGCCCAAAGTACCCCTGTGGGCAGGGTGCAGTGTATGTGAATGGTAGGACCTGCCCTGGTGTGTGTGGCATGTCCTGATAGTGAATTACAGCCCATTTCATTTTTTCATTATTGCAAGGCTACCTGTTCCCCATAGGACAGAATGGGAAGTTTGTTTATAACATCTTATAAACATAACTGTCCCTGGGAACTAGGTGGGAATGTAAAATTTAGTATGCCTGAACTCAGGATCTAATGATGCCTCTTTTAGTAAAGTTAATTTTTACATTCTGCGTTTGAAAATACCACTTTTAGGAAGTAGGTATTTTCTTGCTCAGTCATCCCGTATGCCTCTGCTGGAATGTGAATTGCCAGTCTGGGTTTTGGATGACAGATGGCCAGGAAGCAAGGGTGGCTCTCTATAGTCTAGGTAGGTCTGGAAAGGGCTGAATAGACCTGGGCTGCGATGGAAGAACAGGGAGGAGATTTCCTTGCACCTCAAAGGGCCTGGTCTGCCTCTGACAATGCAGTTTCCACCCCGTGCCAGGAAATCACACCAGAGAAGGCAGAACTGGTTTTGATATTTTGAGTGCTCAGCGAGAATTCTTAATAATGGTTTTGGCTGGGCGCAGAACTGGTTCTGGCTGGACACAGACACCCTCTGCCTAGAGGATCAAAAGAACTTTAGAACTCTTTTGGATCAAGAAGAATGCCAAGAAGAAGAGCTGGAAAAGCTGTGAGGAGAGACTACTACTTTGCTGTGTGCTTTTCTGTGTTGGCCCACAGTGGTTGCTTCTGTCTTGGGCAGTGAAAGGACTGGACTGAACTTCCTGCAATCTACTTTTGTGAGTTTCTCCAAGGGCTTGAGGTAGAGCTTGCCCCCTGTCCAAGAAGTCTCAGGAACAGCAAAGACTTCCAGTTCTTCTTCCCTCACCCCAGGGGAATGTGTGTTTTATGCTGCGATAGAAGAAAAGCAACTTGACGACGTCTATGACGCCGCTGAAGGTCGTAATGCCGCACCGCGACCCTGGTCTCACGCAGCCACCGAGTCGCTGCTTGCACCGTAACCTCTGGGCACCGCACTCCGCCTCGCTTCACGCCGAAGCCTGGACACCGCAGAGAGCACTGCTGCACTCCGACCCTGGTCTCACTGACGACACCTGCTGGTGCCACCAGCGAGCCTTGCTCACACCGAGACCTGTGGCACCGCACTCCACACCGCCTCACTTCACGACGATGCCTTGGCCTCCCCGACAACGACGCTCCATGCCGAAATCGACATTGCTGCTTGCACCGTGGTACCAGGGAACTGCAAGTAAAGTTACATGGTGCACCTCCCTCATCCCGCACCCAAGCCTTGGCCTAACGACGCCAGCACTATCGACTCCCGTTCGTCAGCTGATGACAGCACTTCAGTAACGACGATGACGTTGCATGCATCGTGACCTGCCAGCACCGTGACAAGTACCGCCTTCACCTCGCATCGCGACCCTGGTCCCACCGACTACGCGATCTGATGCCGCCACTGAGCCGCTGCTTGCACCGCGACCTGAGGGCATCGCACGCCGCACCGCTGCACTTCGCACCGCAGCACCCACCACCTGACGATGCCAGCGCTCCTGATCCCAACAGAAAGGAGCTCGACTTGCAATGCGAGTGACTTCAAGGGCCTCGGCGCTCTGCATCTCTAACAGGTACTGTTTGTGGGTCTTCCCGACACCATAGCTGGTCTGCGACGCCACGACCAGCCTGAACTGTTTGGATTTGTTTGCTCACGAGGCTGTGATAGCCCTGGACAGAGCTATCGACATCAAGGAACTGTTTTTAAAGCGTATTTTGATAACTGTAGATTTTTAAGTACTGTATTTTGGATTCTTATCTTTTTTTGTCTTGTATATATAAATATTGTCTATTTTTCTAAACTGGTGTGGTGTCCTTTTGTAGTGCTTACACTGTATTACTGTCAGTTATGTGCAAATGCTTTACACACTGCCTCTAAGATAAGCCTGACTGCTCGTGCCAAGCTACCAAGAGGGTGAGCAGGGGTTATTTCAGGAGGCAAACTCCCTTATCCTGACTAGGAAGAAGGGTCCCTACTTGGACAAAAGTTCAAGCCGTTGCCAACTAGAGACCCCCATTTCTAAAAATGCCATTAACTCACATGGCGATAGCTGTCACAATCTTTTATTCCGGCCTGGTAGCCTCCCACGGAGTTTACGGGGAACTTCTAATGAGGGCCCGGGTTGGTATGTGGTTGAATAGTGCAAGTTACCATTGGGTTCGTACTAATAACACTTCCAAGATCGTCATACCGAGTGGTACAGTAATCGGGTCAGATTTCCACACCCAGGGATTACTACACTGTTTGGATGCATATTATATGGGTAATAAATTCTCTCATGATTCCAATGATTTTTACTTGAAATTGGGAATAACGGCACAAAGCAGTGTGTTGGTTCCCAAGGGTTTAGCTTAGGGGGTTGGGGTGTGCCGCTCCCCAAACAAACCATTCTTGGCTTGCGAATTCGGTCCGGGGGCCCTAAATCAGGTTTCCTATGCCTTTGTTATTTTTTCCCGTCGTCCTTGTTTGATGAACAGGTTTCAACTTTTTATTTTTTTAAAGGAACTTAGATAAAGGCCCACTTAATGCAAATAAGCATTTAACCTGTTCCTGTTTTTCCTGAATAACTGGCAATTTTTCACACTTACATTTCACCAATTTTTACCTGGCTGACATGCAGATGTAGAAATTCTTGCGTGTAGGTTTTTCCACACTGCGTGTTATCATAGTCAGGCCTGTAACCTCCTATGCCAGTTATATTGGTGTTAATGGATGATTTCTAAAAAGGCCGCTGGCCATGTCAGGATTTACTGCAGAGCCGTAATGAGGGCCCGGGGGTTTCTGTGCATTCAGGTGAGTGTGTCCTGTAAAACTGCAATAATGCAGGTATGTTCATTGTCACAAAGCTGCTACTGTTGGCTGTTGACATTGGTGGTGACGTTGATGTTGCAGGTAATGCTTGCTATAATTTCTCAATTCTGCAGGCGGTATTGGGAACTGTTACCAGCCATGCATAGAGGCATCAACACCCATACTTACTGTGTTGTGTTGCCATGGAGAACCAAACACCTGTAAAATCTGAAAAAAGTTTGCTATTCTCTACCACCTTAAGGTCACAACCAATCATCCACTCACTCACTGGATAGCCATTCTACCTCAAAATATTTTCCCTCATCAGCATTTATTGATTTTTCAACTTGTGTTTCTAGCAAGATTGAAGTACTTAATGCTTAATGATCTGAGTTCTTGAATCTGCTAAATTGCTTGTTATGCATTAATGTGACTGTGATTGTTCAGTCTTGCCTACCAAACAGTGCAAAGGCCTATTGCTTACAGTAGGCTTAGAGCCAGCCCATGGCTTATCAGTGGTTTGCGTTATTGTCACTCTTGTTTGCTTGTTTTTTATTCATCAGCTTGGGTGGGCTTTCCTTAATCTTGAGTTTGTCTTACCCATAAATCATGGCCTTATTACTTTTGTCCCTAAACTGCTTACTTTTTGGGCACTCATTTTTTTTCTTTTTGGTTAAGCGTTCCACAAGTGGGCATGTATTTTCCAGCTAGCTGTCTACAGCGTGTACTTCTCTTCCTCTCTGCACGGCACTCTCTCTTTCGCCAATGTGCTTCTCCACAGCTTTCAACCGCGTTGTGTTCACCCTTGTGTGCCTCTCCCCCACATTGCTTTCTCACCTGTGTGCATCCAGGGGTGGCTCTAGGCTCATGGCGGCCCTGGGCAGGGAGCGTAGGTAGGGGGCCCCCGGAGGAACAGGTAGGGGGCCCCCAGAGGAACGCAGGTGCGGAGGCCAGTGAAGAGGGGGTCGGGTCAGGGTGTTTGGAAGTGGAACAGAGCCGGAGGTCGCCAAATCCCCGCCAGCGGCCGCCACGCGAATATGTATCCATCCTCAGAGGATTATTATATTAAGGATATATATTGGAGTGGTGGCCCCTGGGTTTGGTGGCCCTGTGCAGGTGCACAGCTTGCACATGCCTAAGGCCGCCTTTCTACATTCCTCTCTCCAGGCCGCATGCTTCTCTCTTGCATGCTTCATATCGCTCTAACTCGCCCGTGTTGCTTCCACACACCCGTGTTGCTTCCTCCAGCCACACCCTCCGAGTTAATTCTGTCCCTGATATCCTTGTTTCTTTCTCAGAGTCAGCATCAGAGATGCTGTACAACGTCACTAAAAACCATTGACAGCGGCAATGGGTCCAAAGGCACGACCTATTGGCTTTGCCAATACTTGTTTGTCATTGCTGTTAATAAATATCAACACAAATAAAAATGTAATTTAGGTGACCAAGGACTGTACTACCATCTTAAATCTGAATTAAATGACTGTGGACAGGCTTTAATGGTAAACAAACTCCTAGTCCTTCCACGATGTCTACAGCATGCTTAACTGGCCGTGAATTGGGGGTTATTACGTGGTCCAACTTAATAAAAGGTATGGTATCAGAAAGGATGCCTCATGTCCACCAAAGACTGAAAAGAGTACCGAAAAAGATCCCAGATGAATTATAAAAGAATCTGTAAGGCAGATGGCAGGAATTCGTCAAAGGAAACAGAAGACAGACTGCAAACGAAAGCTTTATAACCATTCACATTGAGCAGTGAGAATAGAGAAACAGGCAGAATGGACGAAAAAACAGAAACCCCTTTTCCATGAGAATCGAATACACGTGTATAGCTTCTCAGCAATGTAAAGAAATAGTTAATTAACACATTCCCTTTGATTGCAGATGGGAGGGGTCACGACCCGCTACCAGAGGGTTCACCCAAGGTCAGGATACATAAAGGGAAGCTTCTTCTCTCTCTGATGCCTGTTGCACAAGACATAAAACAAAGTGGACAGAATGCTTTGTCTGGAGCAAGGAGATGACCACACATCACCAGCCACACGTTTCGAGTCCCAGGCCTTTAAAACTAATTGTAATCTGGTACTATAGCATTTATACTTTTTTTAATTGACTTTAGCCATTTTAACGTTATGCATGAAAGCAATCCAATAAATACAATTCGTAAAACGTCGTTATTGAAATGTTTATTTCCAATGTAACTTTCCCTAGTATGGGGTTCCTCCATTACTTAAACTCAATCGAATTAATCGCTGCCAAACTAAGTGAACGGATTACTTCAAGAACCACATCTTCAATAAACTGGTTATTTCAAGGTAATTTGATATTCACCAAATGTAAAAATGTGATCACTCTTGCACAAACACCTGAGCTCTGTACACATTCTAAGACCTCATGGATAAAGCTAGTTACGTTGTAATTTTTAAACATTTATTTTAAATAAATGTTTCTAAGACCAGATGATGTGAGAAAGGCGCATAATAAATGTGAGAGTGATTTGCAACGAGTGCACGTAATCCACAAATCTGTTTCACTGAATAATAATGAGAAACAACCTTAAAATCATAAAACAAAACATTGATTCGTTTGATACTAGAGATTCGGAGAGGGGAAGTGTAGTCGTCCTGCACCAGTGGTGCGGAATGCCCCATGTGTAGAGTGTGGTATCATGTATGTTCTGAACTATGTTTCCGATGAGCCCTGTAACACGCTCCGAACTCAGGTGGCAACCCCGTGATAGATACCCACACGAGGCATAGAATCCTTTATGACAGCTTACTCTGCAAAGATTTATTTATTTTTGTTAGAGAACTAACGGCCTAATTACGAGTTTGGCGATCCATCGGACCGCCAAACCAGCGGTGGAGGTGCAGTGGAGGTCAGGGACCACCGCACTGGCAGTCCGACAGCCGTATTATGACTGCAGCGGTCAGGCTGCTATAGGACCACCGCAGCCGACAGAGATCCACGAGTCCTGGAGGTAGCAAGGCGGTCTGAGGCAGCAATATGCTTGGTGGTGTTGCTGCGGCCCCACCAAGTATATTATGAGTTTCCTCACCACCAGGGGTCTCATGGCGGTGCTCACACCATGAAAATACTGGCGGCGGTGAGGAAATTAAGGGAGCTGTACAGGGTTCCCTGTTGCCTCTAGACCTGGGGATACAACCAGTGGGGCCCATGGTGCGCCCCCCTGTGTGCATGCACCCCCTTTCCTGTGTGGCATTGACTGCACAGCCCATACCGTGCAGGAACAGGCTTCCCATTGCGGTGCCTTTCTAATAGGCACTGCCGTGGGACTGCCAAATGACCGCCTGCCAGACTACAAGGAAATTT
Source organism: Lissotriton helveticus (assembly GCF_964261635.1). Taxonomy (NCBI): domain Eukaryota; kingdom Metazoa; phylum Chordata; class Amphibia; order Caudata; family Salamandridae; genus Lissotriton; species Lissotriton helveticus. The sequence goes on from NC_136073.1 coordinate 759,027,140, forward strand.
AAAATCTGGTGGGCGGGCGGTGGCCGAGTTTGCCAGTGTGGGAGCGGGACCCTACTGTGGCCACCCTCTCCCATAATCAGGCCCTAAGTGATCATCGTGGCATCAATGCAGAATAGATGAGTGAAAGTAGTTCAGTTAATCTCCTGAATAGAATCAATAGACCCGCAACTCTTTTACATTTTTTGTTTAAATGTAAACTAATGGGGACCACTTTGTGCCCCCCTTACTAAGGCCCTGGTGTTGTGTTCCCTTTGGCACATTATTGGGCCATTAAAAAAAATTCAGACTGTACCACATGTCCTGAACTGATGGCTGGAAGAGAAATGTGTCTACTCATTTCCCTCGTCGGGTTGGAAAGGGACCAACAGAAAAAAGGCTCCCACGTCCAATCGAATTTCTTTTTTTGTTGTTGCTGATATCGACAGTTCAGACCCACAAATTTGCCACGATTAAAACAACCAATGTATAAAAACAAGGGTTATCCCTTTAAAGTCCACACATCACCTTTTTAAAATGCTTAAATCTCAAAACTAACTAAATATGTACACCAAACACTAAAGTTCTACTTTCATGCCACGTTTGGCATAAACTCGATCAGTACGATCGACTGTAGACTTGAACAAAATTTCCTCTGGTTGCTAAATTTCAAAAACACATCTGTTCACTACCTCTTTACTTGTTTTCCCTATTTGTGGAACTGCAACAAAATTAGCATACTGGACCTTTGTTGACTATTGCCAACTTTTAATCAAATCCTTGGTCCAAAAGTTATAGGCAAATCAAAAACATGCCTTTTAAATGGAAAGTAGAGCTGAAAAGGGGCTTTCAGTAGGGATGGTCCTGCTGTGTCTGAGATCTGTCAGTAATTATAAACTGACTTTGTAACAGGTCCATATCAAGCCCCATATTCATGTCCCTAACGTTACAGGCAAAAATACTGATTGTTAATGATTGTGAAAACTGTTAATGTAATCCATTTCAGTGAAGCAGTTAATCTTTTCATTTCAGATCTTCCCTAAGATAGTTGCCTTTTCCACATGTTGTGTTTCTGTAGATTGTTTCCCATATTTTCCAAATGGACACATTTTCACCTGTCATTGTTCACAAAAAAAAAATTTTGATTCTCATTTATCTGAAAAGGCTAAATTGCATTGGCAAAGCCAAAAAGTTTGGCTTGTTTTAGGCGAGGGTCAGTTGTGTGATATGTCTGGATGCAGTACTCCAAACTCAGAGAGACTTCACAAATGCCTCTTGTGGCACAGTGTGCGAGTCACTGGTTTTAGCTTCACATTTTTAAGCCACAACATTAATTACGTACGACATCCCTCTTGGAATGTATTAGTAGTTACCCCAAAATTCACTGAATACAAAGTCACTTTGATTCACCCCAGATATTAATCTCATCATCAAAGAGCATGTTGCCCAATAAATTAAAGATGGCCTTTTACCAGCTCTTTCTTCTAAAGAAAATAAAACAGTTTATTCCATAAAACGACTTCAGAACTGCTGTTCAAGCGCCCGTACTCTAGCATTTGGATGGTGGTAACACCCTTTCCTATGGCCGCTCAGACTCCACTCTGGCATATTTTAACACCGTCCGACATGCCAAAGCATGTCTCATTCAGGGCCTGAAGAAATAGGATCAACTCACACAAGTCTGAGGGAACTCCATTGGCTCCCCTTGCCGGCAAGTGCCATCTTCAAAACCAGCTGCATCCTTTACACATCATCACGACCATCACTCCCGCTAATCTTACCAACAAGCTCACTATCTCTGGCGGCTCTCGGGAAACCTCCAGCCAGGGCACCGTCAGACCACAGACTAAAAAGTGTAAAAAAGAAAAAACAAGGCAGCAGGCCTTTTCCACATATGCATCCAGGATCTACAACAACATCCTGGCATCCATCAGGACCGCCCCAACGCTGCTAAAATTTAGGAAAGCAGCACTACATCACAATGCATAAACCACCCACAACCCTTCTACATCTCCTATCACTTGTTGACTTCATGCTTGCCTTTGACCCTTTGCAGCACTCCGCTGCCCCTTGGCTAGGTGTCCGCTCCAGCAATACAAGATAAATATATACATCCACATATGTAGGATTTACTACTGAATATCAACCCGCAGCTATTGTGGTAAAAGAATATTGTGAAAAAAAATATCACGGGACAAACTATCGAAAGAAAATTGCATATAGGGAAGTATAGATTTACTTTTACTAACTCCACACTTACATACCTTGAAGATATGTGTACCGCACAGGTATTAATTTGTGGAGTAAGGCATAGAAAATCTAGACTTACCTGTCAATATTTTTTCTTTGATATGTGTCCTTGATGATGTTTCCCATCAATATTCTGAGGTCGATATTCAGGGTGCAAACCCTTACGTCATTATGCTTCTTCGGCTATGCTCATTTTAGAGACACCCTAGCTTCTTTCATCGCACTTAAAACAAAGGGCTGAAACGTGACATATTGGATGGGGCAAAGGATCAGACCACATCAGCCATTGGCTCTTGCACTGTCAGTGATAGCATTTGCCTGATCACACGTGCATATTCACCGAAAAAAGGTGCTTATAAGTGCCGGGGCTGATCAGAGAATACTTTACTTTGCCAATGTTTTTTATTTCCATTCACTGTCCTTTTTATTATTTGTTTCAGGCATCGTTTTGTGTTGAAACGATGTCTTCCGGATAAAATAAGTCAAAGCCAATACTACCTTTTCTTTACACAAAGGGGAATCATATTTTTCTGCAAATGAACATTAAAACTCAAAAGACTTTCCATACCTTTTTGTTTAAAGTATATGGTTCCTGAATTAAGGCGGAGGCATGTTTTCTTTACTTTTTCTACTTATTTAATTGTTGGCATATTTTTTAATTAAAAAAGTTTAAGTTTTTCATTGGCCACACTTTCCAAGCCAGACACATTGGCTTTGCCAATCTATGAGCCTTAAGAAACAGTTTAGCAACTTTGCAAGCAATTACAGAGTTGTCCCCAAGATTTGCATATTAAAGTAGCAATTTATTAAAGAAAAACATGATTGCAATACGTACCAGATTGGGTCTGAAGAGATTATCTATGGTTTACATTTCGTTGTAGTTTCTGTCTTCCATTAATTAAAATAGCATTACAAGGAGCTGTATATGATCGATGAGAGAATCAAAATTCTAGAATATTAATCCTGAAAATCTTTTTCACCTACGGTCTCAATTTCCGATATAAAATGCATTCATTGAATGTCAAATTTGGTAAACAACCTTTACAACGCAACTTTTACCACGCAGTGCCTTTACAACGCAACTTTTACAACGTAAACTATTACAACGCATTGCGCTGGGGGGCGCTCTAGGATAGGGAATAGGTTTAATGTACTATCCAACACCTTCCCTACTATCCACGGGGACTGGAGTTGGAATAGTAAATTAAACAATTCACTATCCAGCGCCTAAAAGCACTATGCGTTGTAAAGGTATGCGTTGTAAAACTTGCGATGTAAAGGTAGGCGTTGTAAAAGTATGCGTTGTAACGTCATACATCCGTCAAATTCCAATCCAGTGATTCAGTTACTGCCTTTTTACTACAAATTCAACTCTCCAAGTTTATTTTTCTTAAAGGATCACATAAGTATTTTTTTTCATTTTTCTAAACCTCTTCTAACAGAGACTACGAAGTTGCCTCCCATTTCCTTTCCTCTCTTTCTCTGGAGCTAGGAGAGCTAGGAGGGGTTCCTCTGCTTTTCCTCCATTTCTTTTGTTTTCTTCTTCCTTCCCTCCTCCTCGGGTCTTGTTTGGTGTTCTTTATTTTGTTTTAGGAGGTGGGGCCCTAACTTAATGCACTCTTACCCTGCTCGATCTAATTTTCACTGCCTTTCTCCCTCATCATTTTTTAGCCCATGTGTTTTTTACCTAAAATGAAATCCTTTATCCACACCAGAATATTTTTCCTCACGATCTCATGGCTCACTAACATTTTTCTAGATGTGCTTTATTTTTCATGATGTCCACCATGCTTGTTTCCCCTGTGTTTATATATCGCTGTGCTATCAATGGACACAAGACTACGGGGCAGATTTACACGCCCCTTGCACCACTTTTGCGTCACTTTTAACATGGGGAAAGTGACGCAAAAGTGGCGCAAGGGGCTTGTAAATCTGCCCCTGCGTTCATACTAATCTCTTGACTCACTTTTTACACCACTTCCTTAGTTTTTCAAAAGTCAGTTGTCCAATTATTTTTTCTTTACGAATTTTGGGACTTGTGTTTGTGTTACAAAATCACGAGGCACCGGGTTGTGAGAAAAGTGCTTCTGTGGGTGAGATATTTTAGCCATCTCAATGCTCTTATGCGGCCTCTTAACAAAAGTTGACAGTCATAGGTCCATTCTGCTCTTCATCCCACCAAAGTCAATAAGAGGAATACAATTTACTTGAGTTACAGTGACAGGGGCAGGTGACATTTCTACAGCCAGAAACAGTGACAGCTCACAATTTCGAGTTCTCACAGCCAACACCGTAACAGTATTCTAGTATATTATTTTTCAGAAAGAATCAAAAGCAGATCAGTTACCCTTGCATTTTTGGCTTAAACCTAGGCAAGGAATGGAGAAATATAATTTGCATCACGTCAGGGTGACTCAATGTGTCTTTCTACCTACCCTACCCAACTGTGAGCACACGAATATCCGCTTTGAAAAAAGATAGACCTGAAACCTCCACCTGGGACTTTGTTATTAACTGGTACTTGTTGTAGGGGACAGGGTTACAAATTCTATAAATAGAAACTGTATTAATATTTGTATTTACTCGCTGGGCCCATGCTCGTATTGAACACATGGTCACCTTTAACGTCTACATTTCATTAACTGTTCAGCCGTCAGCCCCTTTCACTCGTTAAACCTGTAAAATGATCTCAGGGTTTTTACTGTCATATCCTGTGATGATTATAGAACGCCTATTATGGGCGGAGGAGGGGGCGCCGGGCGGTTTAGGGTTGCCATGGCGACGCCTGGCTTGCAGAAGGGGGGATGCCCATGTGAAGATGCTGACCTCCTGTCCATGCTGTCTGCGGCTCGGCCTCATTTGCATGGATGCACGTGAGACGACCACCCCCCTCCCCGCCTTACGTCTGATTCCTGAACGTATGGCCGGATTCCCATGTCTTTCTGCCTCGCCTCAGACCCCCGGTTCCCCCCGAGGCGAGTGTTCGGTTCTCAGGATTTCTTCGCAGACACCCACATTTCAATGGTCTCTCCCCCGTCAGCCGCCCGCAGCCCCTGGGCGGGTACCACCCCGTTTCCCTGCTGTCTGTGGTGCGTCTTTTCTGTGGGTTCAGGGCCTGTGATCTTTCAGACTACTTTTATCCCCATCCAGACAACATGAGGTCTTTTCCAGACATTCCTCACATCCAAGGTTTCCACCCGATTCCCCCCACTCCCCGTTAGTTAACACAAAAATGGGCAGATTTACATAAAATAGCGGTTTTATTTGTTGACCTTGTTCACCAAGGGCAAACATAAATGAATTGTATTTTCGTGATGCCCAATATCACAATAACTCTGTCCCGCCATTTTTACATAGCACTGAATAATCAGTCTTGTAAGCCCTCGCACCTTTGGAAAATAAGGGGAACAAAGAATTGAGGGATAAAAAGGATATGCTCACGAGCACACCATTTGCTTACGCGGGGAGAGTAGAACCGCTAGTGGGCCCCTGACACTCGACAGACTCCATAATACTGAACATGCACTGGCAAAGTCAAAAGAAATGGCTTTGGCCCCAAGCCTTTTGGCTTTGTCAGAGCTTGTTTTATCTTGTCTTGCTTTTTTTTCTCCAAAATGTTATTGTTGGTGAAACTGCAGGGCCCTTATCAATCTAAAAAAAAGGCTACGGGCAAAAATATGTTTTTGGACTAAAAAAAACTCCCATATATGTAGTAGTCCCCGGCACTCAAAGGAACTACTTTATGTGCGGATGTGCTCCTTGCAAAAGGACGGAATGCCATCATTGACAATGAAGCTAGCCAATGGCTGGAGAGGGCTGGCCTACTGGTACATGATGCTGTGGGTGGAAGAAACATGTGAATGGCACAAGAACAGAACACAGGATGAAAAGGGATGGCTGAAAGCCCCTAAAAATAAGTATATAATCAAGACTAGTGCCAGAATCAGTAGATAGTCTAGACTAAAGCCAGAACTAAGGGATAATGGCAAACCAACAGGGAATGTTAGCATGATTGATAATTAGCACTTTTGATGCAAAATGGCAGTAGTTATTTGATTTCAGGCAGAGTTGGCTGGAGCTTAAAAGGATGTACCATAAATAATATATCAATCTTGTCATTGTCAGGGAAGTTTAGTCGTTTTTTTTTAGAATATTCGTTTACTTCATGTTATTTACTGGTTAACTTTTCAGCCAAAGACATGGTTTAACCCACCTGCCATTTTGCTATTTTGACTGTGGGCTCTCAGTCTTATCATCCTAAACGCGTGTTCCAGGATCACAATGCATTGCACCACGTGACTGATACCTTTCGTTGGGTCACCAATAAATCCACGGGGAGGACAGAACATCTGCCAACACTAGTCGGAGCTTCACCAATAACAAACATATGAATCCCTAAACAATATGTCTTCAAACCAGGAAGGCGGTGCTGTGCCTAAAGACCCCCAGCAGTGCCTGGAGGCTCTTTAGTAACAGTAGCTATATAAATGCAGGTAGTAGTAGCAAGTCAAGTCCTCCTGGATGAGGCTTCAACATGGGTGTCAACTGCCACAAATAGCATTCACATTTTAGTGTACTGTTTGCAAACTTGAGTTCTGACAATTAATTTCCGCACAGGTCATCCTCTATTCACAGAATAGTAAAGGTACGGGCACATCACCTACAGTGGACAGCTGTAACTACCTGCTCAGAGGAGGATCAGTGCCAAACCTATAGGTAGACATTCCTGCCACCTCTATAGGAGATCATAAGACCACTACTCGTAAGCCTATATTGGCAACCATTGAACTTGCAATATTTTGGGCTCCATATATACAGAAACATTACCAGGTTCAGCACTTTTTCAGCACCGTTCACACTCTCAAGCAGGTATCAGTGACCGAATCACAGCAGACCCCACTCATGCTAAGGAGATGTACCACCATCAGTGGTACTATCTATTTTGCCACCTTCCCAATAAATTACATCGCTTCTTGCATCAGAATTCCATTGTTTGGGTAATGAAGGAAGCAGGATTTACTTATTCTGGAAGTCCTGCTTATCATGAATGCATGTCTGTGGTACCTGTATATTGCCAATCTTAGTGAAAGCCATTGGTGCGTTGTTCTGGGTCAAAGGCAGAGATACAATCAAAAAGTTCATAGAGGTGGGTGCATGTTCAGAGAGGGGAGGTGGACTATTTACACTGTTTCAGCTGTTTCCTAAATTTTTCACGATGGATATGGGATATCGTTCTAGATTTTGGGTTCATGGATGGGGAAGGCCTGTTGGCTCTTTTTTACCTTGGTTGTTCTTCGTCCTCTCCATGATGATGGTATGCCGAATGCCAATGGAGGTGGTGAGCGGGTTAGCGGTGTCGGTGATTATGTCTTTGCAGATAATGCAACAGGGCTTGAAGGTGGTGTAGGCTGACATGGGGATCTAGTGGACATTCATTAGGATGGGAGGAATGTGGCCACCTACTATCAGTGTGCTTAGAAAGGGGACAGGCTCAGCAGATTTGCTTCTGCCTTGGTAATATGGCTCGCAAATCTGCATCAAACACACTAAATTAGTCGCTTTGTATACCCCGAGCTTCAGTCCATACAGGTAGGACAATATCTGTGCATCTTTATGAGAGGCTCATTCTATTCCAGCTCTTTAGGAGACCTGTGTTGCTGATAATGGAGGTGATTGCTGGCCCATAACTACCAATTCATTTCTAAAGCTTTGGGTTATTGACATTGAAACCCATCTACAATTTCCTACTCGTGGGCATCGAGTGGCTCAAAGCTTAATCATGAGCCTTTCACATGGACTGATTTCCCAGAAAAAGTTGAATGGGCTTCATTTCTGGAAGACAGAGAGCACCGCAAAGGACACACTATTGACCAACTCCATAGCAAAGTTTACATGGCCAGTTCCATGATGTGCCCCCCAGAAAAATATGTGCTCACCACAATTTACACAGTTCCATGCATTGTCTGTGTTTACAGCTACCACATAAATGCATTATGTTAGAACAGGGTTTTCCAAAGTCTGTCCTGGAGGGCCATATCCGTAGTATATTTTTAGCATATCCCCATTTAGATATATGTAGTTATCTTAAAAATCTGGCATGGGTCCGGCCCTCAAGGACCGACTTTGGAGAACCCTGGGTTAGAAGATCGCAATAAAATAAGTACACTTTGATATTTTGTACAAAAGCATAACTCCTCTTCCTACAACATGTGGCACATTGACATAATATTGGACCAATAGTGCAAGCTTACTCATGCCCAGGGGTTAGCTACAAAATGTGAAGAGACCGAGCAAGCTTCGCCTGTCACAGATAATAACTACCACTTGATAGAAAGTGTGCAAGTTTCCCAAAACGGACATATTAACTTCCACATAGGGGAGGGCGAGTGCAAGCATGTATTAGGTGTAACACGGCCATGCAGAGTACAAACTTAAAAAAACAGAGATATTAACTGCAACACGAGCAAAGCCATAACAACTTTCCTTATTCACAGAGATTAGCTACAACATAGGCAGAGAGCACAAGCTTTACTTTCCACAGATATTATCTACATTATACGATGAAGGAGCGAAAGCATGAATTAGCTATTACATGGACAGGTAGAGTACAAGCTTCCAAAAACACAGATATTAGTTGTAACACATGCAAAGACATCCCCGGGGACTACGATGGCATTGCCTACAAGACCAAATACATGTTTTTTCTTTTAACCAGGGATTGTGTTTTTTTAGATTACTACCTGGCCTTGCAGCTTTCCCAATAATAAAGGTTTGCAAAAAACCTGCCAAAACAGGCATTGGCAAAGTCATGTTTGGTAACGAGTGCCAGACCGTTTGGCTTTGCCAATGCTTGTTTCTTACTTGAGCCCCCTCAAGTCTGTACTCACAGTATCAGAACCCCCACACTCACAATAGTGGGTCTTCGGTTCTCATGTTTACCACCATCTGCCCGTGGATACCATGCAGTGAGTGGAAGCGGGAGCTCCGCTATAAGGAGAAGAGTTTGACCTCTAAATGTGGCTGGAGTTGGGATAAATTGGTAGTAGTATCCGAGAATCTGGCAGTTTACATCAGAAGACCCGTTACTACCACTTCTACAAATTGTCACTTTTGTAATTACTTGGAGAGGCATGCGTAGCATGAAGAAGTCAAATTTCCCTTTCATGGGAACATAGGGGTGTAGCTTGGTCAAGAAGACTGGGGGGGAGGGGTGAGCTTCATATTTTCCGGCAATCACGGTAGCATATCATGTTAATCATTATATGAGAAGCAGAGCTTAAGGGGGGCATAAGGGCCAGTGGAAAGGAAAGGAGTGTGGATTGCAAGGGGTACTTAAAACAAAGGGGCATGTTAGCAAGAACCTCGTTAAAATTATCACCATTTTAGCGGCTGGAAATTGCGATAATGGGCTTGCTAATATGCGTTATAGAATTCCAATAGAAGCCCAGGTTAGATGTGCAGGACATCTAACCAGGGCTTCTATTGGAATTCTATAACGCATATTAGCAAGCCCATTATCGCCGTTTTAGCGGCAGTTTCCTGCCGCTAAAACGGCGATAATTGTAACGAGGTTCTTACTAATATGCCCCAAAGTATTTTGTTAAAATAATCATGTTTTAAGATCTTCAAAAAAGAGACGTGTGTGTGTGTGTGTGTGTGTGTGTGTGCGTTTTTGTCTGAGGATTTAAAAATCTCAGGTGTAATCCGAGAGACACATTACCATTCCTGACTGAAAGCTCCTGTACCCAACTATTTATTTAAAAATGCGTTTATTGGGGAGGGGGCTGTAACACCCCAAACACCCCCATGAAGCTAGCTGGGCATGGTACATGAAAAAAAGACATGCAGCTGTCTATAGAATGTGCTACTAAATTAATTACCAGAGCCTGGTGGATAATAATAGGTTCTACTGTTATCTACATCAATAGTACTCAGGTATTATTGAAAGCTTAGTCATCCACTGTGAAATTCAAGCGCTTGGCTTCAGGCTACACAGTTACGTCACTGTCTTTATAGTGCACACTTTCCCATTAGCATGGCCTTGAAGCGCTCTAATGTGTAAGAAATGTCAGACTTGAAAAGTATGAGCCATTTTATAAATATAACCTGCGGCCCAGGCTTATCACTACATTACGCCAGACCAAAAGGGGGTAGATGACACAGAAACACCTGTTCGGTGTCTGACTGCTCCCTTTGTCCACTTCTAGAAGTGCAGGGGACTTTGTATGTTTACAACAGGTGCACCCTGGGAGAAGGGAAATCCCGCGGTATCGCGAGATTGAGACGTGAACACAAAACACCCACCCGGCACAAAGGAAAGTGGTCCTGTCTTCCCCTATATTAACGCTTTGGGTGAATCGCCCGCTTGTCTTGGAGGGTCTCCTTTCTTCCCAAGGCATTGTTTGCGTTTTCTCCCACAGCGCTGGACCTGTAGGCCGCCATGGCCTCCTCTCCGCATAAGAGGGTCACTTCATTATAATTTCATAATGCTCTCCCCTCTCGCCCTGCTTTCTCTGTTTCTGTTTGCTCAGCCCGCGCTTGTGGCCGGGGTCTTGGAAAACAAGAGACCAGCCTTGTCAAGCTCATGGGATACATCTGATTCTTTCCAATTATAGTCACTTTCCCTCTTCTGCCTGTCAATCAATTAATCAATGTGTTTGATCTAAAGCCTATCTCGTTGCCTCTGCCTTTCCACCTGTCCACCTACCTGTCTAGCTGTCTGTTTCTCTAGATATTTATTTTAATTTCAAAAAGTGTTAATTGTGCAAAAGGTTGATTCAAAGTGATTCCTGATGAAGGGGGAAGATGTGGTCACATTAGAGCTGTGGTCGGCTCCTCACATGTTCACCGCCTCTAGATCTGGCGGGAATCTAGTTCTCGCCACAATTAAGTTGTAGTACAAAGGATGGTCAGAAAAGATGTGTTTTCCAGGTTTTCCATAATGTCAGAAGGTGTTCGTCAAGGTGATCGGCCATGGCAAGCGCGTGCAATTGACCTTTCAGGTTTCATGTGAGAACACTCTCTACAACAACATCTTTTGGCAAAACATCAACCTCAAAATACAGTTTGCATGCCAAAATCAGAACCTTACTTAAACATCTCCCTATTACATTTTTTTACCAGGATTAAACTCCTCGATCCAGTATTTTGTTCCTTGGTTAGTTTTCTAAATCCAGCTCTGGGGTTTTTGGGGTCAAAAGTTGCTTTACATGCAGACTGAAATTTTTATAGAGAAATGTTTTTGGATTTTGGTAGTCTATGTTTTGGTGTCTGTGGGACCAATTTATAAAGAAGATGGTTTGACTCATTTGAGTCTTAAACCACCCTTAACTTACTCCTGTTCTTATTTTACGCCATTCACAAAGGGTTGCACGAATCTTTGAAAAGGCTTGAAAATGATCCCACGGAAAAATGTATCTTAGGAATGTTTGATTAAGTTACACCGTTGTAAATTTATAGAAGACAACATATTTCTTTATAAATTACCAGTTCAAAGCAATTGAAATGTTAATGTCACATGTGTGTCATGTGCGTTGTACAATTTGGACGACACTCAAAGCCAACATATCCACAGCATCAACTTTTCACACATGCAAACTAATCAAATGCAACGATACATGTGCACTGACAAAACCAATAGCGGCCATTCACAAACATCTGGCGTAAAACAACAAGGTCCACACATGTACATTCCCAGAAAACATGAAAAAGCCACTCAATGCCTAAGAAATGCATGCATGCAAATGCCACGCCATGAAATATCTGACAATGGTGCCATCAAGCCATGATCAGACAGCTTACACATATGTGTGTGAGATAGACATGGGTGAGCAGAATAGGCAGTCGATTCCCACATTTGTGCATATGATATGCAGTAAAAATGTAAAGAAATTGCTTTGTCAGGTACAAATGAGGCATAACAATGACGATGGCTGCCACGGTATAGCTCCACAAAGTGTACACCGTCACTATAACGTGAGGTGATGGGTGGAATTATGGGATGGTGATGGATAAATGGCATTGCTCGAATGCTGCAATACATCCCAAAATTCTTACATTGAAGGAAGTTCACAAAGATTTTGCAACACATATCTGGTCCCCTTAGCCAGTGCCTAAATGAAAAATGGAAATTGGTGGGTTAAGAGTTTGTGCTAATGGGTGCAGAAACTGCAGTCAACTCCATTTTCACAGGGTTGGCGAGGTAGGAGAAAGTATTTTGTGGTCAGAGAAAAATCTTTAAATAAAAAAAAAATCTTTTTGAATGCTTGTTTTGTGTACCACTGACATTTCTTATTCATGGTATACATTACGCCACTTTCAATCAACTGTCATTGACCAACGAACTTGTTTTTTGGGAATACCATCTACCAATGTTTCGTGTGCCAGTAATCCTTAAATTATATCTGATTGTCTGTCTATCTGCCTGCCTGTCTGTCTGTCTGTCTATCTATTCTTCTTTGGCATAGCACCAAATAATAGGACCTCTTGCAGAAAGTGAAGAGGAGCCCCCAAGTCAACCCAAATTTCACATATATTTTTGGCTTTGGAGGTGCATGGGGGCACCTGACGAGTATGGGGGTTCAGGGTTGGTTGGATGGCCCACTGTGCTGCGCGGGCCAACGCAATACCGCTGGATCACCCTGTGTTAAGAAGGGATTCAACATGTACCCAATGCAGCATTTTAATGCCATTGATGTAAGCACTAGCCTATATTCACAACAAGTTTATCCCAGAGTGATTCATTCTTAACATGAACATTCAAGAGTAACTCACCCCTTATACTGGAGTAACAAGACACAATTATAAAAACATGCAATGAATCAGGATTTTCATTGTGGTGAAACATAGTTTATATAATGTACATAGACTTAAACTGGAAATGCTTAGTTTTAGTTCACGTTTTTTGGCGAAATATCCACACATGCACACAAGAAGGGATCCTACGGTTGGCAGGGTGTCAGAAGTGGCTACAACATAGACATCAAAAGACATGAATGTAGGCTATATTGACAAAATACAGAATTGCAAGAGCTTCACTCTCTACAGCAGTAGCCCTCTGTGCCCTCGAAACAAACAAATGCATCTCAGTTAACACCCCTACGAAGGAAAAAATTGTCAACCAGACATGCCAACAGACCCGATTCAGCTGGTAGACTCAAGATTTCTGAAGTAAAAAATGACTTTATTTTAGCTGTCTCCCACCTAAAATTGCCTCTGCTTCAATAGAGGTCTGTGGGGAAAATATATTCCCCCGATATTTTTTTTTTTAAATCTCCCACTTTACTGTTCTAAAATGTTGGCTTGTGCGTTATGCTACATCCCAGGTAGACGTCCCCTAGGCTTGCAAGCACTTGCAAGAGCCCAAGAGAGAAGGTTATTGCTTTTTTTTCTCTCTCTCTCTCTCTCTTTCTTTTAAATTCAAGAAAGAAAAAAACTTCACAATGAAGCCGCTGTAGGCCGGAGCAGGCCCAACGCTGAGCTCTCAGTGTCATGCGCCAGGCCCCCGGCAGACAAAGCTGTCAATCCCAGCCAGTCTTTCAACAGATTGATTGTTTAAGAACAAAAACAAACAAAGGACGAAAGAAACTTATGGAAGTGGGCTGGGGCGGGGAGGGGCTGGCGGGTTGCCTGAGGTCTAGGGCTCAGACAGAGAACCATGTTAAAATTCCGAGGCGGAACTTGCACTTGAACTATGAAGTCTGGGCCCTCATTCATCCGCCCGGCCCCCATTGTGTCACCGACCTATTGTCTTAATTAACCATTTTATCTGAATTGGAGGCAGACAGTCCCTTCCCCCCGCTGGCTGAGGTTGCCGAAACTCACAAAAGTCTGATGGGAAAGGCCCCGCCACCCCCAACCACCAAACACCCACCCCAACCACCTTCTGCTGCACTCCTTGAGAAAATGATGTCCTTCCATCCAGAGATAAATAGGGGAGGGTGGCTAGCCAGCAAGGGGGTAAATATGCAAATTCAAATAAAAGCGAAAAGAAACAAAACCGCGATTCTTTCAAAATCTGCTAATTTGCCTATTACCACATTCTCGGGATGCAAATTTTATTCTAACGTTACCATACTTATTTTTGACATCATTGTAATTTTGTTGAGCAATTTAGCTGCCACAACGAATGTTTGTCTCAACTCTGTAATCTCTCTCTGGGGTGTGGGAACCAGTGGTTGGTAAATGGATGGAAAGTGGGGGAGGGGGCTCTCTTGTCATAGCATTGATTCCTGTTGAGGAGCAAGTTTTACAAGTGGTAAAGTGAAATGCAATGAATGTCACACTAATAACACAATTCAATTTCAGAGAATGAAATAAAACAAAAGCTAAAAATACAAGTGTTAATAGTAATTTTTAAAAACTACAAATATTTTTTCGGCACTTTCCAACAGCAGGTATTTGGAATTAAATGCTATCTAACAACAATATATTATTATTATTTTTATTATTACTTTGTATGAGTCATTGTACACAATTGATAATTATTCATATATATATAAAGGAGCCCCAGAGGCTCAAGAAATCATATGTTCTCTACCTTTGTAGATATTAAGACTCATTCAAAAATAGAAAAGGTTAGCTAGACAAAATGGTTTCCTTATGTAAGGTTACACTTTCTTGCCACTGAAGACCATAATTCAATTCAAAATAGGATGTATAACACACAAAGCAATATACCGGAAAAAAAACAACTACCTAAATACCCTCTTAACACACTCTGGAGGATACAGCGGGCCTGATTCAGAGTTTGCAGACAGGGTACTCCGTCACAAATGTAATGGAGTACCCTGTCCAACAAACCTCATGTAGAGATGGGTGGATCTTAACATTTCCGTCTAGGAGCCCCTTTTGCCTCCATCAATAGAAAGGACCCTTCAATAGCCCGGTGGAGTAGGCGGTCATCAAAGAAAAAATATTAAACCGCCCTCCCTATTTAGGGTGGATAATATGTATATATTTTTTTCTGTCCATCACTGCCCGTAAAAACCTGGCGGTGAGGAAATTATAGAAAAAAATGATCCCCCACACTGTGATAGAAAACTCCTGAGGCTTGGGGTTATTCGTTTTTTCTTGAAAAAAAACCCTGCTTTGAGAGTTTGTCTCAGAAAAACAAAAACGTTTGAAAACTTTGGTGAATTGCAGTCACACCCATCAGC